>NC_082600.1:43004876-43307906 GCF_030936135.1 Gavia stellata
AAAAGTAAATAATTTGGATTAAGCTTGAACAGTCTTGGAAGCATTTTGTCCTTGTCCCACTCCTGAATGTTGCACTGCCAACCTACGTTGGCAAATTACATGCTGCCTTCATGTCTAATTGAGTTGTATGGCGAGATGTCAGTTGTAGACTCTGTCTGGTTCCTTTCCGAGGGAAGAGGTGCTCTGGTACAAGCTTCATGCTTAGCGATCATCAGCTGCATGTGCAGTCTGAAGATGCAGGCTGGCAGGAGAGGGTTTGCTTTGACCACAGAGACTTCCTGTCCTCTGCATCATTCAGGGATGGACACTACTGAGCTGTGGTACAAGCACAGAGTGAAGAGTCTGAATCCATCTTGAGTGAAATCCCTCTTCAGTCCCGGTTTATGCTTTGTTGGTCTGACTTTGTATCTGTTCCAAGCTTCCTATAGTTTTAGGCCTTTGGCTTTAGAATGAATAGTTTTATATACCATCATTTCCAGACCTGAGTGGTGATGATGATCACATTTCAGCAATAACCCATATGGTATGGAAATAATTCCAAGTCCATGTTGGGAAATGACAGGTGGTCAGAGCAGAGGGGTCCCTCCATGCCCGGGCAAATTCCTGGAGTGGTGTGGGGACTGACGGGCTGAGTGACCAAGGGAGATGGTTGCCCTTGCCTCATGCCCTTCTTTCCATTTCATCTTTGCTTTAGCTCGCTGTCTTCCCTCAAGTTTAGCTCACTGCCTGTCCTACCTGATGTCCAGGAGCTGCTACAGCCCAGTTAGATGAGGTGGGAAAGCCCAGTTAGCAGGAAATTATCTTATTCTTTCCTCTTGCAGAGGCTAACATTTTTTTGGTCGTATTTCAGGCTGGCCACCTCTGGACCATGCTAGTCAAGAATAAATACGTCTACTCCTAGCTGTTGGATTGGGCTACCAGTCTTCTCCCCATATGCAGCACTTGCCTCAACTTAATTCACGCATTTAGAAAGGCCAATAATGATGAAACTAGATACGCCACTGAAAAGTGACATGAGAGAAGAGCACAGTTCTATCACCAATGCCACAGGCAGCCTTGGCTGCAGCTGTGCCTTCATTTTATAAATAAAATGCAAGTTCTTCAGTCCAGAACTTCAGACAAATACCTGTTTTTACTGAATAGCTGCATCAAGGTACTTATTTACAGGCAGAGCATGGACAAAGCTGCATTGAGCCAGAATAAAACTCCATCCTCTTATACCTAAGAGTGACCAACAGTGGGGTGTGGAAGGGCACCTGTAAGAGTAGAGTGAGCATGTAGTGATTATTTATTTCCTAGACATACTTTGCTGGTTTACAACAGCATGTAGCTCAGGGATGTACTGAGCCAGATGCAGTGTCTTGTAACACAACAGAACATGGAGCTGCACATACCAAATGGGCACTAAAAGAAAAAGCCAGAAATTTTAAAAGAATCTGCATTAGCAAACTGAATTTTATATAAGCACTTGACTCCCTCAGATGGAACTAAAGGTAAATGGTCTTGTCAGCACAGTTGCCATGACTTTTTTTGACCTGTAACAGCTTTTCTATGCATAGCTGATCTCTTAGCTGCTTTTTAAAAACCCTCACAGATAATGAATTTTTAATTAATACCCTGGAGGAAATAATGTTAATATTGCTTCTGTTGCAATGCTACATGCTGTCCAAACCATATTCTCTAAAAAGAAAAATGACATATAGTACAATGATGTATAGTACAACCTTCAGTCCTGCAACTCTGAGACTGAAACTTACTGTTCATAGAATCACAGATTTCCTAGTGCTCAGTTGCTACCATTTCAAAATATAACTTGCTTGAAACTGTTTTTTAAGGAGACACTTTTAGTGCATAATCAATGAGTTGAACCCATAGTGTCAAAATTAGATTACTTTGGCAATTGAAAGCCAAAACCTGATATTGTTTCCTAGAGGAATGACACGAGCTGGAGATCTGGGATTAAGTCAGTCCTGTAATACATGTCAAAAGTCTTCCAACACTTCCCCACCGGAGAATCAGCCATTTATAGGATTACTAAAAATTGCTCTTCCTGATGGGTGTCTGTCTTTTAACACGTTACCAACTTGGTTTTAGATTTGTGTGTACACAGTTGTTGGGTTTTTTTTCTTCCGGGCTCAGCATTTATGTTGCTTTGAACAACCTCATACCTACATTTTAAAGAGGGGCCTGAATAACAAAAGATGAAACAATAATGCAAATTTCAATTTGTCTTTCTCTGCTTTCTTTTCACATTTGTTGATATTCTTGCTTTCAGTTTCTTTGTTATCTTTGCTCTCCTCAACTTAAAAGTGTTTTGTATCTTCATTCTCCCTTGAAAGAAACAGCATTTTTAACTGCACTGTCCCCCTCATATCAACCTTTTTCCTGAGGTAAGTAAGTTCTCTACTGATTTGCCAAAGGACATGTGTGAGAAAGCTTTGCAAGTCTAATGAAATAGTTACAGACTTTTGCAAATGTAACTTACTCCACCTCCCATACCCTCCCCCGACTTACCGAAAGAGAAGAAAACACTCCTGCTGGGAGTGTGGGTCTCCTCAATGTATTTGCATCTCCACAGCTGTGTCAGCCAGGGGCCATGCTTCCTCAGACCCTCGAGCAGCAGAGCTCTGCAAGACAGCTTCTCCTGTAGACATGGCCTTGCTCACTCTCCTTCTGGCTGCCTACCTTTTTCAGTCTGCAGAGACCATTAGGCATGACATCATTAACATCTTCCTGTCTCATCACATGACTTTTTCATTTAGTCGTATTGGTTTTGATTTGTCGTTACCTCTGACCATGGCAGCACTTCTTGCCAACTCACCTTTCTGGGTGACTACTGTACATAAGTAGATGGCACGCCTGCTTCTACGCAATTTAAAGCTGGATAAGTGTATACTTCTGTATTTGCAACACAAAATAAAGAGACACTAATGGTGGCTAGTTGTTTCCCTCTCTGCTAAATACTCTTTGCACACAGGTAAGAGGACACTCTTACTGAGAAGTGGTGCCAGTCCCAGAGGGTTGACTGCTTGTTCCCTGCTGCCACACAAAACTGCCCAGTGGAGCAGCTAACTGCTCTGAGTCAGCCAAGTGCCTTTTGATATACTGTAGGCTACGAACTGAGGTTTTTGAGACAGAGCTTACCTCAAAGGAAGCTGTCAAGCTTTGTGTAGATCAGGTTCAAAGCAAATTTAACTAATGGGTTTTGGAACCAAGCTCCAACACTACCGTCTAGATGTCTTAGAACTAGTATTGTTTTAGGAAATATTAGATGCTAAAGACTAAAAGCAAAGAAACACTGAAATAAACAGGTTTTGTCCCTTCCCTAAAGACATTATTGAGGAAAAGAAATTACTGTCCTGTGACCAAATCACAGTGGATGTCTTTTTTCCTTCAGTCTCATTTATTTAGTAGCATACACACTCAGAGTAACAAACACTCAATCAATACAGTCAATGTCAAAAGTGACCATGGTCAGCATTGCATTGTAGTGTTCAGAACGGATGCACTGTGGATGATACAGGCCATTTGATCTCAGTACCTTAAGAATAACAAATAATAACAACAGCAATAAAAAAAAAATAAAATAGCAAGAGCCCTCTGAGATACTTAAGGGTTTGGTCCAACTCCCATTGAAATCTTTCCCTATAATAGGAACTAGATCAGATGTTAAGTGAATTTTCCCCCCTGTGTAAAATTTAGAGGGATTTATTTTTTACCACTTTGGTTAAATTGATTCCAAATTTATATCCTTGTGGGGCCCCAACACCAATAATTTTTAAACTTAGCTGAATGTATTTCTTCGTGCATTTCTTTCTATATTGCACCCCTCCTCCAAAGAATCTCACAGCATCTTGCAAGCAATAATGGACAGCCTCACACTGTTCCTGTGAGGTAAGTAGGTACTATTCCCATCTGTAAAATGGGAACAAAACTGAGGCCTAGGGTAGTTGTCGAAGGCCAAAAAAACAAGTCACTGACAAAGTTGAGGGAGAGAAGTCCTACTGCTAGATTCACACAGGAATGCAGCATCTACAGCAGTAAGCATTGCTGCATCTAACTCGTGAGTTTAAAGACCTTGATGCCTAAGTCAGAGGTGCCAGAGTGCCTCTGGACGAGCATATCTTACCATGCTGTGAAAACACAGGCTCTTGGTGTCTCCAGATTGAGACAATATCTATCTCAGCAGAGGCATTAAAGAAAGAACTACATTCTGGACCTGTATGTGAACAAGTACCTTGGTTATCATGCATCAGCTCTTCTGTTACATGGCTGTGCAAAGGCATCATGTTGACCCTCTGGTAAATACAAGCTTATTCAAGGCAACTTACCCCATAGTGGAATAAGGCTATGCTGCTTCCTCACACTAGCAAGGGAGTGTACACAGACAGGCACTCTGGGCCACCCAATGTGAATCAGGGTATTTAACTTACTTACCCTGTGGTGGTTTGCTCATGAGCTCATCGCCTCCAGCCCCTTAGAGATGCAGTGCTCAGTTGCCGTCTTTCTTACACTTGCAGTTTGCTAATGAAAAGCTGCCCTCCTTTTCTCCTTTCCCATAACAGCAGCAGAAGATTGTGGCTTCTTCCCTTCTAATTCCTTAGCAAGCCAAAGGGCCATTTCAAAACTAACTTGCTAGAACTACTTATCATCTGGACTGAGTTTCCAGACCAGAGTCTGCTACAGCAGAGGTTTTCTTTTTCCCTGACCTTTTCAACTACTGCAGAGGAACGGATCATTCTCCATGTTTTCCCCCCAAGACCATGTACTGCAAACCATCCGGGTGCTAGCAGCAGTTGGTTTTTTTGAAGCTACTGGTACCACATTGCTTCTAGTTCTCCTTTAGAACTGGACAGTCATTCTAAAAGTTTGTCTCAAATTCTCAACTGACATTTGAGCATCAACTTTTACCCTCTAAATCTCCCCTCCAGAAAATAAGTTACACTGGTGCAAAAGATTCACATACGTGGTAACAGAAGAAAGAAATTTAACTCTGAAGATTAATTAGGCAAACCACTAATGAATTCTAGCACCTTAACAGTCTCATTTCTAACTTTTCTAATTTTTTTTTTTATTATGGTAGGACTGCTTGCACTTGCAGTGTGATAGAAAAGGTATTGTTATTAAAGTCCTCCCCATGAGACCTATTTACTACCTATTCTCCTTAAGCACTGCTAACCTGTGGCTTACCTATTGGCTGCAGGAAAGGAGGAAGTTTTTTTTTTTTTAAATTGTATGAAATTCACAGATTAATTTCTCATCTCAGAGCAGTTCAAAAGTTAGGAGGCATCTGGAATGATACTTTCTGTGCTCTCTATTGAAGGCTTGCTGTCAAAAAAGAAAAAAGCATAAGCCCTCTGAAATACCAAGTGGAAAATTCATTAACGTAAAAATAAAACTGAGAGGGACGCTGGGAGGCCACAGAAGTAGTCTGAATTTGCAGTGAACTGCAAAAATAATTACCAGTTTCAAACAACTTCTGTTTTAGGATGAAATGTTTCCACATGTCATTACTTCCTACAGAATACCCACTCTATGTCGTCTAACTTTTAGGTCACAATTGAGCTTGAATTTTTAATACTGCTGTTTTGTTTAGAGGCGATGAAAAAGTCATTAAATCTGCCTGATCTCTTAGTACAGTAGTGTGTTATCTAAAGTAACTCCTTTCAGAAATTATTTTAAGCTCTTCAATTCTAATTACAAATGTTATCGATAGATTTCGTTCCAGATCTGGAGTCTACAGTCTTTTTTTGCTCACAATCATGATTATTATTGAAATAGCAGTTTCCCAAAGCATGGAGTCACTTTCATACATCCTAAAGTTCTCAGAATCTCTCCTGAGCACAGGACACCAGCAAAAGACAGCAATTTCTCATCAATGCACATTATCAGCTTTAGACATTGAAAAGGGATTAATCAAATAGTAATAAGTCTTGTCCTCATTTTGAAAACTGCATCATCACATTATTAATGTTAAAACCTGGAATGTGAGTGAACACATGAATACTGATAGTATTTATACTGCTAGTATTTAAAGAACTGTTCAAGTGACTAGAGGCAACCAACAGAGAAGGTATGTGAAGCCATGACAAGAAATCACTTCAGTCTTTCTTGACTTTAACCTAAACACTGTGAATTTTCTGTGGCTGTGTCTGGGTCACAGCAAAAGAAGAATGAACCACAGATGGCCCAGCAATTCCAGATGGGAACTAGGGGATGTGATATATTGGCATTCCTTCCCCCAAACTGCCCTGAGTTAACAGCTGATACCTTGGAGGCAGGATGCCTGGGAATTATCTCATCATTAGTGTAATGCTATGAATGCAGAAACATCACCTTCCTGATCGCTGCACCAGTCTATACACTTAAGCGGCAGCATCATATTTGGGAACAGGAGCATGGCCAAGAAGTCACATGCATTAGGAGACAGTCAAACCATGATCTTAAGAGATCACATTGGCTGCTGGCTACTAGTGCATACGTGTGTGTGCACATGTATAGGAGTTTTATCTTTAAAAATAAACAAGCCCTGAAAAAACCCCTTAGTTCCCTGGTCTGTGTGTGAAAGAGTCATTAATGATTTTCAGAACTGCAGTTCCACTGCAAGAGGCCAAACTTGCCATGCTAGGCACTTTTCCAACAGCCCACCCAGTCTGAAAAATGTTTTTGGAGACAATAGGCTGCTATTCTCTCCCTAGAGTATTTGTAATCTCCTGAGAGGCTACATAAAAAGCAAAGGCTGTTCTTGGATAGAAGTGAATCAAGGCTAGGGTAGGGAGGAGGAGGAATGGTCAACAGCAGTTACCACAACCAGCCACTACAAACTGCTGTCTCCCTTTGCTCCAGGTTTTGTGTGATTATCACCCATTCCACGTTGTGCACACTGTAACACAATGCAGCAGAAGTTGTTGGTCCAACCTATAGCATACACAGGAGCAAGGAAACCTGGAATTCGGGGGGAAAAAAAAACCCATTCTTGCTGGTTTCACAACTATGCAGTTCCCTGAAAAATTGCTATTCCTACCCTGAATCCCCAAGCACTTGCTCTGGTTCACTAAGAGGTAATCTGGAGTCCCATCTGTTTGCCAGAAATCAGAACCATTCTGGTTTACCATACAGACCTCTTGACTCATGCTGGTGTGATTCCTGAGTATGGAGATCTTCATTCTCTGAGGACCAGCCTTAAGTTAGGCTGGTGCAATACAGACCAATCTGGAGTTACTTAGGTTCAGAGAGGGCCGAAGCAAAGTCGTTTTGATGACTAACTGCCAGGTTCTGGATGCAGCTCCCTCTGCACTGATGACCTCAGGAGTTTGGAGAGAGTTAAAGGTTTCCTTCTGACTGAGTGATCCCAGTAGAGCAGAAAGTTACAGAGCAGCCCTGCAGTTTCGTGTCATTCTCAACTCATCTTTCAGTGATGCTTTCCAAGATGCCAATCAAATTGTCCAACCCCAACAAGTACCCATCCTCCCTGTTGCCTTCTTGCCAGGGGATCCTGTGATCCAGTGTCTGCCCATCAGGGAGAAGGGTGGTCTTTCCAAAATCGATCAGCCACACATTGGCATTCCCACTGCCATCATGTACAAAAAGTAGTGAACTTCCAACGACCTGGAAGACAGATTGAGATGATGTGGTTAAAAACACGTTTTTAGCTCTCCCCCTCGATTTAACACTTCCCACTAAGAAGGTGACCTCCTCGGGTGACCTTCTCACCTGTGACGCAACAGACTTGTGGGGTGCACTTATACATTGGCAATTTACATGCCCCATTTGCATAACCATGTCAATCAGTAGGGACACAGTAGACAAAGGGAAGAAAAGCAATTCTCCAGCTCATTTGGCAGCAGGTCTCAATTTGAGTAATTCAGCAAAAGCCAGTGGCTACTTTCAAAGAAAGACCATGACCCATGATTAACGAAAATGCCTCTAGTGACAAGAGGAAATCCACAAGGTAAAATAAATTGTCTGATCTCAAAATCTTGAGCTGTAACAAGCAGAACTTAAAATGCTAATGATGCCTTCTCCACAGGAGAGCATACAAGGAGAACATATAGAACAGAATTATAGTGTTTCAACATAAATCCAGTATAACTAATAAAGCCTTCATTGTTAAATTACAACTGAAGGCTACTGTACCAAATGCAAGCTTCCAGATTACCATTCCCCCATAAAGACTCCCACTGGAACACACCAAGATGAGAGAAACCACAGGAAACTGGTACTAGTAAACCATTCCCTGCAGTGGCCCAGAGCTATAAGCGCTGGGATGTTATAAAGATGGGAGGATTTATTATTCTGCAACCGGTTTAATCTTTCTATATCACTGTAATGGAGGCTTTGAGGTATCTGTGTTGTTAACATATATTAGTTTTCTTCTACTACAAAATCCTTTCTTCTAACACAGCAGGCTATTCTAAAGTACATCTGAATGAGCAAACGAAGCAGCAATGCACCTCCACAGCATTACACTCACTGCTCACCTCATGTCGCTTGAAGAAGTCTGAGGATTCAAGAATGATATGAATTTCCTGCAGACGCTTGAGGTATTTTTTCTGGAGGAGGAAGAAAAAAAAACAAACCAACCCATAAATGTTTAAGTAAAGAATGAATGAATACCAGAGTCAATATAATGAAGAAATCATGTTAATTTTAGGCTAGAGGTCCTTCAAAACAACAGGTTCACCATTTGAAAGTCAATCTGAAAATACACTTCAACGGGCTTTATAGTGAATGAAGAGACTGGAGTTGCTCTGCTGCATGTGTTACACCAAGCATACTTATCTGTCTTGCTTTGGATGCAGTGAGTCTTTCGGCATCCCTTTTATTTTTTCCTTTTTTATAAAGAGAAAAAAGGTTGAAGAAATTAAAAATCTTCAGCTCTCCACAGTGAGAAGAGAGTGAAATTGTGTTAGAGAGACTAGGAACTCCAACCATGGTAGGGGTGAGAATAATTAAAAAAAAAAAAGGCTTAATGCATAAAGCTCTAGTATATGTTTTTAATGCTGCCCTGTGTTATGAAGCACGCTCCTCCTGGAGGGCTAATCTGCCTTCACAATGGCTTCTACACTGCAGCAAAACACTATGGCATCCTTTGAAGTTCCAAAGACAAAAGACATGTTATGCCATCTACCACACGCCTGCTGTGCTACCCAGGAAGCAGCATACAGGAATTGCTCTTTGAGGCGAGTCTCACACATAGGAGCGCAGCCATCCACCAATCTCACTTCCTGCCCCCATGCTCTGGTTTTATCCTCTCCAGACTGAATTCCCAAATCACAGGTTTTCCTGCCAACACAGTCCTTGCTTAGACATCATCATCCCTCTGATGCATCTAACACCCATGGTCGAAGCTGATGGCAAGCCACAAATTAGCTTGACTAACGTTTTGCTAGCATGAGGAACTTGGGGTGAACTCATGGCACGAGCAGCCAGAACTGGTCTCGGCCAACTACTGCTCACAGCCCACCAAGTCCCCACATTCACTCCATCTGCTGAGAGGGACTGGAAGTCAAAACCATTCTCCTCTTCCGTAGTTTAATTCATTTTTCTTGTACCAGAGGAAGCATGGCCCTGAAGCAAGTTCATTGGGTCAAAGATCAGTGAACCTGAAGAGATCAGACTCACCAGAATAGTCGTGTTGCCCTCAATGAATTCCACAAAAACCTGTAGAACTTGCTCCTGTGTCTTCGTAGTTTTGAAGTTTGTGTTACATGTTCCATCCGCCTTCTGCACAAAAATGCACAAAGACAGAGACGAATTATACTACACACATATTATTCTCCTCAGTCAATCCTCTTGAACCATCAACAGCTCAGCTCTTGCTGACCAGACAGAAGTGAGTAGTTGAACAGGAAGAGAGCAGATAAACCAAGCAAGAAGTGGAGGAGAAAAGACACAAAAGCTGATTGGGTTACTTTAAATGGCACTTCACTTCCTGTTGAATGCAGTTAAAAAAAACAATTCAAGATACTACCAGGCTGCAGGCAGGTTCTCTCACGTGTCAGTACTAGCAGCGCAAAGTTCAATGGGGCAAACCACAGTGACCTCTTTGGTTGTCCTCTCATCTAGCCTGGTGTAGTCAAACCCTGACTGGGGCTGTAACAGGACATTTTCAAACCCAATTTTCTAGTCCTTTATGTTTGGGATTTTATTTTTCCACGTGGAAATCAAAGAATTGCGGTTAAGACTCAGTTCCCAATATACATTTGCACATGAACGTGACCCAGAAGTCACAGAACAGAAAGCTAGTTGCAGACAAGAACAACTCGGGATTTGCAATGCTAGCAGTGCCACAAACGCTAGCAGTGGCAAAGCAGGTGTGTGAATTTTGGCAAAGGACAGTGCGGGCATGCTTGTATCCAACCAGGTCCTGGAGAAATTCAGAGTATTTTTGTGCTAGCAGTATGGCTCAGTACAGAAGCATCCTGCTACTGAAAAAAAAAGTCTTTTTATGTGCTGCTAGCAACCAGTTTGTGCTTGTGGAGCTACAAGTAAATAAAAACAGTGCATGAATTGGAGATATCTGTCAACATAGACTATATGAATATGCATTTCTCGAAGAATATCCCTGCTAATTCAAGAGACACAAATATGAGCTTTTGGACATGCATGTAAAATACAGCAATTATTACAGTCGGTAGCCTGTATCCACTACAAGCCTGCAAGATTATCAAACTGTATTTCTCTCCATCCTATCAGTCCAATGAAATCCCTCATTTCCATTATGGGTAAATCAACAGGTCATCAAAATGTGTTCCCTCCCACACGTTAAAAGTCACTGCACCAAAATGGGGTAAATTCAGCTCCAGTCTCAGCAGGTGAAACACTATTTACTCCACAGCAGAACTCATCCCCTAGTATATACATGAAGAAAATCTGATAATGCTGAATTTCCAGATTTGTCATGCAAGAGAATGAACTGACTGAATGGCAAAGCCATGCAGAACAGCCTCCCACCTACCAGACTTTCTAGCAGCAGAATAAACAGAATTTTATTCCAAGGCTGTGGGCCAGATACAAGTGTGGCATGTCAGCCTGATGAGATGTGTAAGTTATGCAAGAGAAGTTCAGCAGGTAGGCAGGAAAGTTAGGAGCCATCTGATCTGATGTATGATAACAGCACAGAGATTTGGAACTTAGTCTGATGCCTCGTACCTCTTCACTGGAGTAAGGTTTTAAAAATAATTTCTCCCCGTGCCCTAAATCCCAGAGCAAAGTCTGGAATAGCTGCTGTGTGTTCCCTTTTCATCCTTTTTCGTCTGGACAGACTAGTTGCTTGCTTCCCTGTTGTTTCGAAACACTTTTATGATTTTGTTCCTTTGCAGTGGTTGGCAGGAAATGTAACTGCTGCCTGTCTTTACTTGCTGGAAACAACATCCAGATTTTGAGTGGCACCATCCCTCGGTGTTCTATACGAGGTCCTTGCAACAACTCTGGATGTACCTGATCCCCAGGAGGCACTTGCCTGACTCGCTCCTTGAAGTCATACCTTTGTCAGGGCCTCCACATACATTCCTGCATAGCAGAACAGTCCGTTACGCAGTGCAGCTGTGGGCCACTTTCAGCACTTCTCTTTAGATGTGACAGTGACATGGCTAGCAGTAGGGCAGGTTTGTTGGCTCCATAAAATAGTGCTACCTATCTTAACCTGCGTGGTCCTGCTCAGATTCCTCTGCAGACTTCCCTTAAAGGGCTCTGGGTTAAGGTTGTGACCTAAATGGATGCACAAAGATTTATGAATCAAATCTGATGTCCTCCTAGGAAAATGGCTATCCCTGACCTAGAGCTAAAGGAATGGTACCAAAGGAAGAAGTAGCTTCCCAAACTGCACAGAGATTCAGTGACAGAATGGGAAGCCAGAACTCCTCATTCTTAGCCCCATGCATCTCCACTCTGCAAAACTATTAGCTAAGTGTTGTAGAGACAACGTTTGTGATGCCTAGCCTTCAAACAGCCCCTTCCAGAGAGGAAACCTGCATTCTGAATCTGGCAGGCACAAGAGACTGAGTGTCAGGTGCCAGCTGTAGGGAAACTCAATGGTTCAAACTGTTTTTTGTAAGAGGAAGAGGGACAAATCCCGTAAATGAACTTGTCTTGACTTCAGAGCAAGGCAAGGAAAAGAGATGGATCAACCTAAAGAGAAAAGGCACCCCACTGATGAAGGAGGAGTGCATATGGTGAATCAGATCTCATTTATCGGCAGCCACTTCACAGAAGGGTTTTTATGATTTCAGTTTCTTTGCTTCTGCTTCCTGCTCCTGCAGCCACAGGGCAGGAATATTTCTGAATGACCAAACCCAACATACCTGCTCAGCTAACTCCAGGGGTTATCAGTTTACTCAGGGAGAACACCACCTTTTTCCCCATCAACCACTAGTTGGCACCACTGATCCTTATAGGCTCTCCTCTCAAAATGGGGGTCTCTGCAGCACAGCTTTGCTCCTCTGCAAATGTACAGAACTGGACGTACATCAGCCACAGTGAAACAGTGTGAGGAGTACGGACTAGCTGTATTGCTTGAACAACTCACTTCTGTCACCATTTCTCCATGTAAAAAAAATAAGAGAATGATACTTATGTCCCTCATAACAGCACTGGGAGGTAGAGAAAAAGATTATGTACTAGAGTGCTGCAAAGCATTTCTTGTGCTTAATAAAAGATTAAGTACTTGTGTCCTGGTTTGTACAGTTACAGCATTGTCTCAATGGAGGGAGATATCACGCAGTCTGTGTGCCATACTGCTCCTACCCACCTCTGATAACTAGCCAAACCACAAAGAACAAGCCAAGAGGTTTTACTGGAGCTCCTCTGTGCTCCCTCAGCTCAGTTACTCTCCAGCACTCAACATAAATCTGCAAGTCTTCTACACTGACCAACTGTCTTTCCAAGAACATATGTTAAAGGTCTTGAGATCATCTGGGCTTCTAATTCCATCACACAGAGCATCCAAAGACCTAAGTAGTTTAGGAATAAAACAGGTATCTTGATAACATCCTCAGATGGCTGAAGGGTAAAACAGGAAGTGTCTTGGCTGGACTGGAGCCAGATCATCCACCAACCAGACAGTTTGTGCGTGAGGATGCCTCTAACAGCCAGGAGTGGGTGGCACAGCGTACAGGGGGCCAGCACAGCATGAGCTGGAAGCCCTAGTTCCTCTATCACAGCAGGAGAATCTGTGAATGAGGAAGGGAGACAACAACACAAGAGAAGCAGAGAAGAAAGGGGTGTTTAAAGAGCCTCTGCTTGTCAGCATCACCCTCTTCTATCCCTTTCTTCTTCCTATGTGCCTGAACTACGAAACAGAAGCAAAACTAATCCAGATTATAATTTGCAATGTCCTAACATACCTAAATTAAAGGTATATGCTCTGGGAATATCCTGAAATCACATAGGGTAACCCATGCTAACTTCTTCGTAGCTGTCCCGTCATGGGCTTCAGGTAACAAGTACTCATCCAGTGTGTGGGTGGGTTTGGGCAGCCCTCACCATGCTCTGTGCTGCTACAGGTACACCACTATCTAAACCCAAGCAAATTAGTTTATGGCTAGCTGTGACAGGCCTATGCAAGCAGAAAGCACACTTCTGGATTCCAGCAAGTGTTAACATTCAAGTAACTAAGTCAGGTGGCTGATATTAAGAGTAGGTCCTAATGGGTTTCTGGGTAGGTTATCTGACATTGCACAACAAATACAAAAAATTAATGGGTAGGGAAAAAAAATTGCCAAGGGTCTTCTGTGGCTGTAAGTTAGCATCCTACGAATAGTACAGGGGCACAAACTTATCCATCAAGAACAGTAGATGGACTTTGTTGACGGAGAAATTTTATTTTCCTTGTTTTGGCTTTATTCCAGCTCCATCTATATCAGATATTGTCATGTACTTAAAAGGAAAAGGGATTTCCTCAATCCCAAGCATATCTAAGCTAATACTTTTAACATGCCTTGCAAATAAACATAACCAGAACAAAAACACTTTATTGTGATTCACTTGGAATAAATATGTATAGTTCCTGGATAAAAAAAAGTAATTGCATGGAGAGAGGCAGTTATTTCTTCAGTTCTGAATTCTTCCTTATAACAGTCTCATTTTCATTCTATCTACACTGTGTACCTGCTTGAGTCCTTCCTGTAATGTCTCTGTGGTTAAGCCGAGTATGGCTGATGTGCATTTAATGCTTGACTTCATTGACACTGCTCTGTTATAATTGCAATGGATGCTTTAAAACCACAAGATACTGAACTCTGTGGTTTCAATTAGTGCATTTTCACATAATCCTTTGTAAAACCTGGCTACTGATGCGCACTAGCTTTTTCATTAATCAACAAATCAAAGTTTGGTCTCCAAGAACAGGCAGAAGTGAAACTATTACCTTAATCCCTTCAATCCTGAAGCCCAGGTTGGCACTAGAGCTGATGGTTTCCCTCCACTGCATGTATCGGGGTTTGGTGACAGCATGCTGGGCATTCTCTTCAGCTGTGGGAGCAAGAGGATCCACTTCAATCATTTTCTTGTACATGTCTTTACGCAGCTTTGGTTTCTCACGGGCCTTAGTCAACTCTTCCTCCAGGTATGTCCTGCAAAAACATCACATCCCAACAAAACTGTAAGGGCTCACCAAACATTTCTTTTTACAACTTATGAACTGTTCTCAAGAAATATCAACCAGGAAAGTAAGTGTTATCATTACCCCAGTTTTGCATATGGGGCAACTAAAGAACACAGACTAATGACTGTGCAGGCATATTTAGTGAAACAGTCACAGGAATCAGGAATTGTGTCATTCACTTCTTGTTCTAACTATACTTTTACTTACTGCTACATGTTATTGTTATGTCTGCTTACAGAATGGGAGAAAGCTGAATTCCTACTGTGCCATGAAATAAAGCTGTATTTTCAAAGGACAGTTAGGAGAGATCACTTACAATGAAATCAAAAGCAAACAGGGCTGCTGAAGTCTTACCGTCTTCTCTCTCCTCAAAAAAACCTACCATCACTCATGTGTGATTTTTTTAGGCCTCAGAAAGCAATTAAGGTTTCACTTAATGCATCAGACAGTGAAAGACAGAATCGCTCTTCATATAGTAAAAATAAAAGAGTAAAGCAGATTGTCTGAGCAGTTCCAAACCAGAAGAGGTAACTAAGAATGGGAAGGTGAAGGGTGACAAACCTTCCGCACTTTGCTGTTATCGCTCAGCCCATTAACCTGGTAACTGCTAGAAAGGCACTATCCATGTTCTCTACATTCCACTGGACTCCGAGAGCTTGTCTCTCTCCACAAAGCTTGTACTTCGTCAGGCTCCTGGAGTGTACTTTCTTCATCACAGTGTAATAAACCAGGCTGGTGTTTAGGAGATGCTGTCACTCATTACCAGAATGTCACCTACTTTGAATAAAATATGTACTGCTGCAAATCCTTCTCCTCCTTCTTCTGGGCATACCAGTGCTACACATTTCTACTCTGATTTAGCTGACAATTCATTTAAGATTCTGCATCTATTCGAAAAGGCTTGTCTGCACTCCTGTAAGTTGAATAACTCATTTATGACAATGACTCTTGAGCACCTGAGCTGGCACCCGAAAGATTACTATGACAGTTCATACCTCTCTGCACTGTTACTCCAGGCTCTCAACAGATTCCTTATCTATTTTTTATGCTTAGATAAGGGTTTCCTTGAGGTTTTCCTCTTAATCATAGACAATAAAAGGAAAAGAAAGTGAGAACCTGGAGAACAAGGTAATAGCATCATGGAGGTGTCAGAGTAGGCAAAAACACAGGTCAGTCCTGAGCAGATGGTCAACTCTCTTTACAGAAAAGATCAATACCAGTGAAGACTCATTCAAGCACTGGAAATGGGCTTTCACACTGCTGATCAGTCATGCACATTTGGAGATGGGAATTTTACTCTTTGTGGGGTTTTTTGAATCACTGCATACACAAAGATTAAATGAACTGGCAGCGAATGAATCATGTAATTTTTTTCCCCATGTATTATCAGGCCACTGCAGAGAAACTTAATCTTAAATCACCCCTGAGAATTTCTTGATGTGGATAGTTTTTGAGGCTACAGATCAGTTAAGTTTCCAGAGTCCATGTACGATCAGGCAACAACGGGACATACTCTCCTCAGGTTGTTCAAGGCAATTGCCAAACCAACAACAGGTTGTCTGGACTGAATCCCAAGGCTCCAAAAATGTTACCCAAACTGCTCCAGACAGAGCGTGACCCCATCCCCCCCTTCCTTCAAAACCCCTTCTTGGGTTACAAAGCACTTTCTCTTTCATGTACCCCACCTGATCCCCATCTTGCAGTCCATCACACAAGGCCCTTCAAAATCAGTAAGCAAGTCATCCAGCTGAATGTAGCTCTCGCCATCTCTCTCCACCACACCATGGAAGCAAGGGACGCAGGAGCGTAGTGGGTCTTTCATCAATCGCTCAAAACACTCCTTTTCATTCTCTGAGAAGCGTTTGAGAATCTTCCCACTATCAGCTGCCTTGAAACTCCCTAAAAAAAGAGAATTGAAGACATGCTGACAAGACTGATCTGCAAAAAAGAAAAACGCCTTCCCCCACCACTCCAGCTTCATCTACCTCAGCCTCATGACACCAGTTAAAGATTTCCCCTGAACAGAAAAGATAACATGCTTTTCATAAAAAATAAAACACCCAGGACAAACACAGCCGTTGGCAGTGAAAGTCCGTTTGGATACATTCCCATGTCAGAATTTATAGCTTTAAGGAGTGCAGCTGCTCCAGGCCATCGGGTTTTTTTTCCATGCTAAACTCTTTGTTAGGATATTAAACACTACTATACTTATTAAAATGCACAGGAAGAAGCCTCGAGCCAGAATTCATTAATCCTCTGACAGGCTATTTTAAAGCTGCATAACACTGCCAGGGTTAGCTTTGTCCTTAATCCTCACATAGAGTACACCTACCTGCTGAGTGTGTACGTACCGAGGCAGTACGGTCAATCAGTGATCGCTAAACAGCCACGAACAGGCCAGAAGCCAAGCACTGCCCTTTCTACCCACACACGCTGTGACTGCGTTTGTGCGTACCTCCAGGTACGGCCTCTTCTCTGGAGCCCTGCTAATCTGCAGGTACAGCCTGTAGTGCAATGTTTTTTGGGTTTGGTTTTTTTTTTTTGTTTTGTTTTGTTTTTTACCACCCCATGTCTGAATGGTATCCAGTACAAATGACAGCCTGCATAGGCCAAGACTGGCAGTAATTAGACTCCAGCTGTCTGGAGTCTCCTGGCCAGACGCTCTCCTGTCCTGCATCCTGTCAATAATGTCCGAGGAAAATACACGTTTCATTCAGAAGTACCCTTTAATCTACACGACATAAAATAGCCACCAAAGTAGGAGCCTCATTAATCCTGGGGCTAATGCTGAACTTTTATCACAGCAGGATCCTTCAGCCATTGCAAACTGGTTCTTCTCTGACAAATCCTAGAACCAGCACTGCCGCAGCACAAGGGCAAGGGTGGTGATGGCCCAGGTTTTAGTTTAGAAAGAACTTGTCACAGGGAAGAACAGCTGCAAAAAGGATGGACCTACATGTAACCACAGAAAACTATCTAAAGCAAACTGGAGCAGTATCTCTCCTCATCAGCTTCTAGTAACCTCTTAACCCTCCTCTTCCACCCTACTACACAAGCCTCCAGAAGGGTTATGATTACACGACCAGTGCATCACTCCACACAGATGAAGCCACACACTGTGATAAAAACTGCAACAAGACTGGGTCATCTTGGCACTCTGCGTGATACAAGCCAGTCCCACCAACACCACTGTGCAAAATGCAGCTACTCCATTTCTAGGACTAAATAAATTTCTCTGCACAGCTTTCAAATGCATCATATTAGTGCATTAGCATATAACGAGGTGGTTCAGGTACTGCATTAAAGCACAACGCAGCGTAGGTGCCTGCCCACATGTGTACTAATAAACCCCACACAAGCAGTTTAGGAAAAAGGGCTGCATAGGAATTAAATGAAGCACAAAAGAAGCAAACCCAATGACTTCTTTGTTGGTTTTTTTTTTTTCTTACCAATGAAACAAAGCCTACATCAGGAGCACACTTACCAACTTCTACAGATGCAAAACTAGAACCAGCCAATGAAGCTGCTCCTTGCACTCATACAGTGAGCAATGACAGACTCTGAATGCAAACGCCTGGTCAACAAGTCAATTTTCACCAGATTTGTTTTCCACTCAAGGACTGACATTCAGATGAGGGGTTTGGGGTTGGTATTAAAAACACTGTCCTTGCCAGGGCTAAGGCACACACAGACATAGACAGTAATCCTTCCCACTAGGGAACTAACACAATGGCTACTCAGGCAAGAAAGTTGATCCCATACCACAACCAACAGCAACAAATGGACTAGGACTTCAAGTCCCCAGTCCCTTTAGTTTCCCTCTAACACATAGTTTACAAAAAGCACCTCACAAGGATGTATCAGGAGCTTCCTCGCTCATCTCATTATTCAGATATATCACTCCACCTTCCCTATCCCTGCCACAACTGTAACAAAGGTGTTCTAGTTCACAGATTTATGCGATATTGCCTGCTTCCTTTTCACCTGAAGGAAGGAAACAGAGAAACACTGAAATACTGTTTTCCTTGCTGCTGCCATCCGCACTCCAGAGAAAAACACATTGAAGATATCCATCTCACCTGTATGCCCAGCCAGCTGCACCCATGAGTAGCGTTTCTTGAAGGGGCTGATGACTGGTAGATTAACCATGGTTTTAATTGTATGCCATGCTTTTTTCTGGAATACAAAAAAAAGAAGTATTAAGTTGGGCAAAAGCTGAAATCCTGACATGCCACAAACCTACCACATAGCTTCATGCACATTGAATTGTTCCTCACCAATTTGTAAGTGCTCAAAGATGGAGCGACAAAACAGACACTATGATCATCGTTGGAAAAATATGCACATAAACCCAACAATGGACAAATACTTAAATATAATGCCCTACCATCCACAAGGAAGCTGCCTGCAAGAAATAAAAAAAAGTCATACTGCACATCACAGGCCTTTTTTTAGCCACACCTGACCCTCTCTGTGTCTGAGTCATGCAGTATGCGGAGAGCAGATGCTGAACACACACTTACGCACATTCGAGTTTCCACGAGACATGAACAGAAGCTGTTTGCCACTGTCAGCAATACTTCCTCTCCCAGAGAACTTCAGCATCACCTCGTGATTAACGGCTTTCTCCGAGTCAGCAGGTGAGTCTTACTGTGACAGATGCATAGAAAATGCATCTCTAGTTGGACACGGAGGTTACCCAGGTCCCTCAGCACCCATTGACAGCGTGCTGTAGCATCTACTCCAGGTCATTGATTTTCCTGTTCCCTCCCGTCTTTCCCAATCTTGTTACTTTTTAACAAAGCTGGGCATTGCTCTGGCCACCTTTGGCTGCCGCAGGCTGCAGCTGTCTGGATACCACTGCAGCCAGACAGGGAAACAGAACAGCTGCTCACAAACAGCAGCTGAGCGCTCTGTCGCAAAGGCAGAAAGAAAAAAAAAAGTGAAAAAGTCTCGTGCTCTGGAACTGAAACCCGTGTGGGAGAGAACCACAGCCCATGGGCATTCATGTTACACTCTGAGGGATCCCAAAGTGCTTTTACAAACAAGGACAGCACGCTCATTTGTCCTGTCACTAGAACATGATACCCTGCTAGAGAAAAAAATGGAGCTGCACAATGCTTGTGCACGACAATTTAATGCTGTTTTTTGCTGAGATCAAGTATAGTTGGGGATTAGGCTGCATTTACAGAAGTGTTTATCAATGGCCTAACTGGGATTCACCAAAATCAATGGGAGGCATTGATTTCACTGAAAACAGGTTTAGGTCATTGCTCAACACCTGAAAAATCCACCTTCAAAACAACCATGTCTTCTCTAGCAGGGATATTGATCTGATGATTTAGGTGCTTAGGATACCTTATTTTTATCGTCTTCTACACTACATTTCTACAGAAGTAAAAAATGCAAAAAGTGAAATTGCATGCAATGATATACAGGCAAAATGTAGCTCTCTAGATCACACTCTGACCTGGCCATCCTTCCCCAAATTTGTTCACTTACACCACGTTCCTTACAAGGTATCCTCCAGCAACGTTGGTCACCATGTGAGGGCAAAACCCTGTGGCTGTTTTAGAACGTATCAAGAGGATATGCAAATTCACAGACACAAGTCATCTTTCTTTTAAGGATTTGTCTTCACGAGAAAGTTTTAAGCTACGCTGCAAATTAAACTGACCTAACAATATAATCACCATATGAGCATACTTACTCTGAAATAAGATTGCTTCTTCCTATTTAACTTATTTTGGTTTTGAATGCAGTTCAAGCTGAAACAAAGTCACTCTCGGTCTGATCTAAGTGCCTCAGACAGCAGTAATACTTCTGAAAACGTAGTGTGCCAGTGAGAGAAAACATCCAGAGAAAATCCTGGATGTTTGAGAATCATAAAGACTCAGTTACACCTACTGCAACTCCACAGACGTTACTAGCTCTAGCTAAACTCCGGTTTCAAAAATACCTTCTGCAGGTTTAAATGACCCTTTCATATTCTATATTATTTGGATTTCATAGTCTGTATTACTTGCCTTAAGTCATTCCAAACTGCAAGCTTGCAGCGCTAAATGGGGACTTGGCTCTATCACAGAGCTAGATGGTGTTTAGTGAGGATGAGAGAGACTCTTGTACACCACTTATAAATGTCCATAGCCTCCTTCTGGAGGGAAGTGCAATGTAAATATCATTATTCAAATAGTAAAGACAAATTACTTTTGTATAGTCTATTTGCTAGATTTAACTGATAGCAGAAGCCCTTCAGTCTACTCTGCTCTTTCTACTCCAGAGGGACACAGCCCTAAGTTATTTAAAGAACAGTTGAAAGTAAACATAATTCTGAATTTAAATGACCCCTTTGAATATAAGTCCTGCCAAAGATTTAGTTTTTGAAGATTTCAGCACAATTTTCAGCGTAACACTGCTTTTTCCCCACCCCTTAATCAGGAGTCAGTATTGCTCCGTAACTCTCCCATAAGGTCCTTTACTCATCATAACGTCCCACTTGTAACAAACTGCATCCTGTCTCCCAATGACTTGCCATACTGCTACATCCAGAAGTGACGAGAAGCTCAGGTTTTCAAGGAATGCACATCAACTGTCATTGCAGCACCACGCTCCAGTGGCTTTCCTGCCTCCTCCCTCCCACCCAGCCCTAAGAAGCTGCAGCTTTTATTTGTACTGTGGGTATGAAGGAGAGACAACAGGCCAAATTCAGCCCCAGCTCAAATGGACTTTGGCTGCTTAGGCTACAGCTGCCTTGGATGAGTATGTTTAAGCTACTCATCCAACAAGCAGACACCGACAATTTTTAAAATTTTTTATTATTTTAAATAATCTCTTCACAAACCTTCTTCCCCCCTCAAGACAGGGAAAGCATGAGGCTCAAGCTAGGAAGGAACGGATTGCTTCCAGACCCATCCCATGGGGCATGTTGCCGTCAGCAGGGGTTCAGCAGTTGCACTTTCCTCTACCGCAACTTCCAGTCTCCCAATTCACTCAACCCAGGATGCAAATTGCCAGCATGCAAACAGGGCTGCATGCTGTTGGAGCCGTGGTGTGAGTGGGAAGATGAAAACTTTGTGTGCCTACTGTGGGAGGAATCTTTCTCACTTCTATTTCTAAAGCAAGATCTCTTCCTCTTTGTTAGCAATGGTATTATGTGCTTTTCAAATCACTGCTTTATGCTGCAATGACAGAGAGGACTGCTCTGCCCATCTCTATTTGCAGTCCGTATCTCCCTCAGTCCCTGTTTCTTCTAGATTCCTGCTTGGTCTTCCTTGATCTTTTGCTCTGCCTGGGTTTCTCCAAGCCCTCATTTCTAGATTCCCAGCCATGCGTATGCTATTCACATCTATCCAGGGAAAATTCAGGTATCTCTGTCAGGACTGCCTGAATCAGATGCCCTTGACATCACTGATGCTGTTTTATATGCCTCGAGACCAACATACTCAAGAGTTTCCCAATAGGAAAAAGGAAACCATTCCAGAAGGCCCAAAAGGCAAACATGAGAAATATTAACATTCTTAGATTCCGCTTATAAGTTACTTAATGTGAACTGTAACTGACACACTATATATATCTCCCTAAGCAATAAAAGGTGTGGGATGCTGAAGGGAGGAAAAGCTAGTTTCCTGCCAACAGGTCAGCCTGTGTGACGGGCTGTGCCACTGGAACAGTGTCCCTGGTAGCAAATGAACAAAAATTCAGGGGAAGAGAATGGGAGAACCTATCCCTGCAATGCAGCTACAATGCATGCAAAGGACTGTGGGTTGGTATCTGACATTGATCTGTGGTATCTGGATTACTCTTCTGAATTTGAAGCACAGCACTGAAGAGAAGCATACATCCATGCAGCAGATGTGGTAGACTTGCTCTGTGTTAGCACTGGCACACGCAGACAAGGTGCTGGCCAGATGAGGTATTCCCAGCCTACTCAACCCTGGATACAGGTAGCTGTTGCCATCATGCCTATCCCATTAAGAAACAGCAAAGCTGAACAGCAACCGAGAGCCACTGGTTCTTGTGAGCACAGCTTTCTCCAGGCCTTTTCTCATGATGAGGGCACAACTTCATACACCACTAGTATGCAGAAGCACAGCCATGATGATCCTGCCCAAATATACCAGTAAGACTTGGCTGAGCAAAACCCACTGAACTCACTGGGAGGCATTTCATCCATTTTAAGGAGATTTGGCTCAGGCCTCACTGTCCCCAGGAATAAATCCACAAGAACTAACCAGCTTTCCTGAAAGCTTCCCATCATTTTATGACAACGGCTGTAACATCCTAATAGGCAAGCTCACAGAACAAATTAGTGCAGACTCCCTGAACTAGGTGGGGTTTTTTTGGTGGTTGTTGTTTTGTTTTATGGGCAGTATAGAACAACTGAAATCTCTCCATGAGCATATGCTGAACCCCTCAGGGACAGGTGAGCCTCTCTGACGCCTAAGGGCAACAGAGGATAGGGACCTGAACCTTCCTCTGCTGTTCTGTGGAAAAATAAATAAAATCTCTCCCTTATTTAAAGGTAAAAAGAAAACAAAGATCTCGCTTCTGTGAACACCTTAAACACACGTAACTACCCTCAGGCAAGCACTGACACACAGGTAACACACACAGGAACTTGCAGAATTGAGTCCTAAGTGAAGCAATTACAATAATTAAAAACACCAATCACATCTAAACTACTAAGTATTGGGGGACGGAGAGAATAAGAAAAACCTTTTCTTCAGAAAACAAAAAATTACCCATCAATTTTAATGATTCTAGCATGTTAACTTGAACCTATAGTGAGTTAAAAGAACAAAAGTACACTGAAATTTAACATAAATCAACAGGGCCCCTAAAAAAGTTCATTTTTCCATCATCAGCAGAGTGGAGGAGTAGTTTCTTGCCTGAGCTGGTAAATTTTCATGAAAATTCTGCTAAACTATAGTAAATAATGACCCTTGAATCCTTTTTCCAGGAAAATTTCAGCAGTTTCTTTATCCAAGATCCTGTTGTCTTTTTTTGTGCACTAGCACAAAGCCTACGCAAGCCTACAGAGAGCTATTATGACAGCAAGAAACAAAAGGATAGTGAGAAATTTCTTTGTAATCTTTTTTTTTTCCCCCTAAAAGGCTTTAAGAAAAAGTACTTAATTGTCAGTCATCATAATCTACTGTTCTCTTAAAGTCTTTACATCATTTAGGCTAAATTCTGCCACTCTGGGACATGGGGGCTGAAATCCTATCTGTAACGCTGGTTGCCACTGCCTACTCAGTGTCTCACTAACTCCTAGAAGGAACAAGGTTCCTCCACAGGGACTTGCAAGGAGTACAGAAAACTATAATTATCAGGAAGTTACTACATGTGTTTCAAAATAATTCTGTAAGAGCCATGTGCCCAAAACGCAAAAACACTGAGCAATACCTTGCCTGACAATCTCAGCCAACGCAGTCCAAATGAGCAAGCAGGCGAGAAGGGGATGGGTGTTGGCCTCTTTAGGGACACAGTAACCATAACAATAGTGACTGGAAAAGTAACAGCTGGGAACCCATCAGACAATTAGCTGGAACGGTTTTCTACCAGCGGGCCCTAAGCATTACTAAGCCAGGTATCAGTTATGACTTATCCATGCACAGTATTAGTCATTCTCCAGTGGCTCACCTTTCTGCTGTGATTTTTGTTTTTTTTCACCCCCTTCTCTTCCTTCTTCCTTCCTGGGTCACACACTAGTACCCACAGTACTCTCTTTGAGTGATACAATAAATCCTCATGAGGTCCATAAGATTATTCACAGAGCTGTCATAAGTACAGTGTGAGAAGGTGGTAGGGTCTAGTCCTGCAAATAGCTCTCTATTAATATTTCTTCCTTCTAAACTCTGTATGTTTCATAGTTTTATCATTGTTTCAGTTTTACTTCTTGTAATATGTACATTTACTTAATAAAATGTTTTTAAAATCCTATGAGTTAATTTTATCTACAAAATCCTTGACTTTTATTTACCTTAGTTTATTAAAACTGAAATAAATCAGCTTGAAAGCTATTTGTTTTCTTAATTCTTTATGCCATTTTACTCAATTAATTAATTCAGTTTGGAAAATGAAATTAACATATTCAGATTTGTTCTCCATTTTCAGTATTGTTTGTCACTTTATTTGAATTGGCTTTGACCTGACATATTGGACCTGCACACACAAAGAACTTAAATGTAGGTCCAAAGCTACTAACCATACTATTGTAATGAACTCAGCCTAGCCTGAACAAAACTTTGCTTTCATCTGTCTCAATGCAGCCACTACCTGCCATTACCATAAAAAGCTTCCATAAGAAATCATTTTGAGGAGATCACAAATGAGACAATTACGAGTCTAATTTAATTACCCTGTAGATATGCTTCTCTGTGCGAATGTTATCAATAACTACAGTACTGTAATTACAACCTATAAAAAAATAAAATCACAAACACTTTAACAAAGTATCTACTGCTTTGTCAAAATCACAATATTCTGCCAAGACAAGCGTAATTCCCACCAAACCAATGAGTTTTCCATGGGTGCAGCTTCACAGCAGCCAGCTTCAAAGGTTATTAGGGATTTCATTTTTTCAAGGGAGTGTAGCTCTGGGACAGCCAACCATATGGTTTCATCTCATGGAGAGATCTGGGGATTTGAGTGATGTTATATAAGAAAGAAATTTAAAAGATAGTGAGAGTTGCTGAGCAACATGGTATCTTTCCGGTTACAGTCACAGAATTTGCCTACTGAGGGATTTTGGTTTTGAGCTCTTTCACTTTGAGACTTAGTGTAGCTGTCTTTGCAGACCTGAAAGAGGCAGGCAGTTGACTTGGTCTAATGTGGATTCTGGACCAGCAGACATTTTTATGCCCAATATAAGCAAATGATACTTATCCTTCTTTTTTCTTCTAATAATATGTACAGAGATATATATACACACATACATGCACACTTTTAAAATATCTAAAGCAGCTAGTAAAAGCTTTTCATTACAGTCAATCAAAATTCCATTACTTTTTTTTTTTTTTTAAATTGTCCAGACTGTAACAACTCCTAGGCTTGGGATCATTCTGTATTCGAAGAAATTTAGAAGACCTAACAAGGTATCACACTGCAATGGAGAAAGTGAGGCATACATGTAATTTTTCCCTTATTTGTTGGGAGAAACACGGCTTAAAATATGCACAAGGGCTCTGTGTAGGGAAGCAAGATGCAAGACTTGCCCATAGCTAAAACAAAAAATTACCCAAAATAACAAAAAACCCCTGAATTTGTCATATAAGGCACTTACTTTATACTTTCAGCAGCCAGTTTCTGTGCTTTTGCCCCTTATTAAACGTTTCTGGAATCCTCAAACTAAGGAGATTCTTGCTGCCAAGACTACTACCCACTTGGCTGAATCAGACATGAATCACAGATCGAGACAAAGATCTCAATGGGTGGGAGGTGAAAGAGCAAGTCAACAAGAAGAATGCTCCCCAAGCAAGCTCCGACAGGAGTATGTGAGCAAACACTCGCACAAACCTTTATAAGTTTCTGAGTGCAACATTTGATTCAGCTCCCAGGACAGGGTGAGGCTCTTACAGCAACTGACTTAACCCTGTTACTACCACATTTCATCTTCCATTGTCACTGGGGGGTAAACAGGTCCCTGATGCACACAAACAGTAGTCTGCACAGTAGTGATTGTTCATTGCTAGACAAAAGGTATTTAGGGTCAGAATTGAAATGTTGCTCTATAATAATAACTTACATCAATGGATAGCCCAGCCCAGAGTCTGGGGATTTGAGCACCTTAAGAAGTCTGTGCCCTGAACGGATATGCAACAGCATCATTCTTCAGACTGTCAGAGGTGCTATGCCAACCAACATCAACTGATAATTTGTCCAAATCACTGCAAGTGGCTTTCTGCCAGTGCAGCTGTGTTACTTCAAATGCTGTCAGCTGTCGCTCAAGGAATACAAACAGTGTAACCGTATCCCCAGTCAAGGAAATCACTGAGCAATCTCCACGTGCTAGATGCCTTAGGGGCCTCGATCATCCTTGTATCTGCTTCAGTCCCCAAGGGAACTAACACTCACTGCTTTGTCGCACAGTTGACCTTCCTATGGTGTACAAGTGCCAGCTGGAGCTGTAAGACTGGTGATCAACAGCAAGAGAACACACGTTCCTAAAGAAGAACGGCAGTTTGCATGCTACACGAGCAACTTCCTGATCAGCACCTCTCATCAGACTGCCAGGCAAACTGTGACTACACCTTCATCTCTCCCTCGCTCTCTTTCACCATCCAGCCTCCAAAGCTTTGAGAAGAAACGGTGCTCAGCCTGTACCTAGCCCTTGACGCTTCCGGTTCTGCACTCAACCATGGGTGAGGGCCACAGCTGCTCAAGCAGTGTTTGGCAGGTGTATCCTCTGACTGCAGGGTTTTCGTTTCCTGTTTGTACCACACTCAAGATGGGCTGGGCTAAATCTTCAGAGTCATGAGGAACACTTAATGCAATAAGCAGAAACAACACTGCAAGACAGAAGCCTCAGGTTCCTCTGTTTTCTCCTCTGTCATGCCTCACCATGCAGTGAGATGCATACATCACTTGCCTCGCTAGCCTTTAGGATACTTCGTAAACTTGCTGGATATTCACTATGTCTGGACTAAAGGAAGAAGTCAAGGAAAGAGAAACAGATGGTTGGTATCGGACTGAATTACTAGGAGCACAAAATCCCATGTCCTACTCCACAGTTGGATTCTACTTGTAATTCCAGAAGCAGTCCCTCTCCAAATCGGAGGAAAATGAAGTGCAAAAAAGTGAAAGCATTGCTTGCCTTTCTGCAAACAGCATCAAGAGCTGCAGTCTGACAACTGTTTTGTAGGAATCAGCATTGGCATTTTGTTTCTGATCATTATCAAGTGAAATATCTACAACCTTTATGTCATTCCCAGACCAAAAGCCAAAATAGTCAAGTAATTAGATGGCTTTAAAGCTGCACTGTCACAAGGGCTTCCTTCACTTTTCTCACAGCGATGTTGTAAAAGCCAATACCGTTGACTGAAAGACAGATTTTATTTTAATAACAATCAACATTTTCTGTTTTAAGGGATACTGAAATGTTTACCTTTGCTAGCAGGCATTAAACATGGCCATTATCTCTACCTTCACAGCTTGTGCTCTGCTCTGAAAGACACCGGTTCTCTAACAGGATGGAGCTCTGCCACCTGTCCCTACTGAACTCAGGAAAACTGAACCGAAGAGGTTCTGCCCCTACCAGGGTTCTGCCAGAACATCAGTCTTGCTGGAAACTGAAATGTTATTATCCAAGAAGTAAACGGAAAGTTCCTCACTATAGGAAAGTTGACTCACTTTCAGAGCCCCGACATCTGAGATTTATCTAGGCTGTACATCACCCAGAACAATTTTGTGGTAAATCAAACATCACTTTAGCAGATGGCGTGGCAGAAGGAAAGAAATCTTTCTTAACCTCCAAAACAACTGCAGTTTAAGTCTTCAGAAACTTCCTATGACACAGTTTGGCAATTTGAGAATTCTCCGCCCATCCTCCATTTATCCTCCACTTGTCATGGGTCACTGATTGACATCACCAGCCATGAGAAAGGGACATCTAGAAAGACAGCACTCTTTAGATGAAAAAATGAGCCTAACATCCTATTAGGTAGGACACAGAATTATGAGTTCCAAACAGGATTAATATTTGGGAACACTTAAAACCCGAACACTTCTCTGTACATAGACCAATAAATGGGTTCAGCCTAAAACATAAGCACAATTTGTTAAGGCACAGACCTGTCATCTGTGACCTGTGTATGACCTCAAATCCAAATGTACTACAAGAAGTGCCAATCCATTTAAATCAGGTGCGGTTTCTGCATAACATCAAGAGAGACTGTGTTCTGGCAACAAGCCAGGAAATAACTTCAAGAAGCTAATCTGCCCTGCGTGAGCTCCAGGCACTTGGAAAGGAAGCTGAGCATGCGCTTCATCTTATTTGCTAAGGTGGTGCAGACTGTTACCTAGGCACACAGCTCTGTCCTGCCTGCCCAGCAGTTCAGGGCTAGGCTCACCACCAGTTTAACACCACAGTGATTCAGTGGCCACCAGAGATCTCCAGTCTGAACAAATAAAGAGAAACGAAGGAAATTTCAATGCTTATTCTTTATTACACTTTCCCATTTACCACAAACCACTACCATCAGACAGAAATTGCTAACTGTTAACTGGTCAAAGACTCCTCTCTTCCTATCTCTAACAGCTTGGGTTAGTGAACTCATGTTGAAAGCTTACCATGCTTTCAACATATCCTCATGTAAGGGCCTCAGAAGCCGTGTCCCATATAACTTTGAGATTCTGCCTGAAAGGAATGTAACACTGTAACAGTGGAAGATTATTATGCTATAATTCATTTTTTCCTGTAGAAAAGGATAGGAAGCACTAGGATAGAGTTAAGGTTGCTGTAACAACCTATTGGTTATCTGTGACGATTGTGCTCCATTTCGGACACTATTCCATGAAAGTTTTGACAAACTGGAGGAAAGTTCAGGGACAAATAACAAACATCGTATCGCTGAGGCTGAAAGAATTGTGTTTGTTTATCCTGAGAGGACCAAGCACAGCAACTGTCTTCTAGTACACAACAAGTTTTCATAACTATGAGAGCAGTCATTTGTTCTCCATGTCCACTGGGAAGGACAAGAACAAATGGCTTTGATTTGCAACAAAACCAAAACATTCAGGTGACGTATCAGAAAAGGGCTTTCCAGGGGTATCTGAGTTTTCAAACAGGCTTGACAAATGCCTGTAAAATCGTGGTCTAGCTCTGTCACAGGGAACACCCTCCACTGGGCTGATCCCAGGGTCAATGAGTTGCAATATTTCCAAAGGAGTTTAGCCACAAGCACCAAGATGGTTCATCATCAACGGTCTAAAGATACTTATGCCCTGCAGGACAGTGAAGAAAGTTACATGATCCCTTTCTGCGTTTTATTTCCATTTCCTAAAAACTATTAAAACATTAATTTAAAAAATTAAGTTCCTCACACCAACACTTGCCTGCAAATCAGGATTTCTCAAATTACTGTATGCATGCATGTACATATGCCTATACATATGAAGAGGTTACTGACAGGTATTCATTTTTAAAAATGTACATATGTAACTTTTTTCTTTCCTACCGTGATAATTCAGCTTCTAACATCCTAAAATGTTGGACGCTCCTTTGCAAAAGACCTGAGCAAACACCACTGCCTCAGTATAGGATCTAGGTCCAGACACGTGCCCTTTCTCTGCTCCAGTTCCCACAACTGCAGGCTGTAATTGCTCCACTTCAGAACACTGTTGAACAATTTAAGTAATTAATGCCTGTAAACTAAATTAGAGGCACTGAAATAAGGCATTCAAGTACTCAAATAAGCAGCAATATAGTGTTAAGTGAAAAAGGATTATTGGAGTCTAAAAATATGTCATGTAAAAAACAGATCAGACATACACTGGTAACAGTTTGCCATCTGCTCTTCTAATCTATCACAAGACAAAGTCCAGTACTCCGTTTCTCCTCTCCTCCTTTGTCTCTTCCAAACTCACACCTCCATTTTCCTCTAAAGAAGCATAAGCAGGTACTGCTTCACCTATCACATACACCACTGTTCAAATACGGCCCACCCTTTGCAATGGAATGCAAGTGTCAACATGCGATAGGCACTGTTATTTAGCAGGGTGTGGTATTTACCTAGGGGAAAGCCACATCCTTCAGCAACCACTTTAATAACTCTGTGCTTTAACATAGTAACTGTGAGATTATTCCAAACCACTGTGTTGAAAGGATTTAAAAAAAAAAAAAAAAAAACCCAAACCAAAAAACAAACAACAAACACACTCCCATTGGGGTTAGCACCAGACCAGAATAAGTGAGGCCAGTACCCCAGACAGGATGGGAGCCCATAAATGGAACATGGCAATGATGGAGAAACCCAGAATTAAATGGAAATGGGGACCTTTCACCTTCCCCCATAGGAGTGAGAAGGCCTTCTGGGTCACAAGGTAGTTGTTTGTTTTTGGAGCAAACCTAAGATTAGAGAAACTCTTCCTGTCCCATGTCAGCACTAGGAACTATGTAAGGAATCTGAAGAAAAGATGACTTATCCCTTGAGCAAAAACTAGAGGATCAAAAGAGAATTTCTGTTAACAGAACAACACAAGAAAGGCGAGTTGAATTCCTCCTCCGTATCAGAAGCAGGTAGTCCCAGCAGACAAGGGATTATTTAAGATTTTAATTTCCATAATGCAGCCTTAAGAAAGAGAGTCAAATTCAGACCTTACATAAGCAGGAGTGACTCAACGAGAGACTGAAACTGAAACAAGGCATCTGCCTTCCTAAAGAGTTGTGGGCGTTTGAACAATAGTGAATGTGTTGTACAGAGTATGTTTCCTCTGCCCTGAAGGTAAACAAATGTGTTTACAATCAAGATCCTGGAGATCCCACCTTTTTAGAAGCACAAACATAAATTGCCAATTAAGATGCAAACCCACCTAAAAATAAAATAAACAGGGTGTAGTTTATACACAGACTGTTTATCTACCAAAACTTTTATCTCATAGTAAGAGAGACCAAAAAACTCCATAAAACTTAAAAGAATTTTATACTGTTGGTTCCTAGCAACAGAACTGCAAGCCACGCTCCCGTATCTTGCACAACCACCTACACCAGCCTCCTGAAATATGGAGCAAGCAGCAGCTTCTACGCCAGATTGGACATAGGTAGCAGAACGCAAGAGTGACCAACATCAATACAGCTCAGCAGACAAAGACAGACAAGACATTTGAAATGTCATTTGCCAGTGGTTTGTGGCTTACACTGCACACAGGGGAACAAGCCATGCAGAGAAGTTACTTCACAAGCCAAAACTGATTTTGCTGCCCTGTCTACTCATTTTCTTGAGGAACGCAATGTTAAAAGAAAATTGGCGACTTGGCTACATTCATCCTATAGCCATCGTCTGCCCCAGACAGGATTGCTGCCTATACAGAGGACTGAAAAGGCAGACTGGAATCAAGACACAGAGCTACGGCAATGGGAGAGGACATACTTCTAGAGATAATGCAGAAAATCCCAAGGGATGAACAGGGATGGAAAAAAAAAAAATCATTAGTTTTCTGTTGCTCCAGTTTTAATGTTGGAATGGGAAACCATGCTCAGGACATCAGCGAGTCGTACTGCTGGAAAAAGAGTTGGAGGCTGATGGCATAGTAATTAACAAGCACAGGGCTATGAGATAGCATAGGACTTCCTCCCTCCCTGGTCTCAATGCTGAAGGCAGTCAGTCACATACTAGCTTTGGTTTTGCTAGAAACTTTGGGAAAACAAGTCATGAAACTGTTACAGGGGCCTGATTAGTGCCCAAATCCATGCAGTTCATTAGGCCAAGAGAACTACAGAGACTCACTTCTTCCTAACATATTTAAAATATGGCTTCATTATTTTTTCTACTGAATGCCTTTGGTAGCTGTGGTGGCATCATGAGCAAGTGAGAGGCAAAAGCACCTGGAAGTCAGGAATCTCCACTTTAAAACCCTCTCACAGGATTTTCAGCAGAATGGCAGGATCTGTCCTGAAATGAGTACCTTGGGTTTTAATTGCTTACTCCTTCTGCATTAGTACAAAGAAGGCAAAGAAGTTCCTTATCTAAATTCCACAGAGCAAGACAATACAAACTGTATCCAATTATCAGCCTGAAATTCTGACACTCAGCATTTTGCACTATGAAAAGTGAAAGCTGGAGCGTAGGAAGATTTCCTAGTTTCTTCAGATTACATTCTCCTCTGAACAAAGCTGACCCTTTGTGGAAGCGGCGCCACTGTTCCTACAGAACGCGCATGGGTGGGAACGGCTGAGGAAGGAGCCCACAGCAAGCAGAGCTTATCGTGATGAGAACATTCAGGTCAAGTGCACTTAGCCAACAACCCACTCAAACCCCGCAAAAGATAACAAACAGCCAATCTGCACGCACGAACACTGTTCACACAGATTTTTATCCTTTCTATCATTGCATCAAATAAGCATACAGCGATGGAGAAAAATACAGAGGCCACCTTTTAAGACTTGCTCTAGCTCTGCCTCTTTTAGAAGATCAGGGTCTCAAACCCCAGATTTCCTGTACAGCCGCTAAAGCACCACTGAACAAGAAGTCTTTCTGTTTCTGTGTGTCTCATTCTCCTGAGAATTGCTCAATGTTACTCACCTCAAAGAAGGGCAAAAACTGTTTGCTTCAGACTGAACAATTCCAACAAAACTTCAGCTATTTCCAAGGCTAGAAAAAGATACATACTGATCCCATTACAAAATTTCTGATGAATCCTCTGAAAAGTTTTTTAACCTTGAATTTTGAGGAAGCAGCCTGAAATTTTGTAAGAGAAAAGTTTTCGAAGCAGGAGCAGGCCACACGAAGAGCAAAAGTCAACCTGACCAGATCTGACAAATTATAAGAACCCCAAGTTCATTTGCAGTAGACCCTCGTTAGTCTTTACAAGTTACCTTCTATGGAGATTGCTAGGCACAGCACACACAAGGGATTGATGGAGTTCAGCTGTGAAGGGTGTGTTCAGCCGTCCCACGCTTCAGACACAGGTGAGCTTGAGGAGGCTCAGCTGTGACCTCGGTTTGCCCAATACAAGAGTGCCATCTCCAAGTACAGCACTCCTCTGAGCACCGCCTTTAGCACTGGCATATTACATGGGCCAGCCAGCTCTAGCTCACGTGCTCAGCATGCGCTTTGGAAAGGAAGGGAAGATGAAACACTATCACTGCATGTCAGCACCTTCCACTTCTGGAACGTGTTCAGTCGCAGAATTATGTTTGCGCTGGAACTTTAATAATGCCTTAAATGCAAAACTGAGCACTCAAAAGCTAGAAATTTTCCGAGCTGAAGTTTTCAGTGCAAACTTAAGTTATCGTCTTTAAAGCGTTTACCCTTTTCTGCAGAGCTTATGACATAGCCTTTAATTACATAATAACATATTGTAGCTCTTATTCAAACAGTGTAAACAAACAATTCCTGACTATATAAAAAGCAGCTTTTTTTTTTTATTCTGTCCTCACTGGCTTTACTATTTTTACTTCACTTACTGGAAATCTACTGTAAACATAGTTACTGAGTTTTGTGTGGTAGTTATAAGATGGCCATCACCACAGTAGTAGAGTACTTTCCAAGCTTTAATGAATTTATTTTTCACAATCTTTGTTTCACAAACTGTTTTAGTCACGTCTTATAGGGAAAATACTGAAGAAGAGATAGGTTAATATGAAAAGTACTCACTAATTTTGAAAGACCAATCTGAGGTGACAATTTTTGCTTTTCCTAATACCTAATGTTATACAATACTGAACAGTGTTGTAGAACAGCTCCCATTAACTTTGGTTGCAAGTACAAACGTTTAGCATTTCTGCTAGTAAGACCCATACTCTCAAGTCTGTCAATAGGGGAATGAGAAGAATGCAATTAGTAGCCATGGTGAAAGTCTGCATAACTAACTTGCCTACTCCCTCCCAGGGACACTGTGAAAGGCAAGCAGCTCTCCACATCAGCATTCAGCACCGTTAAATCAGAAAGTCAGTCTTTCTCTCCCTGTGACACACCTGATTTGTTGCACACCTATCTGTGAAGAAGCAGAGGTCCTGCAACATGTGGTATCAGTCACTATGGAACTGTAACTTGTCCTTTGAGTTGATCAGAAATATAAAACAGTTGCTTATTAGTTGAGAGTCATGCATTCTGTGCATCAAGTACTATGCCTGCTTGTAATTAAAGACAGTGCAATATTCATATACCCACACCGCAGTCACTTTAGTTCTTTTATTTAATAAATTTTCAATGCTTGACTGAACGATGATTTCTTAATATAGTCATCTCATGTTCTCCTGATGTGTTTTTCTGAGAATGTATTCTCCTTGTTTTTTAAAGCAATAGTCTGCTGATTAAGTTTTGATCTTCTGTCTGGTCTTTCCCCTTGCATTTCCAGTAGCATTCCCAACCAGTCCCAATCACTACCCTTCTATTTGTCTGTTACCTATCACAACCCTCTTACCTCCCTTGTCTCCAAAGTTTTGCTCTTGACTAGCCTGCATTACAATCGTGCAGCTTCCTGTTGCAGTGTGTCTGCTGGTAAGACTGGTCATTTGAAAGCACAAGAGAAGACCACTACCTGTGCCACATGCTCAGGGGTCTTTGAAGATTTTCAGAAGAGGTGGTGATTCCAGACCATCCAAACACATTCCAGTAGTGGAAGGTGCTGGCACGCGGCAATGGTGTTTCATCCTCCCTTCCTTTCCAAAGCACGTGCTGGAGAATGAGCTAGAGCTGGCTGGCCCATGCCAGTGCTGAAGTAGGTGCTCAAAGGAGTCCTGTACTCGGAGAGGCTCTCCACACCCACTGAGCGATGGCCCTTTTGTATCGGGCAAACCTAGGTCACAGCTGCCTCGTGCACAGCTGAGCCTCCTCAAGCTCACCTGTGTCTGAAGAGTGGGATGGTTGAACACACCCTTCACAGCTGAGCTCCATCAATCCCTTATAAGCACTACATAGCGACTTCGAGGAGCACCAGCACCTCAAAGGTGAGAAGTAGAAACCTACATTTGATTCAGCACTCCACCACAGGAAGCAAAGAAAGTAGAGCACAGAAATGACATACTGTCCACAATGAACATCACTGATAAGAAGCACTGCACTGTTCTCAACTATATGGAGCTGCTTGAAAAAAGCTAAGGCACAAAAAAAGATGTGTTCTCTGTAGCAGCTCAGAGTAGTGAAGGCAGCTATAGCTAAGACTGGACGATTTTATGTCAGGATGTGGCAGAGACCAGGGGATAGAATCAGTTATATTGACAATGAACGATGATTTCCTACCATCACTGGAAAACAAAGGTATTCTCTTTCTGTGCAGTGTTCAATGTAATTTACCAAGAGATATTACCCTTATCATGTGGAAGTTGTATGAAGACTACAGCAGTCTGCATTCTCCTCTGATACATCACAAGTCAGCTGTGCCATTGCCACTAGCTTTCTTACTCACACAGTTCTGCGACATCCCAGCTTCCTGTTAAACAGGTAATCATTTGGTGGACTGATGAATCATACACATTTCAGTGCCAATTACATGCAGACATAACATGTATCTATACCTAGTCTTTATCACCTGTAACCACACCTCTGTTATCAACATGGCTTAAGTATGGATGAGGTCAGTAGGCTGATGAAGAACGGCCGACTGAAGTTGAATGCGAGTAAAATAAAGGTGGTATTGGTGGGCTGGGGTAAACAGTTTAAAGAGTTTGCATTCACTGCACCACCTTACTCGGATATTTCAGCCTGTAGATAAGGAGCGTTCCTGGATTCTGGGTTAATGCCAAGCTCTCACAAAGCATCGTCGGTGTCATGCTTGCTGTAGTCACCAACTGGCTTGGAGAATCTGTCCCAAGCTCTAAATCTGGATTGTGCCAGGTCTATGATATTGCTTCAAATGAGCTGCCAATTTGCCTTTGGCTAACTTCTTCCCGAGCCAAGGAATAGAAGGTTTGGTAACAGGCAATAGTAGCCAGACCTGATGGGTTCAGGGTAGGTTTCTATAGCATCAGTCTCGCTCTTCCATGTTTTGGAATGGAAAGGAAAATTTCATCCCTTGTGGGAAGCTCAGTGTTTATCGATACAAAACCCCACCCAAATGCTGCTGGCTATGTGTTATCCCAGAAAGCATTCTCCATTACTGACAGGAATGGATCAGTTAAGCACTGGAAACAATATACCAATGCGTTTGCTAGTGTGACACTGGATTAACAGGTAGCCTCTCCTCCTTTCCTGTGCTCTCCCTCAGAATGAGCTGATGGAGACTAACACCTGCGTGCTTTTTTTTTTTTTTTAAATGGTATTTTTCCCCAGGTATACTATGTTATGGACAGACAATGCCATCTTGCCCAACTTGTGAGCTTTTTAGAGGAAGCTCTGTTGGTAAAGCAGGTTGAGGAGAGCACTTAAAAACACAATCTAAACCTACACTATTCAAGATCCAAATTAACATGGACTGACAAGCCAATTCTTTCTGCCTCAGTCCCCTTCCTCTGCAAACACCACACTGACAGAGAAGGTAGAAGAGAGACAGACAGTGACTCTACTGGTGCTGTACATAAGACAAGATCACTTTTTCCTTCCAAGATGTGCAAGGATAGTATTACTTTTTCTGCCATCCCACTTTATAATAACCACAAAACGCTGTATAATGATCCTTAGTTCTTCTCTCAGTCACTGCTAAACAAAACAGCTATCTACCACATAAATATAATGTGCATTCTCAGCTTCCAGAAATATTAGCTGTACTAAATTGCATCACATTGTGAGCATTTTATCAAACTGATTCACTTTAACACATTTCATTTATAATAAACCTTAGATGTAAGTTGAGAGGTTATTTTTGCCTATGTTATCTACCACACATTCAATTAAAAAAAAAGTTCACCGTCATCAAACCAGTCTAATAGGGTAAGTGTGTCAGAACCCAAAAATATACACAGACATGCAAAATTTCCAAACTATTGCTCCAGCCACTACCCTTACTCCCGGCACGGGTTTTCACAAATAAATCTTCCACTCTGCTGAGCTGATGACAGCCTGTGAAAAATCTGCTTAGGTATGCCCTCTTTAAATATGAATGCATCACCTGATGATGAGGAGTCACCTTTACTTTCTTTCCCTCTTTCCAGAGGTACTAAGCATTAGAAGGAGGTTTGAACTGTAGAAGTGCACATACACAGAAACTTCTGTAACATTCCTAATCCAGCAGGTCCATAAGAAAAAAATTACAATAGAGCTCTTCCAATTTTGAACTGTACACCCAAGCAACAACATGCCCTTTAACATATGAAAAGTGAAAACTATCAGAGGAAAATGGATTCAAAAGAGAAGAATCTTGTAACCCGTAAGTCGTCATTTCAGATATATCCAGCATCAGAAACTCTTAACTGACAAGACATTTCATTGCCTCTCTCTCAACTGATTTGGAAGAGCTAACTCATTTCCTACTAGACAAGGATCTATATTACTAATAAACAGTCACCACTTGAACTGATACTGCTAATGTTTTGATATACTCCACCACTCGAGTGTACAGTGGAGAAGAAACCACCCTCAAACTGAGAGAACGCTCTCAGTTCAGAGTTTTGGCCCAATAGTTGTGCCACGTGGAAATGTGGAATTACTCTACTGCTGTTCACCTCATATTTGTTCAGTATATGATAGAAAGATTTCAGTATACAGGACTGTCAGAAATCAGCATTTTTTTTAGAACCATGAAATGCATTCCATTAAAAGTAGTTGTTCCATGAGCAGCAAACTAATGAAGCGTGGTTTCTACTTGACTGGTATCTACTGTCCTGCACCCTTATCAGAGTAACTACAGCTTGTCACTGTCCTCTATAAGCTTATACCAAAAAACCTCCAATCACTCCCACAGTTCCACATCTCCCCACAATTCCCTCACCTTCTTCCCCTGTCCCTCAACTAGTGCCTTCCACAGTCCCTAACCTCACCAGCCCACAGCACTGTATTCTCTCTCCCATACTTTCTCCTAATTACCCTCAGGACCAGAGGTAGTACCTGCTGTGACTGGCACAAGCACATAAGCACTGATCAACTAGCCAGTGTGGACATGCCAATTCGCAAGTTAACAAGCAAAACAGAAGTCAACCATTGAACTCATTCTGCACCTTCTCCCCCTGAGAAGAAAAGGTATGCACTTATTTTGGTTTCCCCTCCTCCACCCAGAGGCTGATCTTTGTGGAACTTTAAAGACCTCGTGAAGAAACTTTGTCTATCCCACTGCCAAATTTGGCTGAAATCTACTAAAGTAGTTAAAATGGAATTGATAGAGTGATTACACAAGCTTTCTTTCCCTTGGAAAGTAGGCTAAAAACCCATTAACAGTCTTACTTATGTCATCCCTTCATTCCCATTCTTCATTTAAAAATAACAATTCTATTCCTCTGCATTAGCTTATGTAACCCACCCCTGAGCTGAAGTAGTTGAAACTTTTGGTCTGTATTTATTAAGTGTGTGTGCCTCTCTCTATGTTTGTCCATTTTAAGGTGCTTGGTATTATGAAAAATAATGGCAAGAAGATCAGTGAAACCAAATAAGCTTCACTAATGGCTATCCCCCAAAGTTTCTGGACTGGCATCGTTGCAAGCAAGAACTGAACTGCTTTTTCTCTAGCAAGCTGTCAGCTGTTCTCATGGTTACAAATCTAGGAATTTGGAATGACAGGTCACAGTTATGAGAATGAGTAGATTTATTTGGCATGTTTCAATCTAGTAAATAACATTCTCCTATAAAGAGGACAAGAGGCTGCTGTACATTATCACGATGCTTATTGTCTGTGAAAACCACTTTTTAAAGTCTCTGTCCCAACAAAGAAGGTGCTAACCAGACTTACGTATTTCTTAGAATTGCTCACTCACAGAATGAAGACAAAAATATATAACTTTTGCAGTCTATCCATTACTATAAATGGACCACTGGTGCTTTCACTGCAAGATTCAACTGTGTATATACGCTTCCCAGATGGCGTGAAGCAAGGGTAGAAAAGCACGCTTCCCATTTAAACGCAAGGGAAGGCAGGAATGTTCACAGTCATCAAAATCTATTCTGTCAATTGGCTATTTAAAAAATAACCAATAATTTTTGATTAAGTTAACTGCCAAGATTTGTGAAGCTCCAGCTACGGTGTTATGCAAATTACATTAACACGGCTATGCACAATTGGTTTGCAGAGAACCAGAAGTTCAGCTAACAGGACAGCAGCAGAACAAGCTTCTCCCACACTTACAACTCTTAGTTGCTGGAGGGGTCTTCCTCCAGGAAAGCCAGGGGAATCAAGTTTCCAAAGCCTCTGTTAATTACTGCAAACTGAAATGCGGAACTTGTGCCGAGGAACTGGAATACCTACCCACTGAGCTTCTCTCAAATGTGGGCCTGCCTAGATGCAAACAGCGTTTTGTCCCTGCTGAGCCACAGGCTGGAACTGTACTGTAATCATCAGTCATCGGTCCCAAGGTATTCACTCCCCCCAACAGAGGCCCTAAGGCTCCAGGGATATGCCCACATACTGCGTGCAATGAGGGGGGAAAAAAAAAAATTTAATGTTGTCGTGATGTGCCAATTCATCCAACCCAGAATGCTCTGTGAAACGCTTAACTGAATCACTCATCCTCTTGGAGAGCTCTCTGTTCGCCTAGTGAGCTGCCAGGGAGAACCGTCCTCCAAGGGGCACAGTTGAGGACAGCATTCCCAGCCTTACCATCCCAGGACCTAAGGCCTGATGACTCCAGGGCGGCAAGCTCCGTACACAGAAGGGCTCCAGAGCTTCCTGCCTCTCACACAGGCCTGCACAGGTAGCTTGAGAGTCCACAGTATTTCAAAGACCCAACTGAGTCTTGATTTCCAGGTCAACAGTAGAGAGGCCTCCAGCTGAGAGGCCTGGGAGGGCCTTCTTCAGCTCAGGTCTCAAGTTGCTGGGTCTGCAGATGGAAGCCTTGAAGCCCTGATAACAGGAACATTATCAGAACTTCTACTCCCACAGTTGAAGACCTGGGCAAGGTTCCAAGGTCCCTGCTAGGCACTGGGGAGTCTGGTAGGCTTGACCAGCGGTCCTCCAAGTGCTGGTCTGAGCTTATCATAAGGTGTCAGGCTCCAAATTAATTTCTAACATTTCCAAAGAAAAGTCTAAGGAAATTCCAATATAAGGGAAATTTTAAAATGTCACAATTTCCCATGAATTGGGGAACACCAAGTTTGGCCCACTTCTGATTTCAGTTTTCTTCAGGAAAGTCTCTATCCTTTGTGTTCCACTCTGAGAACGAGACTTCATCTATTAAAATACACACACCAAAACCAATAAATATGAACAAAATGTGCCAATTTACCTCTAAACAGAATCTTCAAAATATAAAACCATTCCTCGGGTTATCCTAAAATTTCTAGTTATTTTCACATGTACGTGCTGGCCTTGAACCCAAAGCTTTCCATTCTAAAACACACTTATTCAACCTGCCTCAAGATTAATTACAGAAAGGACGCATCCTGTAAAGTTGAACCCACAGAGGTTCAAAGCAGAGGCTTCTACTTTGGCGTGCTAGCAGGTACTCACCGCTTCACTAAAGAAACATTGTCTGTAAAGACTGGACAGCTGAGCGCAGCATCCCAGCATTGTCCAGTACGGAAAGACATCAAACACAAGAACAAGCCTGTCCTGGTCACCTCCAGATATCAGCAAGCCCACAGTGCAGCCACCTGAGACGAAGGGCGGTGTGCCTGACCATAGGTCAAACAGCAGATTCCCGGCATTCGAGCTCTCGGTGGGTAACGCAGCAAGGAAAGGAGGGATGAACTACATCAGCGTGCATTAAGCAGATAAAAGACCTGGCCCATTTAATTTATTAGGCAGTGTCATAAAGTTGGTGATACTTAGTTCTGCTGTTTTATAGTCCTTGGTACCAGCCCCAGCTCTGGTTTGCCAACGCCACAGAAGTGATAACGAGATAAAAAATATCAGACAGCATGCAGGCTCTTGGTGGGCAGTTTGCCCCATCTTCCCCTACATTGCAGGTATGGGAAAGTAACTCGGCCATTAAAAATATGAAGTATTTTACCAGTTGAGTGAATACTTACTTTGCCAATGAGACATTAAAAAATCCTGCAGCTGCACTAAACTTGGGAAACCTGCAGAAAATTTTTCCAAAAACCGAATTCTCATAATACTGTTGAAGTTCTCAGTTTCCCACACACCTAAACGAACAGGACATTCTCTCAGAATCTAAAATACCTGTAATACAGTTATTTTTAGTTTGACTATAAGTCATCGTTAAAGACCTTCTTCTTTTAAAATTTTCTTCTCTTGTCATTAAAAGGTGACTAAAGCCTTTTCCAATTTTGCAGTGCCTAGAAACGTCATATAATTTAAAAGAAAGTAATACCACTCACATCCACTTACGGTGCATGTTTTAGATACATGCATGTAATAACGCATGTACCTAAAGCGTACAGTTCTAATGAATGATTTAAGACTCGATATTGCATACAATATCAATGAAAGATACAGAAGCAAAACCTTAAAGGCAGCACGGCTTCTTGCCCGAAGAATAGTTTTCGCTTCACCTATATTCACAGACAAGTTAACCATATGTCACGATGCCATCCGAGTTCTCCATATTGCTAAAGTGTTATCGCTAAATTCTTGTTCCCTATTAACCACACATACAGCACACTGCATAGCAGGGATATTGAGTCAAATGATCTAATAGCCTTTTTCCACCTTTCATTTCTATTCTTCTGCTACTTCCACAAAATCCCCACTAGCATAGCATGTATTTTAGAAAAGAAAGCCAAACAGCAGTACAGTAGGAATTGTTTCCCACACACACCAGATTCTATCTCAGGATCAAAAGTACAAATTAAGTAGTATTATTATTGGTTTCTTGATATGCAATACGATGAAGTACAAACCTTTTTTTTTTTTCTCTCCCCCAAAACCAGGCCACAAGTTGATGCAAACAAAACCAATATTGCGCACAGCATTTTAGCTCCTGTACTATGTGTCCTCTAAAGTAGTAAACCCACAATTACCATGAGAAAAGTCCAGCTGGAGGTATCACCTACAAGTTGCATTACTTCTTGCTTATACATTTTTTCAAAGCGTATGTTCTGCTTGGAAACAATTCAGTGCCAATGAGCTAGCAGTAGAACAACAATTTAAGTTGTGGTCTCAATAAAGGTAGGAGGGGGAATTCACAAAAGCGATGCATTTCAGTTACAAAACCCCACGAAGCGTATTATAAGGAGTCAGGCAAACATGTATTAAAGATCATGAAAAAGCAACTAACTATATGCCTTTAAAAGCGCCCTTCATGGATGAAAGCTGCCAAATTACAGAGGGGATTTACTGAGAAGAATGTGTTACTGCCAGAATGGACAAAAGCATGCATTCTACCCATTCCAAGCTCCTCCCCATCTCCTGTCATGCTCACAGCAAGAAGCAGCTCAAAAACTGACAACCACAGACCCCAGGATTGGAAGAGACAAAAAAATACCTGCTGGTAAATGCCTGGAGAAATCTTATTTTGAAGATCTGACAAAGGAGACTGGAAAAAAACAAAACACAAAAAAACCGTCCCCCCATATTCTTGGGACACCAAGCACAATTTCACAGCAGAAAGGAAACAGCGCGCACCTGGCCGGGTTTTAGAAGAGCCAACGTGCAGCAGCGCTTTTCAAACAGGCGCAGCAACCCGTGTACCCTATCGCGCTGCTGCTGGCCCCGAGACAGGAGTTTCCCGGAGTTGGCGTGGAGTCGGGTCACGGAAGCCTCACTCCAGACGGCAGCGCTGGGTGACCCCGAGGCACCCGGCGGGCACCCGCCGGCCCGGGGAGGGGGGCAGCGCGTCCCGGGCGAACCGCCCCCCCCCGCGCCCTCCTACCTGGTTGGTGTCCTCGCCGTGCTCCAGGTGCACGATGCCCTGGCTCCTGCCCTCCGTGTCGCTCAGCACGTCGTCCTCCGAGTCCTCCAGGAGGGACGAGGAGCCGGTGGAGGAGAGCGAGGAGGTGGACAGCCTGCGGGACTGCAGGTGCAGCGAGCTGTCCGTCCTCAGCCAGCCGCTCTCCAGGTGCGGCGGCTGCGCCTGGGGGCTGCCCTGCGCCTCCTCGCTCTCCTCGGCGGTGACGGTGAGCCGGGGGATGACGGGCGGCAGCACCCCGTTGGGGGGCCGGCAGCCCCTCTTCGCCGGGTCGGGCAGCTGCCGGGCGGCGGCGGCGGCGACGGCGGCGCAGCGAGCCTCGAAGAGGGAGCGGAGCTCCCCCACGCTCAGCCGCTTGGCCCGGCTGAGGTCCGGGCTGCTGTGCAGCCCCGCGCGGGGCTCCATGGCGGGGTCGGCGCCGGGCGCCTGCCGGGCAGGGCCCCAGGGCCGACGGCCGGGGGCGTGCATGGGGGGAGCGCCGCGCCGCGCCGCCGCCGGGGAAACTTCTTTGTGGCTCAGTCTCCGGCCGCTGCTCGGAGCCCGGCGGCGAGGCTCATCTCCAGCCCGCCCTCCCTGGGCAGCTCTGACTCACCCGCGGCCGGCTACCGTGCCCGCTGACCCGGCGCCAGGGCCATGGGGGCGCGCTGAGCCCGCCCGCTCGCTCGCCCGCCCGCCCGCCGCCACCGCCCCGCTCCGCCTCGGCGCTGAGGGGAGGAGCGAGCCGCGCCGAGCCGCGCCGCGGGGAGCCCCTGCCCGCCACTTTCCCGCCTCCGCCCTTTTGGTTTCGCTTTCCCTGAGGTGGCCCCCGGGCTGCGGCCTCGGGGTGTCCCGGCGGGGCTCCTCCCGCCTTACCTCTGCGCGCGCCGCCGCCCGCTCCAACGGCCGCTGCCTCGCGGCTGCCGCCGGCTAACGGCTGCCCGGGCACGGCGGCTGCGCAGCGCGGCCGCGCTCTGGCCGCGCGCGGGCCCCCTCCCCGCTGGGGGGGGGGGGGGGTGCGCGCGCGCGCGTGTGTGTGTTTTTTCGCGCCCTCCCGCCATTTCGACCCCCTCAGGCCCGCCCGTGGCCGTCTGGGGTCCGAGTGTGACCCCCCCCGCCGTGGGCGCTGCCCGCCGGTCGTACCTCGGCGCACGCCCCGGCCCCCCCGGCGCCGCCTGGCCGCGGTGCGCCGGCTGCCATGGCGGGAGCTCGGCATCGCCGGGGGCGGCTCAGCTCTCCCCGCGGGGGCGGGAGGGTGACCGAGTTGCCGCTGTGGGCGAGTGACCCCCGCGGTGAGTCAGCCCCGCCGAGCCGCGCGCTGCAGGTGCTGCCGCCGCGCCCGCCTGGCTGCGGGGGCCGCGCGGGGCCTCTGGGGCGCGGCAGGTTCCCGCCGGCCGCGCTGGGCGGGTGCCACGTCTCGCGTGGAACGTCCTCCGGCCGTGTGCGGGCAGTCCCGCCTGCGTGCGAGGGAGGCCGCGGGGCAGGGCTCTCCTCGTGGGGAGCCTCCGCTTTCCGTCGGCCAGCACGTCGCCTGCTGAGCCGTGCTTAATCCGGCTGCCTTGCGCCCCGGCTGCCGCGGTACCCCAGCCCCGTCACTGAACCGGTTTGGGCAGGCAACACCCCGGCCTCGGCACTGCTTAACTCCCGCTCCTCACCCAAAACGGAACCCGCGCTGGGCTGCGGCATGTGTGGGGCTGCGGCTACCGAGACCTTTGGAACGGGAGAGGCGTCCTACCGTAGGGTTACATCAGCTGAGATGATGAGTGAAATTAATAATTTTGGAACCGAATGCTGAAGTCTTCAACTTAGTTTTTGCTCATTTATCTCATTGTTTCCTTGTACTCTCCCATCTGCCTCTCGCCATCTGTTGTCTCTTGCCTGGTACTTGCGCTGCGAGCTCCTCGCAAAAGGGGCTGCGCTCGCTCGACACGTAACGCAACGCAGCCCGGGCCGCGGCGGGGACTCCTTGGTCCTGTGACACTCTAAATAATTTGTTAACCTGTCTTGATTTGTTCGGTTTGTTCAGTTGCAGTTGACTTATTTTACAGCCCGATCTTGCAGGCAGCCTTTGAAAAAGCGCGTTTCATCAGGCACCGCGCGACATGCCTTCTGAGGGAACTGCCGTGCTGCTCACAAAGCCCACAGCTTGCAAATGCCCGGGAGCAGACAGGAAGGCAGCTGGGGAACTTCATAAGGAAACATTCAGGTGTCTTCAGGTGCTTTTCTAGAATTAGGCGGTGCCTAACCAGGAATTTGGACAAACAATTCATCCAGCTTAAATGGCCAAAGCTTGCGGTGGATTTAGTTCTTTGTGTAGAAGCAGTAGTGGGATCTGCCAAGGTGTATGGGGCGGGTGAGGCAGGGGTGACAGCTACCCCCAAATCATATAAAAACACTAGCAGTAAAGTGCCGAAGAAAAGGGTTGGCAGTGCAGCTTTTCACCAACAGACAGAGAGAAAACCAAAGTGCCCGTAGGCGGGTATTCCTTCATGGTAGACCGGAACGGGTTTAAGTTCTTTCTGAAAGAAGATACAGAGTCACTGCTTTTCTTGTTAACTTTGTAATTCGTTTCAAATTTTATAGTGCAGAAAGGCAGTCTCAAAATATAAAGACTGATTAGGCCTAATACATGCCTAAAGTCGTAACAGTTTAATCAAAAGCATGATTTTATAATTGATGGGTTTGTAAGAAGACTCACAGCGATAAATTTATAGATAGAGCAGAAAACGCAGAGGCCAGTTTTAAAGGGCTGTCCAAGATTGCACAGGTTGGACCCATTTAACTCATTTATGTAGCTGCGGCAGCTTCCGTCTGTAGAGAAGCAGGATAGAAAAAGAGTTTATTCACAGGAGAGAGGTTAAGCGCGAGCTTTCCCAGGCCAGACAGGAACCCTTCAGGGAGCCCTGCCGCTCGTGGAAGGGCAGTTCGGTTTCCAGCCACTCTTAGCCGTTGCTCTGTCTGCTGATTCTGCAATTACAGGATTATGTGTGGTCTGTGATTAGGAAACCTTATTTTCCTTGTTTAGGAAACCTTAACCTTAGCAACGGTTCTGAGACCACCAACTCAGTCCACATAGGGCTAAGATTAGTTAATAGTTCCATTATAAAATATAATTTTGTAAGGTTTTAATTTCAACTAATGAAGATAGAAAAAATATATGCAGTACATTTAAATAAATTAATACATGTATAAAAATAGAAAAATGTCATTTTAATAGTGTCAATTAGTGGGGATTGGTTGGATAAAATTAGACAGGTTTAGCTGACTGCTTTTATAGCATATCAGCTTTGGAGAGCTACTGATCTCTGAAGTTTGTGTAAGATTTAACTCAAAGTCTTTCACCGCTACCAGGAGAATAAAGAGATTCTTCAGTCAGTCAGGTATCGCCAGGTTTGCTTCTAAGTGTACCACTGTTTTAACAAAAGGAGTGGCGCTGGCATCCTGGCAAAGTGGTAATGACTTGTACTTTCCACTTGTGAAATCCTGCATTCCTGACAGCAAAGGGCTGTCAGCGCCCATTAATGACGCTTGGCAAGAGCTAGGTCTGATAAGATACAGATATGCGTGTCCCTGTTTTACAGCTGGGTAAACTGATGTACAGACAGGGCATGAGTTGACTACCGACATATAGCGAGACGGGGGCAGAAACGGGCGTTTCAGATTTGCTCTCTGCTACTGTAACCACCAGATCATGTTCCCACCCCCAGGGGTAAAAAGTTCTGTTTATCGCAGTCATTCTGATTCATATTGGCATTGCTTCTCACTGCCGGCCTTTCACATTTCACACACTCCTGCTATAAAGAAGAACTTTCTGGCTTTATTTATATTGGCAAAAAAAGAGACTATTTCATTCCCATGAAATCCCTTTCTAAACACTGTTGTCGTTAGCATATTGCTTATTTTTACTTCCTTTCAGTTTGCATTCCCATAGGGTGTCTAAGCCTTGACAATACAAAGGCAAAGAAGGTGCTGTGGACACTTCTAACAGATGTGAAAGATTTCATGTAGACATCAGTTTAAATATGATCTAGAGGGGAGCCTTGGGTTTAACTTGGCCTGCTTGGCAGGTACAAAATACTTCATTGCCCACATGAGACTTCTCAGATGGCTTAGAGCGTGCCAGCTGAGAAACACCATGTCTTTCAATTCCAACCGGAGCACGACCTAGAGAGACGACCTGAAAAGTAATTGAGACTTGTGATTCGCATGTCTCTCTTGGATACAACAGGTATAAGCAAGATGACATTTATAAGTAGTTATAGTATCTCTTTCAGGATATAGTTGGGGGAGCAAAAAAGATGGTACTTTTTCATATAGGAAGGCCCTTTTTCAGGAACTTGAAGAAAGGTACATGTGCCTGCAAGCTGGTCGGGCAGAAGGGAAGATCCCACCTCGCCCACAGGCCCTTCATGACTAAGACTAAGGTTCCCCCCCGTGGCTGAAATGAAGATCACAGCTTCACCTGGAAAGTAAAAAGGAAAAGGGACGTGGGCTGACTCGCAGTCAGGAGCAACTTGCGGAAAGATGCTGCTTCCCTGCGCAGAGCAGGTGGGAGCAGAGCAGGCTCTGGGCTGGGCCTGGCGTAGCTGGCAGAGTAGCACTGGCAGTGAGGGCAGACAGCTTCATCGGCTCTACTCACCAACTACAAACGGGCTGGGGACCCCGGCTGGGTGTTTTAGTTGCTGTCTTTGCTACTTACTAGATTAAGCAAGCAGGTTGGTGCATGTTAACAGTCACATCCTCTTTTTGTCATGCAAACATAACCAGATCAAATTATCCAAGTGCATAGCTACTGCACGCAAGAGGAGAATGGGACTCCAAACCCTGGTTGTACGATGTGAAAGCAATTGCTGCAATAAATGGAAGCACTTTATTTTTCAGATCCATTTTTGTAGGCTATTTGCCACATTTCTCTATGCAAGACTGGGAGTCTTTTTGGTATAAACTCTGGACATCTGCTCAGTGAATGTCGTATGCAAAAATGATTTAGGAATCTGCTTTTACCTAAGAAGCAGCATAGCTGTAACTCAGGCAGCAATTTTTAAAATCATATTGTGGCTGGATTATTAAGATGTGCAGTAACACAAACAATGCTTCCGCTGTCTCCTGCCCTGGATCTCTGGCCCAGAATCTGTGGATCAGCACATGAAGAAATGACTTTTTCTATTCATCAGCCCTGCTGTCAGCTCAGCTGCTAGTACCTCGTAGTATTACCCGTGAGCAGCCCAGAGGCTGTGGAAAATTGATGACATGAAAGGGGAATCCAAAGCTGCTGGGGTAAAACAGGAAAGATGCTGTTGGGTTTAAGCAGTGGAATAAAGTTAGATGCAGATCCCAGGGATATGACAGTTGACTTAGCAGGGGATACTGGGATTTGAGCAGATCCTCAGCTAGGAGGGAGATGTAGTATGTTAGTGGAAGTGAGCATGGTTGTATAGATCTCAGTGTATGGGTCAGATGACTCTGCAGTTAAGAGACAATAACTATGAAGGTCCCCTCGTGGCTGGAATTAAAATTACATTTCCAAGTCATACTCCTGAACAAAAGTACCTCGAACTATTTAGCTGCCTCACACACTCAGGTGCAAGAGGGGGAGCTAGTGGGGGAGACAACTTACCTCAAGCACAGCCGGATGCCACTGCCCCCTGGGAAAAGGGGTTGCGAGTGTTTGAGATCAGAAGGTGACAGCCATGACAGTGAGAAAAGACACAGGATAAGACCAGGGGAAGGAAGGGGTGTACACAGCACCCCTGCTACCAAAATGACTCACCGTGGTCTGCTGGTATATGGAGCATAGGGTTACTCTATAGGGAAGGGTAGGGAAGTAGTATGGGAAATATGAGCTACACAGGAGGCGAAGAGAGGGAAGGTCACAATGGAGGGGAAAACGCCTGGGTGAAAAAACACATCCAGGGAGCAGAATAAAATGGGGGAGGAGCTGGGGCCCCGGGTGTGCTATTCCATGATGGGAAGCGTGTGCTGAAAGGAGCAGCCAGGTAGCAGCATTGCTGACTGCAGACCTGTTAGTTTGATGTGTGAATTGTGTGCTCCCTCCTCAGAGCGGCTGCAGCTTCGTAGAAGGACATCTGAGATACTCTCATGGTTTCTGCTTGTGTTTTGCCCATTCTCAGCTTAAATAAAAGATTCATCTTCCACGATTGTCGTTTTAGCAGAAAATCCACACAAAAATGTCATAACAAAACAAGAGGTAGTTTTGCTGTCATGTGTTGGAGATGATTACAGGTAACACTTCACCCTAACAACCACGTTCCTCATAGTTCGCTGTGAGCTGACTGCGAGAGCTTCAGTATGAAGATTTGATTTAAAGATAATTACTCCAGTGAAACCACTTACTAGCTTTACACTTTAAGTAAGTACAGTTGTTATTTTTGGCTAGCCCCCTCAGAACAATGGGACATATTTGCCTGTGCTTACCATAATGCTCATATAAATTCTGTGGATTTATTCCTGTTTTATAATAGTGTAAAGAAGACCAGGATATGTCTCATTGTGTATACAGGCAGACTGTTTAGAAGTTTAGTTTCACGTGTTCACCCTGAAACCCGGGGTGTACTTAAAGAACAAATCATGGTTCTTCCCTGTCAGAATTGATTGAAAGACATCTCAGCAAGAGGCTATTCAACTTTTAACACATTAAAAAGTATAAATTATAAAAAAACCTCCTCAGATTGTGGAGAAAACTGAAAGTCTGAAATAACTAGTTTAGAATTTAACAAACATTAAAGCAGAATCTAATGTTTTCCATGGAGAGCATCACTAGTAGTATTTATTAGAACGATGAATCTGGCATGGTAGCTGAATTGAAATAGTCTTTTTAATGAAGGATGTTACTACACAAATGGGGTCAAAAATTTCTATCCCAACAGTTACAGTATTTGATTTCCCTTTTCAAGAGCGAGATTTCTGGAAAAATCTTAAAACTTCTTACTGAAAAATTTGAATAGCTGGGGGGAGGAGGTTTAGTACGTTAGAGGTTTCTTTTTTCACACAGTTTGCTTTGCCAGTTCATTTGACAGTGCTGCAGTAAAAATCAAATACAGCCTGAGAAGTCATAGACACACTCTAGTGATATTAGTGGTGCCATATGAGTGTATTTTAAGGAAAAGGCAAGCAGGAGTAATTACTAAGCAATGAGCAAGCAGCTTTGTTTTAATGTAAGGGTCTAGTTTGCGCTTGTGCAAAATTACTCAGAATGTCTTTTCGAGTTTTTTAGGATAGATAGGCATGAACGAATTGCAAATCAGTGCCAATCTATCTATAACAATGCTCACTTCTTCCTGCGTATTCCCAGCATGCCTGTTGGCACACACATTTGCCCAGCTTTGTAGACTAGATCACAGTATGATGAAGAACTTGACAGGGATTTTTATTCACAAGACTTGATTATTTGTCCTCTGGAATCAGTTGAAGTATAGATTAAAAATAGAAATACAAGGTAGAATAAAAATATTCAGGAAATGTTTTCTCTGGGGTTTTTGTTGTTGTTTCATAAAATTAAATATTTGCATGCTTTTTATTTATTTGCCTGTGAGAAGTACTTACGCATGCTTTCCTTACTTGAAATCATAGGAACAAATTTGGCACTAATATAAGTACATGCTTATTGTCACCATCTTCAAAGGGTTTTTCACGACCTGTATCTGACAGATACTTCAAGTGAAGAGTGCTGCAAAGCAGCGTATTGCTTAACGACTTCCTCCAGTCGATCATAAACGTGTCGGGGAAAAGAGCGACCTATGAAAATCACCAAGACGACCAGCAGAATTAAAAAATAGCCCGAGAAGAGCATTTCCAACCTCACCGCTAACGTAAGCGTTGTGGCATAGGGTTGTACCTCTTTATGCCAGCGCTCCGACGCGGCCCGGCCCCCGGGCTGGCGGGGCGAAGCTGCGGGCGGCGGCCGGGCTCGGGGTGCCGGGCGGCGGTTCAGCACCGCGGACAGCTCCCCCACGGCCGGGCACCCGCCGCTGCAAAACGCAGCCCTTCCTCCTGCAACGCTCGGCTTTCCGGCTCCACACAAGCGATGGACAGCTTGCTTTGGTAGCGCCGGTCATTGTAAGGCTGCTGGTACCAAAGCAGTGGTTAAAACCAAAACAAAGCTTAATGTTCGTACGGAGTGACCGCAGTGGTTCTGGCTTCAAAACGGAGAGCCCGTATTCTGTCGTCATCTAGAAGTCCCCAAAACTACCACTGCTAGTCACGCCTCTGAGAAGCGCCTGATAAGACTCTGAAACAGTCAAGCAATGATAGCACTGTAACCGTAACGATGCTGCTAACACAAGCATGACATAACCATTGATGCTGTGTAACCAATCACAATGAACAGCCTATTGCACTAAATGTTGCAAGAGTAAATAGGTATGAAAAGTAGGTAAAATAACATGCAAAAGGTATGCTTATGGTCTGGTTCTTCCAAGCTTTTTCTGTGGTAATGTGTATGAAGTTTTAATTACCTTTTTTTTCATATTATTTTGAAAGTAAAGCAAGTATAGTCTGAATGGAAAACAATCTCCGATTTCTGCATTAAAGAAATATTAACTCTCAATTTCTGCTGAAGTAAATCAATAATGGGGACCATGAGAAGGTCTGCTTTCCCCAGGGCCATGGAGCTGCCTTTTTAATTTGTTTTTTTTTTTTTCAAATCAGAATATAAATTGCTCTGTCTTCTCCTTCAGCCCAGTAGATGAATTCTGAGATTTCCTGCACCATTATTCTGATCGGTTTCTTCAATTCTGTATGTGAACAAACTACCCAGCACCCTGCTGCAAAAGTTAATGCTGCCATATCTGTGTGCTGAGCTGATATCTGGCACTTGGCTTTGGTGTTTCCACAATTGCTAAGAGCACAAAGAGTTCTCTTCGGTAACTAAACTGGGATTGCAGCTCATTAAATTGGGTTTCCATCTCTGTTTCTCTTTCCAAGACAGCAGATTGCTGGAAAAAGACACTGAAAGCAAGACAGGATTAAACCATCCATTCTTCCTCATCAGGAGCTACACTACTATGTTATAAGCCGGGGGTGGTCAATCTTTCAGCAAATTCTGATTTCTCTGACAGAATAGGTGGCTTAGCACTCAAGCATTCATCCAACATCCTGAACTCATGGTGCTTTCCACTGTTTCATCTTTTTAATGGGACTAGTTACACAATTTGTCCTAATAAACAGTGATAAACAAAATAGCCCTGCAAAAGTACTAGGGGAAAAGTACTTCATGCTCTTACTGGCATTAAAAAAACCCAAACTATTGACATGATCTTTAAAATCATGGAAAAAATACAGCAAAACAAAGAAAAAAATGTCAACACTATTTTACTCATGCATCCAGTACATTGTTGCCTTAGGTAAGTACAATTTTGCAAGGCTGCATGATGACCAGACAGGAAGCAGAGAAAACCACATCCTCTTTGAAATTGCAAGGAGATACCTTTGCTTCCCTAGTGGGGTTGTTATCAACCTGAAGAAACACTCTTTGGTGTTAGCTTGGGGGTTTTTGTTGGGGGGGGGGGGGGGGGGGGGTTGGGGTGGTTTTTTTTTTTTAAAGTTGGCAAGGGTGACTATTAGTTAGTTATGCTGCTTCCTAACTAGAACCTAATGTTTTGTGGTTTTTTCTGTATATCGGTTGGAGGAATAATGAATCCTATTTCTTTTATAATGTTATCAAAGTACTTGCCAAAGAGTTTGAGAAATTGTCTCATGAGGCATAAGCACCTTCAGAAATAGAAACACTGGGCTGAGATGATACAGTGAGACTGATAGGAAGTGTCCAGGCATTTTTTTGCAGGATTTCATTTTCATTTTAGGAACTGCAGTTCCCTCACAGGCAGGTTTTGATCATTTTTATGAAAACCTTTTCCCTTTGACACTCACGCATATGGATTTGTGGAAAACAATGTTATCTGCAGATTTCATCATATAAATACATCAGAGAATTTTGGCTGAGATTAATAATAGAGGTATTGAGCTGCACTTTACACAGAAAATGCCTAATGGCAGGCTAGACATTCATACATACCCATATACCACAGCCTGTTTTTCAGATTGTCACATGAAGATCAAACTCATAAAGAGATGTTCAAAGAGGGTGAATGGCTAAATGTCTCCTCAAAACAATGACAGATGAATCAAAGTGCACAAAAGAAAATGCCTTTTCAAATATAGGCAGCTGAAAATTAACTGTCTTCATAATTCATTTTTATACAACATTGGACCATAAAGTTTAGTTAGAGCTTAACAAGGGCGCTGGTAAGTCAAATCCATAATGCCGTATTTTCCTGCCCAGCTGCAGGCTGGAAAAAAACTAAAAAAAAAAAAGAGATTATAGGCTTTCACTGTGGAAGAAGCTTAGTGCAACACAGAAACAAGAAGTGCTTGCTAGAGCAGCACAAGGTAATTTCCAGTGTCAGAAGCTTGACAGTCCTCACATCTTAGCCAGTTAGGGAAGATGGTTTATGGCAAACTGATGAACAAACTACTGGGACAAGAAAACCACTAGTGGCCAAGTTGACACTGAATTCTTATTCCAATGAAAGAGGGAGATAATGAGAGAGGGAGGGGGAGAGAAGCAGAGGGAGGGGGAGAACAGGCATGAGAGTCTTGAGATACGAGGCTTCAGGACAAAAAAGGACAGAACAGGGGAGCCACCAGGTACCTCTCTCGGGGTAATCCTCTCCTGCCCAGCCCACACTTCACCACCAGATGGCCCCGTATGAACTTGGATCAATAATTGGTTACTGGCATCAAAGACATATGGGCGTTTAAATTTGATTTCCAAGGGTGCTAGCTGCCAAAAGAGAAGGAAAAAAAAAAACAAAAAACAAACACAAAACCAAAGAACCCCCAACCCGAACTCCAAAAGTCTGGCCATATGAGGCTGGAGAGTTTGAACAGCTCCAGATTCAAAAGCTTGGATTAGAATCCACGTCCCGAGTTCTGGGATGTTTGTATGCAGGATCATGGCTCAGTCTTAAAAAAACAAGAGGTGATGCACTACTACAAGGATGACATCGAATTTGCAGTACAAATGGGAACACAATATGTGACATACCTGAGTTCACACTTTCAATCTGTGCTGCATTTGTGAAGTCACAGGACTGCACCCAGCTTTGGGCATTGTGCTTCAGGAGAGATGGAGAACTCTCCTGGGACTGGAGAGAATTCAAAGGAGAGCGGGAAAGATGAACAAAAGTTCTGTGAAACATAATCAGTGTGCAAATCCTGAAAACAAAAAGGCTTTCTAAGCTGTCTGATGAAGAGCTTTGTTGGCCAGTTGCAGGCAGCAGCTGGCATTGCGGGCAAGACTCTGAGTTAAAATCAGGAAGTTTAGTGGGGAGGCTAAGACTCTGGTGCCATGAGCCAGAGAATGAGAGTTAACAAATCCTGGAACAGACGGTCTCTTGAGGTCCCCTGCAGGTTCATTTTCTAAGTTGTCTAGGAGGTTTCTTTGCAGGGGAATTAACAATTACACATATCAGTGGAAAAGCACTGAATGCTAATTTCAACACCTGCAGGAATTCCACCAAAAACTTTTCTGGAAAAGGTGAAATACAATGTATCTGGCACCCCAGGCCTTTTGACAGCGGTAGGTCAAATGAAGGTAAGCTTAATTATAGAGCAGAATTTAAGAGACAAGGAGACCTTGATGAACAAGTGTTTATTGTGACCAGCCCCACTTCAAGGTGCAGCAGTGTTGGGCTGCAGTCCCCAGGCTTCTTGTTACAAAAACTTAATTTCTAGCCCCCACTGGTGTCCCAAAGGTTCTTGCACACTTCAGTAAGAGGATTCAGCTGGACTTCCCAGTTCTCCTCTTCCAGGTGCAAGGTGTTGTGGAGACCTTTGCTAGCTCTTCATTTCTCCAGGAGAGGAGAGGAAAACACCATCGTTATACTCAGCAGATAAGCACTAGAGGTCAAAACCACAATTCTTCTAATCTCTTATCTATACTGTTGGAGCCAAGTATTTCATGAATATATTCTCATAGATGCTTGAATTACTGCTGCAGTAGTTTCCAAGATCTATATTATCTCCTGCTTATGACCACTCAAAATCTCCAGCTGGACAGTCCTGAGCTCACAGCCTTTGAGACATTCTTGCTGGTCAGTGTGCACGGGATACAGCTGCCCTGCAGATAAAGGGCTCCGATTTTCCCAAAACTCAACAGCCACAGCAAACAAATCGTACTTTTCTTTTCAGATTAGAGCATTAACCCTGGAACTGAAAAATTTTGATCTAAAGTCCTCTTCAGCCTAAACTCAAATGTGGAAAGCACTCCACATACATAGCTGTAGGGTAAGCCATGTTCACTGCTCTGACAGGCTGATGTAACGCTGTGTAAGCATCTGAATCAGCTTGCTACTGCATACCTGTATCAAAAAGCGTCACCATGCTTTTCAGAGTTCTTGTGTCTCCCACCCTGGAGAAACATCCTATAGAAGTCTCCATAGTCAGATAGGAATACGAAGCACTGCAGTACAGCCCTGTAAAATATTACCAATAATTGAACAGTGCATCCCTCCCTTGCTTTCAGATAGAGATGCACACATTGGCTATGCCTTATCCTGAGGGAGAAAGGAGGAAATGTTCATTAATGTACTCATTTGTTTATATTAAGGAACATGTGGACGTGGCATTGTGGGACATGGTTTAGTGGGCATGGTGGTGGTGGTTGATGGTTGGACTTGATGATCTTACAGGTCTTTTCCAAACATAGTGATTCTGTGTATATTTTACCCTTCAAATACCACAAGATCATTATAATCAATAGAGACACCTTCCCCTTCAACGATAAATTTAAATTGTTAGTTGTTACTGCAGGGTGTGGTGTGTGCCCAAGTTAGGGGCCCTTTTAGGTAGACCTGTTTATACCTTTGCCTTACAGTGTGCTGCCATGAAAGATAGAAAAATCTTTTAAACTCATAAAATCCAGGGTTTATTAGAACATAAATTAGAAAAAAAAATAGAGCAAAGCAAACAGGAATTGCAATACATGGTCTTTACTAAGGCTGCAAGACTTATTTCATATGTAAACTGTTCTATAAATTCTTCATATGAATTTAAGTGGTTAAAACAGCTATTTCAGAGCTCTGTTTTATATATATATTATTACAAGTTTAGGGAGACTAAATAGTCTCATCAACTCCTAAACAGGCAGTTTGCAGAATGTGGAGGCCAAATCTGTTTCAGATACAAACAAAACCCCAAAACTTGAGTAGAATGAAAAGCTTTGGCAGAGGCTGTAACAAATGCCTAACACGTAGCACACGGTCAGCTGCCAGCAGTGAGACAGGGTACTCCTGAGAGTCCCACGGTGTATAAACAGCAGGAACTTGGGGAACAAATTCAAATTCTGACATGATATGCATCCAAGTGGGCATCTGGCTCTGCACAGCAGCAAAGAATACTGCTATAAATAAAAGCATCACCATGATCCTGTGTTTAAAATTACAAAACCTAAAGGGGTCTACATGTAGCAATAGTTGCTCTGCAGCAAGACCCAAAAAAAAGCCAAACCCATAATCTCAGCCTTCCAGATAGGAACCTAATAAACAAAGACAAAAAAATGGCCTTCAGCACCACATATGATGCAGTTACTGAGCCATACCAAAAATCTTCAGCATAGTAATTTGTTTATATTGATTTGATTGATTTTTCCTCTGTTTTTGTTTCTTACCTCTGCTGTTTTTCTGGAACAGGATGGACCCAGAATCAATTGTTTAATGTTCAGATATCAGGTGGATTCTCTGCCAACTTCATCGCTCTACTTTTCCATGCTTATCAAAAGCTAGAAGTCTCAAGGGGCTCCTTTAGCATGTAGGCACCCCTGGGGACAAGTCTTAACAAATCTCTGGGCGTAAACAAAACATAACACAGCAGAGAATTATCACCCTTAATGAGAGAGGGTTTCCTGTCTCTTTTGATTTATAATTAAAAGGGGCCTCTGACACTTGATGCTGATGATCCCAAAATTAGCTTTCTCCCTTACCCACTAAACTTATCTGAATGGAAAATTAGTTTATTTTCCAGGGGGAAAATGCTTTCTAAACGTCCTTCACTTTATATTCACATCTCACCTTGTAGTAGTATCTCACTCATGGAGCAGGTGCTTGAACAGCTTTCTCACACAAAAAAACCTTCTTACAATAGTTGCAATACATCCAGCAACACGCACCTGGCAACAACCTGTGCCTGAGTAAGTCAGCATCTGCAGCACCTGTTTGGTGGCCCCTAACTGTGGGAACTCAGCAGGAGTCCATACGTGCAGTTCAGGTGAATACTGAAGAAGGAATCTGGGAAAAAAGGGGGGACAATGCAATCAAGTGAGGTGGGAATCGGGATATTAGTCATAGATTTGTAAGTAAAAATCTTTCCCCATGCTTCTGCTAAATCATAGAAATGTAGGCTGGAGTATGCTTACTTGGCTTTGGGTACTCGTGCTAAGTTCTGCTCTGAGTTCCAGTAATGGCTCAACTGTTGTACCTTTGGTGGGACACCACGAACAATGCATAATCTCGTTAATGATGTCTCTATAGGGTGGGATGATGTGACTTTTTGAGAAGGCCCTTTCATCTTGCTAAGCTTTGGTACATCTCCAGAAGAAGCATCAAGAAGGATCCTGGAAGTATAAAGAAAGTGTTCTAGTAGTTGTGAACAAAGGTGACGTGCACGTGGGTAGTGCTGAAATGGTGTTGCGCTGGTTCCTTTTCACAGGCTTGATCCTGTGATGTATGACTCATTTTTGATCTGCTGATTCATTGGGATCAGTCTCAGTATACTGACTGGGATTTATGATCCCTCGAGCTTTTTCTTTAAAAATAATTCTTACTAGAAGCAGCATTGTAACTGCATACCTGTGTACATTCAATACCTGGTCAAAACTTCCAAGAGGACTTCCTGACTTTTCAGACACTTCTATCAGCTAAATTCTCTGCCTGTTTTGATTTTATTTGGTTTACATTAATTTATGTAAGTTATATAATTTAATAACTTTTTGTTTTATACTAAAGCATGACCTAGCATCTAATTCTGGAAGGAAGGGAGATAAGTGCTGTGACAGGGAGAAATCATGCCAGGCCTACACCACAATCACAGAGTATTAGTGTCTTTTCCTTTTCCGTGTTCCCTTGTCTTCTAGTTTCCTTTTTCTTTTCTTGTTATACCTCTATGACAGACAAGCCAAGAAAGCTGGATATCATCAAGCTTAAAGCTTTTGACATATTAACAGTCTGAATGCAGAAATAGAATCACCTTCTAGCTGTGAGCCGTGAGGGCTGCAGTTTGGTTGATGCGCAATGACTTGCACACGTGGTGTTTGTTTCCTCTTCTTTCCGTTGGTCAAAGAACACTTCTGTGCAGCAGCAAGCATTTGAAGTTTCGTTGCTCACACTGTTCTTCTGTGGATACCTTTTATTCTGTTCACAGCTGTCCTGCTTTGGGAAGTTCTCTGAATAAGAAACCACCAATCATGGTTTACCTGTTAAGACTTACATTCAAAACTGTATGAAAAATTAGGACTGCTTATGGGCAGAATCATCACTTTTAAGTGGAGAAAACATCTGCTTCAAGGAACAACTGGTGACGGTCTCTATTGCTGACATACACTGATAAACTATTAGATCTGTTATACCTTCATGAAGAAAGTATGATGTCAGGTTTGTGGATACCTATCCTGAAAGGATGTGTGTGTGGATATCCATGAGAATGGGAAAATTCTCTCTTACTTCCTCACTGCTGATAGATAGATTTGTAGGAAAGCTGCAAGCTTGACTTTGCAAGATTTTTTGTTTCTCTTCCTTTCCCTTCTTAGCTCCATCTTTTCTCCAAACTGGAACACTCATTAGTATTTGCTAATTCTTTCAATTCTTTAGAAGTCCTATGAGACAGCTTTAGATTAATGTACCAAAGCAGAGCCAAACAGCTTTGTATTTATTGTTGCCTAATAGCATGTGGCCTATGTTATGATTTGATGGAACAGCTCCAAGTCTTTCTTTTTTTTCATCAGATGTTATTGAGAAGTATTGAGAAGGATGAACAAATAGATTAATGTGTTAACTCACTAGGGTTTATTACGGTAATTAGAAATTAAACATAGCCATGGTCATATCGCAGGCATACAACAATAAATCAGAAGATGAATTATAGCAACTCCTACCCCTTCTAATCCACCCTGGGGCCTGAGCCCCGCGCCACACCACGCCACCTCTGCCCCTGCTCCCAACTGCAAGCACCCACTTTCTTCCCAGGAAAACATCACCCAGAGTTAGCACCCAGAGAAGCTCCACTGAGGGTTCTTCTCTAGACAAAGGCAGGAGGGAGGCTGGCTCAGCTTAGAGTCTTTGTTCTGGACAGTACACTTGTGGGGAAGACAGTACAGGAAATCTCTCTCCCAGGCCATGAAAAGACAGTCAGCTTATCATTTTCATCCTAAAGTTTACAGGTGTCTTGCAGTTCTTGAGAGTTGACTAGGACAAGGTCCAGAGCCCTCATCAACTTTTCTTACATTACAATATGAAGAATGAAATAAGAGTAAGCCCTTTCATCAGCAAACTTACAACGCTGTCCAGTGGAAGGAGCCCTGAGGTTCACCTGGGGAATAAACAAGGTGGTGAAGTCCCCACGCTGCTCTGGGCAATGGGCAGCCACTTACACGTCAGGAAAGTTTATAGACCAGAGCTTTCTGCGAGCATTGCCGCTTGACAGCCATCGCTAAAAAATACAGCCAATTCAATGCAAGTACTAAAGACCTTGCAATTTTCTCCTCCAGACTAATTTTTTGAGCTCAGCCCAAATGTCCATGCCCATCTTCATAAGCTGTGGAAGATTTTTACAACACATAGCAAGTTGCCATTGTTTTCATTAACTCTAAAATATATTGCAGAGCTCTTATGTACCCCTGTGCCACTGCACAGCAGATCTTGGGTGGGGGGTGTGTTAGGGAGTATTCTCAAGCTCACAGAAATGCAAATGCAGTAAATTGGGTTGAGCATTAAAAGATGCCTGCAGGGGAATGTTACAAGATCCTTTATAAGGTAATGTCAATTTTTTCTATTTTCCAACAGATATCAACCCATTGTTCTCATTTTGTTAGCATTGGTAATGCACAACTTACACCGTCCTTGTATGATGCTGCTTCCTAAAACTGTTGTTATATGTGCATACATGTACACATATTCCCTCTGAAGTTTTTTGTGTTGAAACCCACACCACCGAAACAGCGATACAGCAGCCAGTGATTCCAGGCAATGTACTACTTACAGTTTCCTATAGGCAAATGTCAAATGTGAAAGTCCGTTGTGAATAGTTACAGAGATTTTTCTGCATTAATAGCGAGCCTTCTGTTATTGACTAGTGCCTTTGATAAACAAATTAGCCATCTGTTTTCTGTCACCACTGTAGGAAGAATATGTGATCCTGTGTGAAAGAGGAAATAAGAACAGAAATGCACTCATATCTAACAGCAAGAAACTGGAGGGAAGTGTTAACACTGGAGTGCTGATAGCAAAGACACCTATCAAACTCTGTCAGTATCATTTCTTCAGAGTTTTCCTAGGCTGGCTGATGGTGCCAGAAAATTAAAGTATCTTTGCTGAAGCTTATAGCTCTGGAGTGATCTATCACGTAGAAGCAAGTTATGAAGTAATCTTATTCCCTCTTCCTCTGCATGGTCTGGCAAAGAAAGTAAGAGAAGCACGTAGCTGGAGATGGCTCTGATTCAGGAAAGAAGAGAGAGAGAGAGACTGCATCCCTCTGCATAGCCTTAACTTTGATGGGAGTGATTTCCAGCTTCCTCTGCCTCAGTACAATTAAAAGTAAAAAAATCCACGTGAACTACAGGGTTGCCAGGGCAGCATGAGCAATCCAGCGTTAGGGGATAGTAGGACTGTGGGGGCACCAAATATGGTGGTGGCAAGTGGAAGATCCAGAACCATGAATCACTCCACATAAAATCACAAGCTATTTAAAAAAAAAAATTTGTTCTGCTGTTCTTGCTTGGTCTTCTCACTTTGGATCTCTCCCTGTGCCAAAGCTGACCCATTTATGGAATAGTCAGCCATGCAAGAGCTGCCAGATGTACTGAACAGTAGAACTGGCTTTGTGTACCATTTGCCATCAAGAGAGCTTCTTCCTCTGCCTCCTCCTGTGACCATGGTCTCATCAGTGTCTCCAGCTGATGTCCAATATATCACTGCATCTTCCCTCTGGGGTAGACCACCCCTGCATCCCACTCCCTGCACTGGGAGTTCTCTTCACAACCCTCAGGACTCAAATCCCATTGCATCCATTTTTCCCAGGCCCCTTTTCCCTCCCCCTTGACCATGCTGCTGGCAGCAATGGCTATACAGATTGGTGGCTGCAGTGTGATTAAGTTATTTTGTCCCTGTCCTTTTCTATGTAATGAGAAGCTGTGAACCAACTTTGCATCCAAGACTAGCTTGCCAGCCTTTGTACATTTGCAGATATAGCTGATAGGAACTAAGTCCATTTGATAGATTTTCAAGTTAGCTCCTGAGAGACTGACATCCCCTAAAGGTGGTCCTTATACTCACGATTAGTTTCTAAAACTTGCTATGATTAATATGGTCACAAAATAATTTTCAATGTGACTAGGCAATAGTTTTTTTTTAAAAATGGGGCAAGGCTCGTACTTAATATAGTAGCACTTATAGAACCCTCAGTGGTCTAAAACCAAAGCCACCTAGGAATATAAGAAGTGGATAATGGTTTGAGTTGCTTCTCCCACATGCTTCATTGCTCCCCTCACCATAATTATACAATTTATTTGCACTCAATCTCCTGTGAGATGAGAAAGCAAAAGGTAGAACAAATGTGTTATCTGAGGTTACCCAGCTCCACCCAAGTGCCATGTTCAGGTAAGTCCCAAGGGCTCATGGGCTCCAGCAGGCACAAATGGGGAAAGTCCAAACATTGTCCTCCCTCTGCTGACTGGGCCAGTCAGTTGACCGGGTGGTAAGTGCTTTTGGAGAACAGATAAAACTCACCTTTCCACTGAGATTTTAGATCCTGCACCACCCCAGTATTACAGTTTAAAAGGTACCTCTAACTACTTCTCTAAAAAAAGATACGTTTTTCAGACCTTGCCTCTGAAATCAGACCATAATGCTCACAAAGGTGGTGAAAAGAGTTTGCAAAGTCACCATGAACACCAGACCTGCTCACCAGAAGATTTTGAAGAGACATAAAGGAAACGCTGGCTGGATTGCCACCAACTATACTGCTTGAGGGATGAGGCTGGTGTGCTGTGGTGAGAGCACTGCCAGCAGGGAATATAATCAGGCATTAAGTTCTGTGTAATGCAGCTTCAAGCATCTGAAGTTATTTGCTCCTTTCCTACAGGATTCATGATTGAGGCTTTTGCAGACAGAGAGTGGTTTGACTCTAAAGCAGATTATTTATTGCTTCGTATACCTTTTTCTAATAAAAATTTAAATAATTTATATAAAAAAATGGTGTTCTAAAAATATTCATTGTGAAAAACGACATTCTTCATCCTTCCCTTATCTCTTACCAACAGACCAAAATCTACCTTTTATAAACAGTCTTCATGAAACAAACACATGCCATTGATGATCAACAGGAAGACAATAATTTCATATAGGTAAAGTACTGTACAGTACAACAGATCATGGCAGGGATTAGTTATAAGAGTGCTTAGGATGATGAATCATGTCTCCAAACACCAGTAAAATCTCAGCAGCAGTCACCAACCCACCTATCAAGCACCTGTGAGGACAAGTTCAGCCCGTTTTGTACAAAGGAAACTGTTCTTTGTTTAACCTACATTAGTCATTCAGGGAAAAATAATCTTCATATTTCATAGTATAGTTGAACAAGAAAAAATCCATTTCATACAATTTTTTTATCTTCTCAATTTGTTCTGAGTTCAGTTGTCTGAGATACTCCAAGGTGATGTCACCATTAGTTCGTTTCTCTGAGCCATACCTCTTCAAGCTGGGGTAGTGGAGGCTCTCTGGTGCTCCGATGACCTTCAGAACATGCTCAGAATCTAACCCAAGAGTTTCATACTTACCCAGAATATCATAGTGAATGTTGCAAGGATCACAGAGCAGAAACATTGGTTTCCAGTGAATGTCAAGGGTATTTGGTGGTTTTGCTATAATGAAGCTGACAAACTCCTGGAAACTCACTTTTTCAGAAGAATTTTTGTTTTTCCTGAACATTGCCCTAATCTCATTAGCGACAGTGATGCTGTAGAATGGCTCAGAGTGCAGAAGTTTGTCTCTGTAAGCTGAAACCAGCCGTTCCAAGGGATGTCTGGTGAACATCACTTTGGTGTAATTGTTCAGAAATTCCTTTTGTACGGCAGGAGGGTAAGTCACCAGCTTTTTGATCAGCGAGGTTTGGTGGATGTGGTCATGCTCAATTTCGGAAGCTTCCACATTCAAGTCTGCTTGGAGAAGAAAAATAGTTCTCTTCCAATTGGAGCACCCTACCTTGGGCACCTCACAGTAGATAAATTTATGTTTGTGCTCCACAAATTGCTGGGTTGCAACACGAGAATCCAATTTGCTTCTTAATTTAAGAAGGTTGTTCTTCAGGCAGACAGAAGCCAGTGTGCTTTTGCGATCATTTTGAATTGCCAGCCAATCTGCAGTGGGATCAGGAAAAGCACCTGCAACCAAGGAAGAAATTCAAACTGTTAGCGTGAAATAGAATTATATGTCTTTTTCTTTGTGACAACCACAGCACTTAATCTATCTCCCTGCATACAAAAACTAATGAAGATGCTAAAATCAATTTTTTGTTTACTGTCACTATGGCAAACATGCAATAAACTATCCTGTTTAGTGAAAAGTTTGTTCAAATGAAAACTTTCAACATGTTAGCAATATTGCTCTTAGGCAAGATGAATGTTCTAACACTTCTAAACTCAACTGGTTTTTGTAGTGCTCTTCCTCTCATACATTGCTAAGATAGCTGTCGCAGTGACAGGGCCTTGGATATTTTCATAGTATTGTTTATCACTTAGACTCCATAGTTACTTTCTAACACATTTGGGAAAGGTGTCCCTGGCTCAGAAAACATTAAGTCTTTCTGTTGGTAAATTCTTTACTCACCTGTTAGGTCTTTTTGTCTCTTACAGAAAAAGCCAAAAAGAAATATCCCCAAAAAAAAATTTAGGAGAAGAAAAACTAACACCTTCTGGTTCATATTATTTTCACAGGAAGGAGGATGATGTGATCACTAAAGTGGAAATCTGCCCTTCTGTCAACAAGGAAAGACAATACAGGTTAGATTTCTTATGTCTGATATAACAAAGATAAGATGGTATTCTCTTGCAGAATTTATGATAGCAAAAAGACCTTTCAAGCCCTATAAAAACAGGCTTTGCTTATAAGTAAAAATTCTCCTATGAAAAAGACTCACCACAATTATACTGTTAAACCAAAGAGGCAAATAATATGACCATTTCAAAGTGTTACAAAATTCCCCCCTTTCTCAGAACAATGAACTGTGTATGAGCAAATACTCCTCCCTTCTCCTCATTTAAAGCCGGTGTTCCTGCCAAGCAAACTCATCTATCCCTTCACATTGTGTAACAATAACCTCATTTGGGATTACAGAGATGTATTTTTTTAAAACAACCTTAATTGTTGCAGTCTGGGAGTACAAAGTTTTCTATAACCTGCAACAGGCAGGCCTATGATGTTTTGTTTTGTTTTTACAAAGATACAACAGGACCACTCCGGAAGTTATTTGTGGTGCCCCCTGCCCCGCGCCAGTACGGCTGCATATAAACCCCAGCTGCCGTAATGGAAACTGATTTCCTGTGTGTTCTGAGACAGCAGTAGAGGTAGTAGTAGTTAAATTGCTGCAAATGTACTTGCACACAAGGCTTTTTCCTTTCAGGGCTGACAGGTGATTATTACATCACACATCTTTACCAGACTATCTTCACGCTCATACAGTTAACAGCATTCCTAATTATTAACTCTCTCTTAGTGTAGGCATGACCTGAGAAATGGAGAGGGATGACTGTTCACTATCTCTGACCTGTAAAGATCATTATGAACAAATCTGCAGTCACATATATTAACAGTTTACTTGTGTTTACATTAAACTGTTACAATACTCATTCAAGTGAATGTAGTATTTTTATACACGATGGCATTTAGCCAATATTTTTGCATTTTCTTGGCTGCATAAGACCATTATAAAGGCTACCAAAAAATATGTGTTGGTCTTTGGCCTTTAACCTTTTCTTCACTGCATGTCAATTCTCCCTTCCCTGTGTGATCTATTGACTTCTAATGTATTAAAGTCTGTTTTCAAGGCCAGCTGAAGTCAGTCAGATTGTTCATTGATCTCATGAGGTCCAAGATTGAGTGATCTCTTTTTATTCTTTTCAGAAGTGGTTTGAAGACACAGTTTCACACTGTGCAGATATTAAAATAAATATGACACTAAATAATTCTGTACAGGGACTCCTTGTTAGAATATGCTTAGGAGAAAGAGGTTGGGCTTCATTTACCTTAAATGCTGTCACCTCAGGGTAGTTACTGTTATCACACCTGTCTCAGGAATCAGAAAACGACCTAGATTAATTTACCCTGTTTAGATACTTGTATCATATATATTTATTACTTAAATTACTGGTACAGAATATAAGGTCTGCCATAAGACATTGACATGTTGAAACATGTCAATGAGTCACAAGAGGGATATGGAAGAGACTTGCCTCCTTGAGTGAAAGAAGCTGTTTATGAGCTAGTCAAACACAGGAGACAACTCCTCTTCCAAGACACTTGCATATTAGTGGAAGCAAAAGAATCCTTATTTTAATTCAGGAGAATGGTCAGACCATAAGGAGAGATAGAACGAGCTTCAAAGTGACAGACAAAATCTGTCTGGACCCCTTAGAAAACTTCAAAGTGCAGACTGTTTGTAAGAGCTAAAACTGTCATCAACAAGTGAGGTCAACATGACAATTCGGAGAAGTACCTGAAGGTGAAGTCCGAAGGCTTCTTCTGAAGACGTTTTCTGATGGGAGACCCCAATACAGAGTTCAGTGTAATGCAAGGTCTCCAATGATGAAAATCACCTAAGAGCAATCTGAAGAATAGGAGGAAAGAAAATTCTGAGAGCCATTTTGCCAGAAGAGGGACAAGTCACCTGGAAATGAAAAAGGCGGGGGGGATCCAAAACAAAAAACACCTTTGTGATACAGTCAGTGTCAGTAGATCAGATGAACTTTTTCTTCTATTTCTTCACTTACGTCTTTTCCAGATACTTGTAATTGTGTTGTCTATTTTAGAGTAATGAATTAATGCTTCTATTTGCATTTTACCTCATCCTACCTTGAATTAAGTGTGATTTGAGGTGACTGGGTAACTACAAGGCATTCCTCAGTCAAGGTGTGGTGAGTCTATTAACAAAACAACTCCATAATAAATAGTCTAGTTCAGCTGTAACCAAAAGGCAGCAGAATGGGCTCCCACAGGCAAGGAGGAAAGACAATACCATAGGACTCAAAAAAAGTCAGAAATGTCTTCTAGTGAAAAGTAACACATCAAGGAGTCAGATATCTAAATGTCTCTTTGGAACTAACATATCACCAAAGAGAGGAGAAAACACTAAAAACCAAATATAGGGCATTAATCTGCTTTGTTCTTGTTACACATACTTGTGGGGGGGTTGTGGATTTTTTTTTGTTTGTTTTTTATTTTTAATGAAGTATAAAATCTTCTAGATAACAGCCTTACGCTGCACTGTTGGTTTTTGCTTGTTCTTCAGATCACATCATTATAGATCAACCATATGTAGCTATGGCTTAATATTTTCAACTCTGCTTGTCTTACTGGATTCTGCAGCTTTAATCAGAAATCATTTTGTGACTCTTTCTCGGGCATTATTAAACAGTAAACCAGGCAGTAAGAGGAATGGTCCTCATGGAGCCCTTTCTTGCGGAACCCTTTCAGAAGCATTTTGATCAGGTGATGAGATTTTTTGGAAGCCTGTCAGTTAACTAGTGTTTAATTCCTTCAATGTGTGTCCAGCTGATTTGACGGCTTTCTAGCTTCTTAGCCAAAACATGCTGCAGTATCAAGTTGAATGCTTTATACAATTCTAAATCCACTGTATCAATGTTATTACCTTAATCAACCAAACCCAAATAAAACTGTACGTCAGTTTGGTGAGATCCATTTCCTATAACATAATACAATGTTTCTATAAGAGAGCAACCAGAGCAATTTCTCAAGCCAAGAGTGGTAGCAAATGGGAAACTGATTATTGGAGAAAGCAATGCCAATCATCTCATGTGCATGCGAGATAGGAAAAAGGCCTGAAACCCTCATAAAATGAGAAATAGTTATTGAATTCCAAGCTTCTTTGCATTACTGATAATTCTACCATCTCCCTCTACTAATCCATTGTTAAGATTCTTTTCTTCCGGATATACACACTCCTCATAACAAAACCTAAAAAAGTTGTGTGACGTTGTTCATATCTTTGTTCTCAAGTTTGCTGACCATAAAATGTTCTTTCCATCTTCCTGTTTCCTTCAAGAAATTGATGACAATTTTCTGCTTTTAATTACTTTCAACATCCCCCTTTTCTATATGCTGTACTGGGTATGGAGGAGTGGCTGGCAACCTACTTGCACATCCCCTGTATGTCAGGCTAGATCATTTGACCCAGTAGAGCTCTCTAACTCAATGATGAGATTGCACTTTTCCAGGGCGCTCACAAAATTGTCATATGCCTGAGTTATTGGATAATTTTTTCTGTTAAATTGCTTTCTCTTGGTTCATTTGTCTGATACTTGCTTTCCATTTTGTGATACTACACCTTCTGCAACCATCCTATATGTCTGTTAGCTATCTGGACTTTAACTGTTCGTACCATATGTAGCTACACCACAACCACTCACACTTATTCAACCACCAACTTTGATTTTGTAATGAGTTCCTTTTCCTCTGACCAAAACAAGGTCTGATATAGAATCTCTAGTACTCTTTCAATTAGGAAATATTTAGACAATCCAAAGATGTTTTAACGATAAACTCATGTGAGTCCATGACCTAGCACATCACACTCGGATTGAAGTTCTCCCTTCTGCCATGCAGGTTTATTCCTAGCACAGGCACTGAAGGAGTACATTGCGTTGCCTTTAACACATATCACTGGTACATCATTCTGTCCTTGAACTGCTAAAACAATGTTTCATAATATAGCAATCCCTAATCCTCCTCCTGGAACTTTTGAACCATTGCAATTGAAAAATCCGCAGTTTTTAAAGAAATACTGTAAAAATTAGTCTGAAAAAACAACATTTTGATACTTTTATAAGCAATTAGAAGTCTGATAACTGGAAATGTTGAATAATGTTAAGTCTTTATGTATGGCACCTATTACCCAAGTACAGAAATACACGTGCACACACTCGTGTGTGTATATATATGAATATATATTCCTGAACTATATGCATGTGTACATATATATACACACACACACATACGTGTAGTTCAGAAACACATTAATATCAGTTACACTGGCATATTATTTGCTCCAAGTAAACTAACTAAGCAGGTTGATAAGGGTTTAAACTCTGTTGGTGATAAACTTACAAAGGTGTGTCTCAAGCTGACTTTCTGCAAAGACAGACCTCAGTCACAGCTGAGCATATGGGGTGATCCTCTGCACCCTACTTGATGATAAGGGGGACTTTCCAGATTAAAAGAGTGAAATTACAACAATACTTATTTGTGTTCCTGATACATTTGAAGCCAGAAGTAAAAAAAGGTACCAGTAGGGCAGCTCAGTGGAAGGTAAGGAAAAATCTCTGGAAACAGATAACATTCTCAGTGGCTGAGCCCCATTCTGTACTTAAGCCCTGTTAATCCCCTCAAAAAGACAACTGCAAATACATACAGACTGATATGTACATGGGTACATAGAAGGTGAGGAGGGGATGACGTGTAGAAACCCCCCAGGAACAGTGAGAATAAAAAACGAACAGGAAAAACAAGCTTTGCTGGACACAGTTCTGAGCATGCTGTTCTAACAGGGTGAATTGCTCCTTTAGAAGCAAGACCCTTGGCTCACCCAAATCTGCAGTCCCCATGTTCCTGTACAACTCCCTATGGATGGACAGGAGGGAGACAGACCCCAGAAACTAAAGACTCAGCAGGCAGGCTGGCCTGCTCCATTAAGTGGAAAATCTTCAGTGGATTAGGAACCTCCAACAGGCTGCAGACAGCCGAGGGCTAGAAGAACCATCTCACCTGGGTCATTTTGCCAACAACAGCCAGGGTCTGACATCATCTCACTTGCAGCAGCAAGGGCTGAATAGTCTTATGCAAGAACGAGTACAAGCTCAGTAGGGAGGCAACATATGAGCTAGACTGGGGGCTACCGAGGAAGAGGCTGACAAGGGTGTCCTACAGAATAGCACACTTCACAGCAGTGAGGCAGGTACAGAGCCACAATTTCCAACACAGGCATAAGCTAAAACTCTTGTTCCCTGCAGTGGTCATCTCAGCCCTCCATTACTGCATCAGACTTCTTTCTGGTCTCAGCAACTGCAGTGCTACCTTCCTCGTTGCCATCATTAAACTGCTTGTTATTCTCATTACAGCACCTTCTTATGCCTGTCTTAGCTTCCCCTTCTCTATTTCATCTCATGTCATCTCCCTGTCTTGCCTTCCAAGGTTTTTCTTTACCTGTCATTTCTCATGCAGGATTAAAAGCTCAACTTAACTTCCTGATCAGTCATACTGCTAGCCCCTGCTACCATTAGCCCCTGCTAGCAAACAAATAGCTTCTGCTTTCTCCTCTGCTGCCCCCCTTTTTGGAAGAATTTTCTGAAGCACCTACAGAGCTATTGCATTTGTCACCTAAAATCACTCCTTAAAATCCTCCTTTTCAGGGATGCCAACACCAGTTAGGCTGCCAGTGTGCTAAAGCTGTTACCAAAGAGCCCACAAAAGAGCAAGCAAAAGGAAGAGCCAATTTGGGGATGAAAAGAACCAAAGAGAGGAGAAAAAAGAGTACATGGGAAAAGACAGCACAGAGTCTGATAGAAAAACTCCCAGTGAGGCAGGGAGCAGCAGCCTGAGGAAAAGTGGCAGAGCCAGGGCCATGGGAAATAGAAGCAGGCTGTGTAGCCTGCTCAAACGATGCTGTGGGAAAGGGAGATTGAGAATGGGAGTGGAAAAGACACAAAGTATAATTCAGTGAAGTAAAGGTGGAGAAGAAAAAATTCAAGGAAGTTAGTATAGAAAGGAATATGCAAAACTATTCAATAAATTACCACAGATGTTTAAAGAGGAAAGAAATTAAATGCACTGCAGTCAGTCACACACTGGAACCCAACCCTTACTATGCAATCAAACTTGTCTCTGTTTTCCTTTCCGTAGTTGTAGCCAGAAGGCCATGGGCTTTTCACTTTGTAAGTATGGCCACTTCCCATCGATATTGTCAGGGAGCAGTGAGGTACAGCTCTTTGCTTTGGGATGGGGAGCCGGGAGCCAAGTGCAATAACCACATGGCCAATGTGGCAGGGGCCTCACCAGGCTGGATCCATCACCACCCTGAAGGGTGAAGACCTGGAGATGGTGGCCGTGTTCAGCCAAGAGACCAGATCATCAGGCAGAGCCACGGTGACATCAGCTTGTGGGTGGGTCCAGCTCGGCTGGGCCATGGGGAGCTCGAAACCAGCCCTGCTGAGGCATCGACTGATGGCCCCAGGGGGCTGACAGGGGGTCCTGGGCCGTGGGCAGGGTGGGGGAAGCCTCAGAGGGCTGGACAGGGGCAGTTGGGGCCCTGTTAGTGCTCTAATATAAGAACAAAGCCCACCACCTCTGCTTGGTTACCTGGCAATGGGCTGTGAGGCCTTCTTATCCAAATGCTTAATTCAAAATCCCATGCACATATCAACTGCCATTTAAACTACTGCAAAACCAATCATGGGAGAGCAACCCTCACCACTTTCTTTCAGGGAATCTAGATGAGCCTAAGAAGCTTGGAAAGGAGGAAGAAAGGGAGAAAAGGGAGTATGGAAGAAAAGCTTAGAACGTGACGCACGCCTACCACGGTGGCAATGAATGACCTCCTCCCCGACTTGTTTCATGGGAGATGGGGCCTCACAACATCCCTCTGCTTTTCTCATTATATTGATAACTAGGTCTCTGGCCTTTCACATGTCTTACAGTTCCCTCCCGTAATTCTCCTCTCAGTTACTGTCAGTAATAGCAATGTTGTCCTTGCTATTCAGGTCTACCCACCTGTCTCAACCCTAAATCCTCTCTGTCCCCTCCTGCTTTTCACCTCCCTGTGTAAACTTGACTCACTCCTTCCTGCCATTGCACACCAAAAAGCATAGCCAGAACTGTCTGTAACAGTCCCAGTTGCTTAGCACACAGCCCCCAGGCAACCTCTTGGCTGCTGTTCAGCTCGTTATGTCCATCTCGTGTTCCCTCCACTAGTACTCTTCTGCCATAACTGATGACAGCCATAATCTCTCTTTCTCTTTTTACACTCCAGTGCAAGCAACATGTCTCTGTTTAAATTATTTTCCTTTTTGCTCCCATCTCCTCCAGCTTCTTCTACCATTCTAGTCCAGCTTTTGACCCTCATTTTCAGGACCAAACACTGTTTTGTCCAAAACAATACCTCTACTCTCATTCCCCCAACTCTTTCTTTCTTACACTCCTCCAAGGACTCCAGTACAGAAATCACATACAAGTCCTTACACTGGCGTTTTGGTGTCTGCTCTTTTACAGAAATAACTTCTTCGCCTGAAACATCCTGACACTTACCGACAAACTGTGCGTATGCATTCTTCTCTCTTCCTACATGAACCTAGGCCTATTTTTCCCTTCCTTTCTTGTCTCCTCTGTATTGTAGGACAAGCTGTTCAGCAGAAACGTTATGTTTAAAGTCTGTTTTTATGAAACATGTTTTTACATCATACTATGGCACATGCAGTATCAAATATTAAGAAGTCAGGGAAGAGTAGGATTAGAGTGGTGCATGAGATAAATCATAGATGTATCTGCTGGCTTTTGGCAGCATAGTCTTGAAACTAAAGAGCTGACACTTCAGAGTATTTAACGTTACAGTACACTCTAAGTTCAAAATAGTCTTGCTGATTCAGTTACACATATGAATACTCAAAAGATCTGCAAATCTGGAATCCAGAGCCTGCTCAAGTACCCAGAAAATGGAGAATGGACAGTCAGTGAGAGTCTCTGAAAAGGTGGGCACTCCACACCATGTGGTAATATTTTGGTGGACAAAGAACCCAAACTCTCATCCTAAAACCTCTTGCCTGATCCACTGCACACCTTCCCTCATCTGCTGTAGATAGCGGGGATCCTACTGCACAGTCCTAGAGCATCTCAAGAGCATGTCCATCACGTGAACTGAGTGTGTCAAGTTGTGTGGAATATCTTGTTTCTTTAAAAACCTTGTGTTGAAAAACTACGAAAAAATGTATTCATGTGGCATCATAACAACATGCACAAAAATCATTGTCGGTGGTGAATCATTTACCTCCCTTGACCCATCTTATGATACTCACTCTAATGGAATAACCAATAGTGGCAGTGGGTTGTTATCTTCTGAACAAACCCAGCATCAACAATGACAAGACCCAAGCTCGTCAGACTTACCTGCTGACAGCAACAAAATGGCGAGACTCAGGCATGCAGGATGCCATTCCTGGCACTGGAGGAGAATGGTCCCTAGCACAGCTTATCCCTGCTTCCCCTGCTCCCACCACCAGCACGGCCTGCCCAGAGTCTTCCACTCCCGCTACCCCAATTCCACCTCCTTGCACCCCACTCCCCAGCAGCTCTCCAACACTGAATTCCCCTCCTGCTGGACATATACTTGCATGGGCACCAGTGCTTTTCCCTCTGCCCCCGCCCCAGGTGTGACTCCTTCTTCCCCAGTCCCTACTTCCACTCTTCAGGCAAAATTACAACCCAGTCTGCAGCAAATCCTCACCTCACCTCCAGAAGCCGTCCTCGTATCGCTCACAGTCAGCTTGCCCAGCAAATCCTGTTTTCCAGCTTCCCAAATGCCCATCAAATCTCACCCCGATTCTGCTGTTCAGTCTTCCCCATGCACGAGCCAGCTCTTTGCTGGCTCCCACTGCCAGACTCCTCCCTTAGTCTCCTCAGTCAGCCTCACAGCCCCCCACACCAACCACACTTCCGAGCCCAGCTCATCAGATCTGTCTCTCCTTCTTCTTCCAAGCCTCCCACACAGCCCCACTGCTTCTCGCTCTCAGCTCTGTAGTCAGCTAGTCCCAGGCTCTGCACTTCAGCTCCTCTAGCTATTTTAGTATCTCCCAAACTATACTCACACATTTTCCTTTCCTTTCCCTCCCACATAAATTTTCACACTACTCATCAAGGCACAGTTTCTTCCTGCTGATTTCACTCTTTGAATCTATTTTGCCAGTGATATCCAACACTTTCCCCCAAAAAATCTTGCTCATAATTGCCTTGTTACTTAAAATGGGTGATTTACTCCCTTGTGCCACCTCAGTCCAGCAGAAGTTTCACTGAGAATACACAAGAGGAATCCCCTTAACCTCATTTTTCAAATCCTTTTTCCAAAGCCTGCAAAATACCTGAACTTCTTAGAGGAAAGGTCACTGGAACCATTTAAAATGAGAAAAAAGAGCAGAGTTTCCAAAACACCCTGTATAAAAAGCTTTAAACTATTTTTGCTCAAAGGCTTTTAAAAATCATCCTGAGGCAGACATCTAGCATGGAAAATTTCTGCTTCAACACTTGAAATTTGACAAAATCCTATGCAGCTGCAAACTGTATTGAAATGAGAAGAGTCAAGATGCATATTACCCTTAGCAAAGCCAGACAGTGAATGAAAGCCTCTGTCTCTTCATTTCAGGCACCAGAATAATTGTAGCATCAACTTTTAGCTGTATGTTAAACTCCCCTGTTCTTAACTAAGGAGAGCTATAGCAATGAAAAACAGACTGCCAAAAAATTCCTCTGTAGCGTCACTTCATCATGGTGTGATCCCAAAAGCTAAACAATGTCTCAGTTTATTTCTTGAGAGATTTGATGGCAATTTCTAAATACATAAATAAAAAAAAAAAAAAACCAAACAACTCTGTGATAAAGAAATCTCTCTTTGTGGAGATTTGACTACACTGTGAAAATCACCGTAATGTGAAAAGCTACTAACAATCTAATTATACTCACCAATCAGACAACCTCAGTGGAGATTTCCCATTCCTCTGAGTGATGGTAAATAGAAAATAAAGATTCAGACAAAGAAAGCTCAATCCAAAGAGACACATTATTTTAATTCTATGCCTAGTTCTGCAAAGGAAACAGGAGCAAGGTTTTTGTCTTCTCCTTACCTGGACTTCAAGGCTGGGCAGTGTTTCTGCATCCACACAGATGCTTTCCCAGGAGAGCATCTGAAACACTCTGTATACGTAGTATTTGTCTTTGTTTTGATTAAGTGCCCAGCTAAAAGATGCAAGTGTTTCCCTATGAATGTTTAGGTGAGCATCTCCAGTTGCACATTACAAAGCAATGTGCTGTGTCTGTCTCTGGGTATAATGAGCAACATTTAACCACTCCCTGCGTATGGTCTACAGCAGCTGTCAGAGCCTGCCAAGTGCTTCAAGAGCAGCCTGCCAAGAGGCTGCCTGCTAAGCAACCAAGAAGGAGGATGGTTGGGAATATGAGGGTAAAGGTAATCTGGTTGAAAGCAACTGTGATGTGATCATGTATATTATTTTTAGATGAGGAACAAGAGGAAAGAGCAATTCAAACCCAATGGACTTTATACAAGAAGACGCCAATAAACCCTGGGAACTGGAAGGTAAGTTCTCATGGGAAACATGGCTAAAGCAGAAGGAATTCAGTAGAGTTGGCAGTTCCTTAAAGAAAAGATGTTTAGGGTACAAGCACAAACAATCCCACACAGTAGGAGGATAGGAAGTATGGTCAGAGATCAACTTGGCTAAGCCACACAGTCTTCAATGACCTGAAACACAAGAAGAAAATGTGCAGAAAGTGGAAACCAGGTCAAACTCCTAAGGACAAGTATGAAAGAATAGCACAAGATGCTGAAACAAAGTCAGAAAGGATAAAGCACAAATTTAACTGCAAAAAGCAATGGACACAGGGATAGCAAGAAAAGAAATACATAAGGAAAAGAAAAACATAGTGATAGCTCACTTGTAGAAGGCTAAAGTACATTTTCCATCACTTCATAAAAGGGTAAGCTGTAATTACATGACTAATAACTAGCTCAGTAAGAAAGAATTCACCTAAACTAGGAAAAGAACAGGTCTGAGAATAATTTGGAAATACTGCAGTTCATCTCATCCTCAAGTATGCCTCTACAGCATGTCTCCAGAAGAGCTCTCTATTGGTCGCTGACTGCACTAAGTCTCCCTTGACTGTGATAGGGTCCTACACCCCTGCACAGATATAGACGGCTATTTTATAGGCAGCTAAAGTTAGGTGAAATGAGTCATATTCATCGTGACATCTGGGCCTGAGGAAGTGCACATGAAGACACCTTGAGAAGAGAGTGAAGCAAGCTCAAAGCTGTTAGCTTCCTCTGAAAACTCTCAGAAGTTGTGTGAGAAATGTGTGAAGAAGTAAACACAGTGCTCATCTTTAAAAAGCCAAGAAATGAGAAAAGACCAATTCTGGAAAAATACTAGAATAAACGAAAAAATAATTTATTCATAAAAGGTTAAAGATAGTTTAAAAAGCTAATAGCAAACATGCCAAAAATATAAAGCAATATAATTTCTGTAACAGGGCAACAAGTCTCATAAATAGAGAAGCAGCAGGTCACGTAATATGTTTTAATTTTAATAATGTTCTTGTCATTAACTCGTAATATTTTCAAAAATAAATGAAAGTGAAACTACTTCAGGGAGACTGCAAAACTACCTGGGGGAAAAAAAAAGAAAAACCACAGACTTTAAGATTAATTTTTAATCATGCATTATCAAACTCAAAAAATATAGCAGTGAGATTCTAGCTGGGTCTGTTCTGGGCCAGGTAATGACCCAAGTCACTAATGACTTGGATAAAGGAACAATCCTTCAATCTTGTAGATAACAATAAGCCCAGATGAACAGGAAACACATTGCATGATACATTAAATTCAGAATGCTCTTGACAAATAAGAGAAATTACCTGTAGGAGAAAACACATTGCAATGCACTTGTGCATACAAATGTGAGGTTCTGAGGGGGGAATAATAGTTTGTAAAGATGTAGGATTGGCAATGACCAATTAGGCAGCCATTCTGCCAAAAAGGGATAAGAGGGGTAGCAGTCAGCCACAAGTTATACAAGAATAAGTAGTGTTACACTGTATCTGTACAAGAATGCAACTGCATGTTAGGAAGATAAACCGTTTTGCTTGTATGATACATTAAGGAATACCTCCTATTATATTTCTGACTAGCACAGCAACCAGTGGCACTGTGTCCTGTTCAAGCAAAACTGTTCAGAGAGAAGGTAGACCAACTGGAGAGAGTCCAGAGAAGAGCAGAGAAAATGATCAGTTGTCTGGGGAAAAAACCAAGAAAGATTGAAAGAATTGGGATTGCTCAGCCTAAAGAAGAGAAGACCAACTCAACACATGAAAATTATCACCTACATAAGTGACCTGTAAAAAGTTAAGGAGAGATTAAATTTTTTTATCTGTAGTGGATATGAAGTGATGGGTTTAAACTATGACACTGAAGTTCATGTTATATATTAAGAAAATCTTATTAACAATAAAGATAATGAAATACTTTTTCATTTCTGAGGTACAGTTGATTCTCTCTTGGAGCTTCAGAATGTACAAGATGAGGTCTTGAGGTCTTTTTTGGACTCCTTTTCTGTAAGTCTGTGATTCATCCTGTTGTATAATTTAGAAGCCCCATCTTACCTCTCTAGAGAAGCTACATTTATCAAAGTTTTCGTGCTAAATTATACAAAGCCAGATTGTTGTTTCAATACAGTGACTCAGAAACAGTGAAGCCACTACAGGGCTTACCACTGCCCAGATTGGCGTGATGCCATTTGTTTTCTCTACTGTACAGCTCTCAAAAGAAGTATGAAGAGTTGTGGCAAAAGGACTGGGGATTCCTAATGGAGTCTGCTAGAGAAGTACTCTTATCTGCTGAAGCCTGCCCTTCTGGTGAGCTACTCCACAAACGACTAATAAGACTTGGAGCTCATTTGCCTCAGGGGATACTTACTATGTTGAGATGGAAGAGCACTAAACTGAGTGAAGATGTGGGCAGAAAATACCGGGACATACTTTGTTAGAGGGCTGCAGAATGAGGTTGCTTCATCTCAGAATTTTTTCATGTGCTTGTTCTTTGTATTAATCAAACTTAAAGATCATATGAATTTAATAAAGTATCCTCACTGGACAGAAAAGATTAAATTCCTTTTGCCTGCCTTCCACCAAAGATCCAATTCTGCCAAAGTATAGACATTCTTGGCAAAAGAACTGTATCATATGGATGACCAGCTGAAAGAAAATCTCACAGAGGGGTGTTTGTTGTACTAGTGCGTTACAGAAGTTCCTAGGACACATGACTCCATTGCCAGAAAACACCAGTGTTGGTCATTACCTGTATTGCCTCTGCGATTCACTTATGTGAATGTGGTTTGGTACAGGAAAAATCTCCATAAAGCAGTTTTAACCTTGCAGAAAAATTAAATTTTTCATATTTTATAAACTATTTGAACCAGGAAAAATCAATTTGATTCTGCTTCCTGGCCTTCTGAATTTCTGTTGAACACTGCATTTGTCCAAAATACACAAGAAAATTTGTTTCTGGAGACATAATTTTTAAATTCAGGGTAATACACACCCTAGCGTGAAAGTCATGCTTACCTAATATAGAATACTACAGGAGTCATACAACAGAAATATTGTTTTCACAAATTCACTATCCTATGATCTTTGGGTAAACTTTTCAGACTTTGCTGAAGAAAAGTTTTGGTGAGGGCTAGGTATTTCACCTCAAATAAGGCTGAGAAGAAAGTTGTTCAAAGGAACAAATAAACTAAAACATTCATTTATTGTATCAGAGTTTAAAAAATTAAAAACAGGGAACAGCCTTACATCTAAAGAAATTGTCTGTCTTCCTGCCTCAGCATAGACATTTAAACTATAACCATATCCATCTAAACTCACCATGACTAAGCCCCAAAGGTAAATACCAACAGCTCTGCTCCTGAGCCTGTCTTCCAGTGAAATTACATGGAAGACGTAATAAAATGTTTGTTAAACTAAAAGCCCAAAGGTCCAAGTTCCAGTACACGAAGCAATAGCTATCATGAGGGAAAAGTCCTCGTCCTTTGAAGACAAAAGATGCCAATGATCTTTTCAGATGTGAGATGGGTTTTGGTGACACTGTGGAATTGTTTTATAAAATCAGTATTCTCATAAGGCTGCAAAGATGAAAGATGTTAATTTAAACCATTTTAATTAGTAGCAACAGTATCTAAAACTAAGTAATAATTAAGACAAACCACAGCTTTCCCACAACTTCTACTCCTCCATAAACAAAAGCAGCAATAGCGGCATCTGGATTTAGGATAACTAATGTAGCCTTGGAAAAGTATACCTGTGTGAAGGCCTGCAATGATACCCTCTGGAAAGATCATCACCTTTTAAATTATTGACTCTTCAATGATTCTTTTTTTTTTTTTCTCCACAGATCCTAGTTCAGCCTCAACACAGTAATACAAAGAAAATATGGCTTTTAATGGCCCTTTTTACAGTTATTTAGGAAGCAGGACATGGTATCACATTGTATAACCATAATATGGGTTGTACAAATGTGGCTAACCATACATATGCCCAGCTGTGACCCAGGGCTCACTCACCATAGCAGAATGAAGAATGTCTATACGAATGAGAGAGGAAGACGGCAGAAGCACTTTGTACAGTCACAATTAAATGGCACTTTTAGAGGTATCTCTTGCTTCATCCACAGAACACATGGGTGATTAAATGTATAAAGCATACCTCTGGTTTACATTTATGTGCTTACTCAGAAAATCTGCCAATACAGTTGACAGGAATTTCTAACTAGTTAAGCACTCCTAGTATATGTGAAGCCTGAGGGGAAAAAACCCAAGGTGATCCTTCATTTCAATTTTCTTTGTTTCAATTTTGGAACTATTAGTATCTTTCAAAAGGCTAAAATTTAAAAAATATTAAAGCAGAGTGCAAAATAGAAATAGAAGCTAGAATTAATTTGTATTGTCAATAAGCCTTGGCAATCCCCATTCAAATGCTGCAAGAGCTGAAAAGCAAAGGCAGCTTACTACTTCCAAAATAGTGTAGTAGAACTCATCCTACAGGTAAAAGTACTCAAAAGTTTAAAAGTTTTATTGCGGAAAGATTACCAAAGCAGCTTCAGGTTTTGACACATAAGAATGCAAAAGGAAAGAGTATTCTGGAAATAATCTCAATACTGAAATGACAGTAAAAGAAGAAACTTGTGTGAACTTTTGCATTTGCTATATGTTTTCATGAATAAGAGTCCTTGCACTAGTATAAAAATATGTTTACAACATCACATCGGTAGCTAAAAAAATTTTAGAAGTTTGAAAGGGCAAAAATTCTTGTGCCTTAAGAGGATTTTCTGGGATTTTGCAGCTAAAATTTTTAGATATCAAAGAAGAATCTGAAGATGTTAAGTAAGATTGTGTCCTGGCTCTTAATCAAAGCAGAGAGAAAAAAAATACAGAAAACATAGAATGTAACATCCCATGAAGTTTAAAATAGTCTATAAATAACGTCAACATTTATTCTTCATACTACTACTTTAAAACTGTTGTCTACAAAATATTTCGCATTTTATCTGATTCGTGCATCTCCTTTATACTGATAATTACACACAATATTTCTCAGGTAATAGGAATTAGTCACTGGATATCTAGCTAAAATTTTGTGTATTTGGGATTTCATTTTCACTGCAATTAAAGGAATGTAAAAAAAACCCCAACACATCAAAGCATTAACAACAGCATAATTATTTCTGCATCTGAAGAGATCATTTGAAAAGCCAATTGCCTTTGACATCACTAAACATAAAGTCAGAACTCAGTACCTTTTAAAACACAAATAGTGAATATAAATGCTTTGATTTACCAGCAAAACACCTAGAAGAAAGAAAAATAATACTAATATTCTAAGAGAAAATGAAAAAAAGAAGAGAAAGTACCTCTACAACATTTTCTGCCTCTGGAGCTTCCCGTCTGGATACAGCTTTGCACAACGCTGGCTCCAGTTTGCTTTCTGTTTACTTAATGCCTTAGCTCAAACAAAAAGAAGGTGTATCCTTGAATACTATACGTACAGCACAACCCATTGTGGTCTTTCTTCAGCAAGAGAGTTTGAATTTTTTTCTTAGCAATATTAGACCCTAGGAAAAAATGGAAGAAAATATTTGGGCTGAGTGACCTTTACCTTAATTTTTAACATTTTCTTCTATTCTAAACATTTTCCTTCATCCATGCACTATCCCTGCTCTGTGCAACCTGTTGATCTCTACTTCAAAAAGGGTCTGATTCAAAGCTCACAGAAGTCTGTCTGAGGTGTTTCAGACACTGATGTCAAATACATTGATTTCTACCTATTCTGGAGTGGTATGCAATCATTTCACTTCTAGCCTGTCTGGGTGCCAAGAGCTGTTGGTGACCTAAGGATAGACAAAAGTACGTATTTGAAGTATTCAAAGGGATGTATGTGGAAGTTTGTGCATTGGATTCATCCTGAGATTGACATTTATAGGAGGAGAGAGGGATCTATGAAGGCAGAAAAAGGAATTCAATACCTTAATACTATGCATTTGGAAATATTTTTCCAATATCTGTCCTTAACTCTCTTGCAGCTCGCTGATGATATTATGGAAAAAGTTGTTCAACTCTAACAAATATGTAAATAGGAAATGGGCCAATCCTATGCATAGCACCCCGTGTACTATGACCGCATGTTTTTCATGAGCAGGAAGGGGATTGTATGAGGTAAGCTGGACTTTCTGAGCCTGACTCATTACCTGCTGACACTGACAGCAAGTTCAGCTCATGAAAGCTCTAGGTCTGATTTGGGACATGGTAGCTCCCTGTAATTCTGCATCAGCAGCTCTGCCTAGGCTTGTCTTTTAGTTCGTTTCACACCGTCATTTGTACCTCAAAACTGAGAATCTGCAGTCTGCAACAAAGTTAGGTGTTTAGTTTGGGAGATGAAAATCAGACTGCATCGCTAGACCACACTGACAGGCTAAAGATGTCTATCACTGGTACTCACCTATCCAAAGAGAAGGGCAACATCCTAAGAACCAAAACCACAGCATAAGCCTGATGTGTTCAATTCCTGTAAAGCCTGAAAGTGGTATGGTCTCTATTAAAAAACGCAAAAGTGCAAGTGGGTTTCTTGATAATGAAGCCAATTTTATGCTTTCTGGAGGAATACACTCTTAACTACCACTCATTTAAACAAAAATGAAAAAAAGCCACAGAAGTTCTCTGGAAGTTGCTCCCATTACATTTGTTTGTCATCTGTGACATATTAATCCTGTGATAGATGATGGATGGTTATTGACTATCTTGGCCAATCACAATTTAATAAGTTTTTAAGATTTAATAACTTCCAGATAATCTTTGTACTGTACCCTGTTAGGCAGAGCAACACCTTATCAACTAAAACCACAAGCATGACAGTCATACATTACCTACATATCTTTATCAGTTAACCAAACAACCAAAATAGCTATGACAAAAGTATTACCTACAGGCAATGGTCATCAGTTATGACTTTTTTTAAGACAGCAATACCTGGAGAAGAATCAGAAGATCGTTGTTCTTATCTGCATGTATAACAGAAAGATGATCCCCACTAAGGAGGCTTGAATTACACAGGAGTAACTGCTGATAAAACAAACTGATTCTGATGGAGTGTGCTCATTATTAGGGAGCCTAAGCAGAAGCCTCCAATGTATCAGGATAAGTGGCTTCGGTATTAGAGAAATACGGGGTTTTTTTCTTCCTTTATCTTACACTCATACTTTTATTAAAAGCATGGGGAAATATATTTATGGTACAGAAAGGGCATAAGCAGATCGCAAAAAGGTGTTTTAACATGCTTGTGTTTGTGATGTGAGAGAGATCAGCAAATGCTGATATTATTACAGAATAGCATGGTGCAAACTCAAGAGAATCTTTTAATCTCAGTCTTTTAAGAAACTTAGCTGCTGTCTCTGGTAGAGCTTTTTTTTATTCACTTCCATTTCCACCTGTGGTGGGAAAAGGAGAAGGCATAGCATAGGAAAAAAGTGCTCATGTTTTCAACTGTGGTGCCCTGAATTACAGCATCCCACAGCTCCTGCAAAGCTGGAAAGTCCTGCTTGCCATACATACAATTCTTGAAGAATTCAGATGAAAATTTCCATGACTTAAAAGCCTTGACTTATTTAGAGAGATATAAAGCATCCAAATATGGATGTATTTTCAAGAAGTTCTATACCCATTCCTGGAACAACATTGATACCTTCCTGGTTCACATCATGGATGTATGAAAGCTTCTTTTCAAAAAAGCACCCAATCTTGATTAAAATGTTTTTAATGATATGGAATCCATTCTCAGTTCTTTTATCTTAATTCCTCACTGCTCGTGTCTTTCCCAATAAAAATTTTCACTTTTTTCCCAGCCTGCATTTGCCTAAACTCAGTCACCAGTGCCAGAATCTTGCTAAACATTTCTCCAGCCCGTCTGAACAGGCTTCTGCCATCAAGCTTTGGTCTGCAAAGTGGGACAAAGACAGGAATAAAAACAAGCCAAGTGCAGCCGCTGACTTTGAAATGTACTCATCATAAACACATTTCAGGTATTTTGGTTATTCTTATGATCTTCCCCAATCTTCAATATCATCCGTGAAGTACAAACAGAAGTACTGCAGCTGGTGCCAGGAAAGAGCACATATCAGTAACACAGAGAAATCATTCAGCTTCATTAAGTCAGTGTCTGAAATGCAGTATCTTCCCAAAATGTAACACACAGGAGCCTAAAGGGCTGGCTTCATGCTCTCTTGTCACATGATGGCTTGTAGCAGGCATTAGTTACTCCTCTTTTTTATCCTTTATCTTCTAAAACAGTGACCTGCAACATAATACACTGATCTTGCTTTGGAAATATCAAATAAATTCTAGGTTTAATTGCAAAAAGTAACAAGTAAAAATCAAACTTGCACACTTTCAATCTGAACAACTAAATTTGGGAAAGATTATAAGTAAAAAACTCTTACAATGGAAAAAAGTTGTACAACTTTAAATGTAGGAGTATTTGTATATGGCACCCTTTACCTCCATACGTGGATAAACATTAACGTATATACTGACATGGTAGTTCAGAAACATAATAATATCAGCTACACGCAAACTGGTGTATTATTTGTCCCAAGTAAACTAATAAAAATGAGTGATACATATTTAAGTCTCCTGGAGATAAATTTGTAAGTGCAGGTGTGTCTCAAACAAACGTTTGGCAGGGAGAAATCTTGGTCACGGTCAAATAGGGAGATCTTCAGCACTTGATCCGGAGATAAGATTTTCCATGTAAAAAATAAAATTACAATAATACCCATATGTGTTACTGATATGTTTGAGTGCCAAGGCAAATAGCTGAAGTGACAGGGTTGCCTAATAAAACGCCAGCAAGACCTCTGGAAGCAGATAGTGGGATTAGTGATTGGGCTGCATTCTCTGCATAAACTCTGTTAATCTCCAGATGGTTGATTCACCACCCAGTTTTTCCATAATTCCACGCCACTTAAATTTGAGTCTTTAAATAACTAATGCAAAATAAAGTTTGGTTTGGGTATTTAATAATCAAATTCCTTCAATAGCCTTCAAAAAAACCAAACAAACCTGCTGATGCTCTGATCTGGGTTTGGAAAAGATACATTTTCTCTCCTGACAGGGAGAGGAGGGAAAGTACCCTACACTTGCTACACATGAAAAAGCAATATTCAGTAAAGAATATGAAAAGGAAAAGAGAATATGCAGAGAAATCTCCACAGTCCTTTGGTTAATATGGCTCAAAAAAATAAAACTTGTAATTAGATTGTTGCCCTTCACACATCAGTTGTTAGCACTGCCTCTTCTCAGGCCTTAATAAATGCAGAGTTACCCTGCTGTAAGCACTAATTCAATAGTCTGTCATGTCCCATCCACTCTTTACATCTCCTCTCCATCCTACGTTTCAATCACACCACACATCAATTGCTTGTCTTTGCTCTGAAGACCCTGTATGTCTTTGCTGTGTTCGTCAGAAGTGCAGCTCTCTCAGCTGCAAGATTTTCAAAGTGATACTATATTAAAGGTTCTCCTAAAGCCCAGGCAAATTCAATCAACAGCATTTCTCTTAACTAGATCATTTCTTTTATCAAAGATATCAGATCAGTACAGCATGCTCTACCTTTGGAAAAACATATGTTCCATTTTATTGTCCTGCCTTAATTACTTCTTTCCTTTAAAATCTGTTCTAAAGCTTTGCACACTGTTGAGTCAGACTAATGGCCCTATTGTTGCCTGGATCAGTTTTACTGCCACTCCTGGTCCTTCTTTAACACGGGTACAATATCTGCTAGAAGAGTAACTGATAGTCCTGTAAAATGTATGATCCGAAGCAGTCCAGAGCTGCAGTGGATTGAGCATGGCCCACTCCCCACAGGCACTGAAAGAAGTTGTATGCTAGGCTCTGGGTATCTAACAATCACACTAATAAGCAAGCTGCAGTTTTTCAAAGGCTTATTTGATCAAAGTGAGCAGTTTCCATTCATCAAAAAAAAAGTCAAATCATTCCCCAAAGCCTTGACAGTACTACAGCTGTTCAAAGAAATTTCACTATAACTTTATTTTCAATGTGGGCAAAATGCCTGCATTCCACAAACTCGCACTCAAAGACTTGAAGTGTTTTGGCTGACTTGAAAAGAAAAAATATTTTTCTCATAGTTCTTCTCATTTGAACTATTTAGTATAATCATAGAGGCTTCCATTTCTGATTTTCTGCTTTATTGATCTTCAAAACAATTTGGCATGTTGGTTAACTCAGTGATGAATTCTCTTAGGGGTAATAAAGTTCCAATATCCGAAGTTCTGCCATTCCCTGTGTACACATAGTAAAGGAATTGGCATGTGCACTTGATCAGTTAGGGATGTATCTCCTTAGATGGAATTTGAATTTAGTCTTCTTTAATAGAGGCTAAAGTATATGAATATGTTACCAAAAAGGAACAAAAGGCATTTTTCTTTACAGCTCCAAGAGAAAGGCAGAACAAGGTAGGTCTCAGGATCTCAGAGCATTTCATATCTTCAAGTACTAACAGATGAACAGCACCAAAGCAGCCTCAGCAGGTATAGGTAAAACTCTCCTAACTAGCGTTTCCTTTCTCTGGAAGAGTTAACCCTCTGGACATGAGGCAACTGCAATCTCTGTGGCCTATTTACTCATGTGCTGTGTGCTGACAGAGACCAAAACAGCATCAGCCATCAATGGATACAGCTGAACGTCACAAAATTTCAAAAGAACATTTGTGAAATATTTTGCTTGCTTGCCTGTACATAAACTGTATTTATTAATTGGCATGTAGATGTATAAGCATCTTGCTCAAGCCTGGATATAGCAGACTTACTAAAATTATCTCCTGAACATAAACTTCTCCCAAACTTCAGAAATTCCCATCTGAATTTTGTTTCTGCCTTTCTGGGTATTTATATCACGATCATATATGCAGCTATGACTCTGCTTTACTTGTGCTTCTTAATACATTCTTTCCAACATCCATCTGATAAACTCTTTCTAGTCAAATAATAATCTATTACATTTAAGGTTCCTCTAGGATATTCTTAATGCCATTGTGTTAGAGGAATGTTTCTGGGTTTAAGTATGTATCCAAAACCTCATTCCTGAAAGAAGTCATACATTTTAGGGTAGCAAACAAACAGGTAGAGCAAGAAACAGTGCCAAACATATAGCAGGAAGTATCAGATAAGCTTACTCTTATGCTAGGTTTTGTTTCAGAGAAAAGACCAAGAATCATAAATTTTAAGAAGTTCTTTATTAAATCCTTAAAGGCTAAGCAAACTTGATCAAATCTGTGTTTTACTCATTTTTCTGCAAAGAGAAGAACTGTAAGCCTCCACATGGGGTCATTCAATAAAACCTTCATTTTATATTCTAACATTGTTCTAAGGATTATGAATTTTTCATGTTAACTTGCAATCAGGGAGAAATAAATGCGTTCCTGTAGCTTTTATGTATATATAGTTAAAAACTAACAGATTTATGTGTACTCCAATTCTTTTTTATACAGTTCTGTTATATTTTGTCATTTCTAAATGAAAAATTGTACCTATTCTTTATTTGTTTACTCTTCTCATGGCGACATGGCACAAGGAACATCCTATTGATTAAAGAAAGACTTTCTATGAGAAATTTCATGACATTTTTACTGTCTTTATTCTGCTGTTTAAATTCTGAGATTTAGCAGTCAGTAATTTTGAGCTGAAAAAATAAGCTAAATAAAACGTAAGAAATCCAAGATAAAATTATCTCAGGGAACTAGCAACACAATACAGAAGTGTTTCTCTACAGGCTCTCAGTTCAAATAGCACTCTGGCAATTAATGAGCACCTGTACTATTTTCACAGGCAACAGTCTTCTGACTCCTGCTTTAGGTTGGAGCACACAGATTACTTATTAAATGCTACCAGCATCTACCAATGTATGCAGAAACCCTTTAAAGTTTGTCAGAGTAGTCTTGGAATAATTTAATGCTTTACCTTTGTTCAAAATGTAATATTTTCAGTGGCTTAGTTGAAAAGTGAGACGTGTTGTACGTTAATGTATTTCACTCTGTGGATTCCTTTATCATGTTTCTCAGGATTATTCATTGAAGTGGTGAAAGAACACACAATAGTCTATTATTCCCATATGGGGTTGGTCATCTCTGGCACAAATAGTTTCTTGTTCCTTCCACGGATCTTTCTGGTGTACCTGGAAGACATTCGCATCCACATGGAGCTCTACACAGTTTTCCTTTATTACAAATGCCAGACGGCATGCCCAGGAGAAGTCACTGTGCTGCTGAGCTGTCCATATTATTCAGTAATAGTTGGACATTTCTACTAAAAGGCTGATCATGCTATAAAGTTTGATTAAATTTCAGAGTTGGTCAATCCAAGAAGCAGGTTTTTTCCTCAATGATTTTTTTTCTGGATGAGTTCACTCTACAGGCCATCATTCTGGAAATATTTTGCATATCGAGTCTAATACCTAGAAAATTTATTATACTTTCTCTGGAATAGTAAGGCCACTTCTTGCTCTGCAGTGGCACCTTTGACATTGGGGAACCCTGGGACACATTCTCAAATGTAAATCTGAGGTTGCAAAAAGGCAATTTATTAGCTGTCACGGTATGGTTTGGTTGACATTGCATACAACATGTAAGTTTTATGACAAAGGACATTCAAAGGCATGGCATGCTAACTGAAATCTTCATTAGCATACATAATACATGACTTCTAGTCATGTAAAATCTTAGCTGTAACACTGTAATAAGAACTTTCATGCAAGGAAAGAAAATGTAATTAAGAACAGCAAATGTGCTTAAGCTTGTGTGTATCAAGGCATGTGAACAAGCAGCATTTAAGTGTATCAATATTAGCCCAAATATTCTCTCTGTTGTTCAGATAAATTAATAAGACGGATGATCGTCTGTATCATCATGTGTCATTATCCATAGGAAAAGGAAGGAGACAGGAAAGGACTATTGAAATAATGGCCAGTTCTCCAAAATATAATTAGTTGGAACTGCGTGGAGTATGACAAAATTAACCTTATGTAATAATCACTGCATCTCAGTGTACTTGCTGGATGTTATAGTTATGTTTTTTTCTAGACCAAATTTCCTCAGTCTAGATGGGCCGAAGGACCCACAATCAGCTGCAGAATATTTTTATGTTTTGCAACTGCATCATGAACAAACCAGGACTGAGAGGAGATTCTAGTGTTACAGTATTAGGCTATACACTGAAGGGTTTGCATTATAATAATGAGAACCTGATATCGTACTCCTGGATGGTGATGTTTGGGGCAGCAAAGTGTTTATCCTTGTTGTAGCTGAAAATTGAGAAAAGTTCTAAGAAAAAGAATCTTAAGCTGTTTTCCAAACAAAAATAAAGACAGGATTTGCTCAGATTCCAATATGTTTTGTTCAATATTGGACATGGCACTTCAGGAAAGACACCATCAAACCAGGAGAGAGGTGGAAATTATTAGACATCCAAAGACTATGACCTTTGATAAAGAAATGTAAAAGCTGAGGTTATTAGGCTTAAAGAAGAGAAGACTGAGATGAAACATAACAGTCTTCAAATATGTAAAAGATCCTTTTGCAAAGAAAAGGAAATAATATCTTGTCTTTGGAAAGAATGAGAAATAATGTGTCTGTACTACAGCAAGGAACTTTAGTTAGATATTAGAAATAAACTTCTAGTGACAACGTTGGTAAACCCCAGCAAGAGACTGTCCATGTAGGCTGCCCATTCTCTGCCTACTGGGGCTGGGGGTTTGGTGGCTGATCTGCAGGTCTTCCTGCCCCACTTTTCTGGGACTCTCATAATACGGTTTTCTTGGTTCTCAATGCTTCCCCTCCACTAGGGTCAGAGTTAACTAGACCCGACCCTCTGCATCAGAGGGTCAGCTCTGGTTTTCACTTTCCTGAGGGAGAAAGGGGGCTTTTTTTGCAGACCGTGCTGTTCTCAGCCCCAGCCTACACAGCCGTGTAGCTGCACTATAGCAGCAGCAGAACTGCCTCTGGAGAACCATCATTACTTCCCCACACAAAGGAGATTTGTTCTGCCCTGGTAACCTACAATGGGGACTGAAATTCTGTTCTGCTGTAGGAAGCCTATGCACACCTACACATAAGCCAGGGTTGCTGCTTTTTCATACTTGACTGTGAATGCCACACAACATGCGCATTAGTGGCTAGGGACAGACAGGAACAATGACTTTCATCCTTGATGCAAACAACTGCTAGCAGAGTGCTTCCAAAAGCCTGAAGTGCACATATTAAGCTTTCAGAAAAAGAAAGCTTTACTTTTTTCCAGCTTTATGAGCATTTTTCAATCAAGTCAAGGGTCATAATTATGTCAAAGATCACCTATCAGCATGCTAAGATGATTATCTTGTCACATACCTCTATGGATGCGAATACACCAACGGATGTGTATCATGCAACAGGTGAAGAAAATGCATTTATCAGCTGGGCAGAAGATTTGGGACATGCAAGATATGATTGCCACAGAAAAAGGAATAAACATTCTGTAACTGCCTTACATCCACTCCTTCAGAATGCTTAGTCCGAGTTCACTGTAGTAAAGTTACGATAATTAATAATTTGATTTCTCTTGTTGCTAAGAAGTCAGGCCACTCTGAAATTTCCTGGCCTCCAGTGCAAAGGGAGGAGAGTTGTTACAGAAAGGTACGGATGCAGTTCAATTCTTAAAGTTCAATCAGCTGTGGCTCAACTGCAATAATTAAAATAGCACTGGCTCCAGGCAGGATAAAAATTTTAGAAAGCTTCTGACAGTGCTCTACTAGCTGTGACAGAAATGTAGTAATCAAGAATTTAGTTGTTAGAAGTTATTGTAATCTGTTATTCGTTCATTTTACTTATTTAGTATGAATATAGCTTAGGTGAACAATGCTTGGATCCCAGCTTTCAGACCATAGTTCTTTATCTACACACAAAATTTGTTCGTTTTTTTCTTAAAAACAAGCTTCCTCATTGCCTCAACTGTATCCACGTTTTTTTTTGTCTAAACAGAGACCAAAGTTTCCTGATAGTCTATATGCTTTACTTGAAATATTGCATTCTCTGCTGAAATGCTGCTATTGTGCTGACAGGTAATCAGTCAAAGACTATACAATCAGAAACAAAAAAAAAAAAAAAAGAAAAACATTAGGAGTTGGTCAGAAGGGTCCTTTGGAATTCACCTGGTCCAACCCCCCACTTGAAGTGGGACAACAACCAATACCAGGTCAAGTCACCCAGAGCTTTGTCAAGTCTTGCAAAACTGAAGCATAGCGAGTTAGAAGGTACCATAGGAGGGTACTACTATAGCTCATACAGCATTTGCCTTTATTCACTGGGAACGTTTCACTGAGACGTATTAATGGTAAGAAGACAAATGTCCTTGGACACACACACTTCTATTCTCTCATCTTTGTAATACAACACAAGGGTGTTTGAAGACAGCTGAGGAAAATAATCTCTTTGTTTATCTTTTGCAATACAGAACGACTGTTTGCATTAGCTGTGTGTTTATCATTGCTTTGACAAAATCCCAGAACAAAGTGTATCATTCAACACAAATCTGACATGAACAAGGTGTATCAAGACAAGCAGTATTAAACAATAGCTATCTTTTTCTCTGTTTCATAATAAAGTTTCCATCTAAACAATTTTTCCAAGTTAAGAGTTAAAGCCTCATGAAGGATCATAGATGATGTTTCACTGCTAGTAGAAGTATCAGCTGTGAAAATAGGACAGTGAGGTTGGAAGTGAAATCAAAGATGGGGCTGTCATCTAGAGGGTTTGGAAACTGCTAACGGGAAGTTTTCCCTGACACTCAAAATAAGTTATCCCATTGAGAAGGGATCAGTGCACACTCTCTAGATTCAGGCAAGTTCGGGAAGGGATTGTGCCTAATGAAGTCTTTCCAATAACGCTAATACACCAGGAAAGTAGTGCACCCATACCACCTCTAGTAACAGTCATCCAGCCTTTACTCCTGATCATCTCCACCTGTCCCCATATGAGAGGACAGGTTTTTTTCTAGAGACACCTCCTCAGAAAGTCCCTGTACTTTCCTTAATGCCAGCATGGTCATTATGCCCATTTCAGAGGCAGGGGGGTATCTGTACATTCAACTCTCCTGGGACCATTTTCCATAGCCTTTTGGTGTACAGCTGACAACAAACTCATGGGTTAAATCAAATTGTATTTACATTGTGTGGTGCCAGCACTTACAGTCAGCTATGTTGACTGGTTTTCATACAGCATGTCTTGATTCCTTTCCTCTGCTATGTAGTAAGAGTATATTTACTGCCAGCTTTCTGATGATAGCTCAGTACAATCACGTACGATATAGCCATTGTGCAACCTATTCTCAGATTCCACTATACATTTACAGCTCACATTTTTGATAAATTGGAAAGAGATTTATATGAAGTTATTTGTCTTAACTACATCCTGCCAAGAGTGATACGTTTTATAACCTTAAACAGTGCTTAAACAGCACTGAAAAGGTACACTAACAGCTCAGGCCTGTCAGCACTTAGTATACAAGTAAACCCTTTCTGCTGGCTTGTGCTAAGCAGCCCAGATCCTGCATGACAGTCTGCCACAACAGTGAGCCTACCCATTGCTGTGTCTAAGGAGCGTCCTTTGACTACTCTGCAGCTGCTGTTTGTAGTTAAGGTGGCCCTTCCTCATCAGTCTTTTGTCTGCTCCTGGGAAGAGCGAGCCACTGTGCCACAGTGTGCACCATCTACCTAGCTACAGCCTAACAGAGGGGCTTGTTTGGACTGTATGCTGCACCCGCAAGGACTGGATCGCCAGGAAGCTAATTATGATTACCTACAGGGAGTTTGGTTTTGCTACACACACTGCCACATCCCATTGGAGATAGAGAGGAGAAATGGTGAAATAGAGAGCAAGGGACTCCTGGCTGGGAAAAGAGCATGGATTTCTTGAAGCGCTAGGCTGGGTGTGCACAGCCAGTGCTCCCAATGGAAGCTGGCAACGGTGTGAGGAGGGAGCTTTCTGAGGAGAAAGGGAGAGGGCTCTAGGCAGGCCCATTTTGAGGAAAAGGCAGATTAAGCTATTTTGGGCTATCACCTTAGAGCTGCCCTGGAAGCCAACATAGGGAGCAGGGACTGCAAGAATCCCTTCAAAGAGGTGCAGAGAATATTTCCTCTCCTCATCACTAAATGTTTCACAAAAGTAGTCTTTTTTTTCTGCCACACAGAAGCCTCCATCCAGCCTTTGCAGAAAAGTGGGGAAGGTGTACAAACACTGCAGTCTAATGCATAAGCAACTGTCTGAGACATTGGGGAAAAAGAAAGTTTATGGTTTTGTTTAAGAGTATCCTCCTACACCAGTAATTGAGTATCTCATAATAAAACAGAATAGGCTGGGCTTTTGCCCACAACTTGGCAAGAATATATTTGAGGTCTTGAAGATTTGTTGAAGTGATCATTAAACAACAGAATTTACCTACGCAATGTATATGACTGTTACGGGCAATCCTTACTACTGCTTATCATTTCATCTTCATGTGTTTGACAAGCATTGAGTAACTTTTAAAACCCTGTTAAATAAAATGGGAATAATGTTAAATAAAATGCCTACAAAAAGGTCAAATTACTTACTCTAGCATGTTTTTCTATAACATACAGAAAGGGGTTGGGACATTGCTCAAATGAGTGCAAGTGTCCTGTACTACACGAGTTGTATTAATCAACTAGAGTCAAACACATCACTGAATGCTGTGCATTAAAGTATGCTCTAATCTCTAATGTCACTTTTGTTACTCAGCACTATTTGAGGAACATCCTAAGGAAGAGCCATTTGGGGAACGTTTCAAAGAATAAAAAATTAAGATGACCAGGGCAGGGGGAATTTTTCTTTTTGCAGATAGAGTCTGAAGCTACTGCCTGCCTAAGATTCTTGCAGATGTCCAAATAAGCTTTGCAAAAAACCTAAAATCTCTAGTGATTTGGTTTTCTTCAGCTTTTTAAAGATAAAGCTTTCCTTCCATAATGAACCTGATTAAGCATGGCTTTCATCTGCTGTTGCTTTGATGCAAAAAATAAAGTTCTTTTCTGAAGTAGTAAGTGGCACCATCTTCAGCTTAAGAAGTTCATAACTACTGATTTTTTTGAAACCTAGGAGGCTGTACTGCAGAAGCAGCTTTTGAAGCAGCTCTGTTTCTTTTGTCTTTTTTTAAAGGTCAGCTATTGGTCCTCTCCAGACATGACACAGAGCTACAGGAGCTTTGCTATGACCCAGCATGATCATTCTAAGGCTTACAGAGGCAGCACCATTAGCATTAGATGTTTGCATGCTTTCATTTCGTGCCTCAGATACTTGACTTGTTTGCTCCAAATTCCTTCTTTTGCTGGCAGGCAGAGCACCATAGCTGTGTGGTGCTTCTGTCATTTTGACTCAATATCACTTCCCTTTTCTTTCACAAGAGCAGAGACTTGTCTTGAAAAACTGCTGGTTCCTTCTTCCTGCACCCTATTTCTGCTTACATTTTTGTAAAAGTAACAACATACTATAAGAAGGTAAAGAAATAGCCCTCTAGGTACATCTCCCAGTTACACTGAGAGATCCAAGGACGGCCTTCCAAAACTCTAATATTCCCCCACCTAAAGCAATGCTTGGGCATTTCTACTCTGATGCTCACAACAAGATCTGTAGGACTGGCAAACAAGGTTGCGTCTATGCTGCTGAGAAGCATTCCGAACACAGGGTGCCTGCTGCGGTCTGGTGTACGCAGCCCAGTATGAGTTTCAACAGGCCTTGTAGCTGACAACATCAAGTACTGCTATAAGGACTTAGTAGCCTCTGCAAGAAGAGATCCCGTTTTGCCTCATTTTTCTCCTTGACATCACTACTGCAAGCATGCATGGATATACAGATATTCTTACTACCATATGTACTCTTGGTAAAGGCGCCTTCGTGTGTCTTTATCACAGGAAGTACTCTTAGTTCCCCTGCCAGAAATCTCAGAAAAAATTGAAGAACTAGTGCCAGAGATATTCCTAAAGGAGGAAAAACAGATGTTTATTTTGGCTTCAAGGCTAGAAGGTGAGGGTTGAGACTCCATAGAGCAAGCTGACATGCTAATCACTATATCCAATACTAAGCATTGTCTCTATACTATCCTAATTTGAAGCAACATAGCTAATAGAAACAAATTAATGTGGAGGATCTGAGCAATCATCAGATATTTAAGTGCCTAAATAGCTGGGAAGCTCTGGGACAGTAATTGTAAGTCAGGCTAAACACTGCTGATTTTAATGCCTGCCCTCTCCTTAAGATAGATACCAGACACCTAAGGAGTTTCTAACCAGAAAAAAAAATTATAGGAAGTCTGATTGACATTTCAGACTCTGCAGACACTTGGCTGAATATTGATTTGGGAAGGCAGATGAAAAATACAGAAACAATGAGATGAGAAAGCCCACCCTAAACATAGTCCCCCAGACCCTAATGAAAATTCTGAAGTAGTAAAACACTGGAAGTGCCTACTGAAAAAGATGGTAGCTGTAAAAAGGAAAGTTACCTGAGAGTCTTCCTGTACTCAGGAATGCAAGACTGATGTCTTTACTCACAAAACTAGGCAATCTTCTCATCTGGGTCTTCTGCCAGTTTTTATTCCTCCTACGTAGCTCTTAACTCTGGCATCTGCCTCGAGCAAAAAAGGGAAAATTTCAGACATCTTGCTCTTCTGAATTTGGTAAGTGTTCAGAAGCTGTAGTTTCCATGTTTCTCCTGGTCCATCTATTCCATAAAAACTGAAATTATGTGTAACCAAGAAAATTGATACACCATTTTAAAAAGTTTTATACTGTAAATAACTTGAACCAGTAGACAAAGATGGGTCAGAACTAACTAATGGAATGGTGACTACTGCGTGTTTTTCTGATCATGCAGAGCCTGCACTATATTTTTAGGAGAGTGAATTAGAGAAGCAGTTGTTACATCCTAACAAGGTCTTTTTTTCTGCTGATCACTAGTATCAGACAGTCATTTCACCAAGGTTTTCTATAAATAACCTGAGCTGAATCTTCTGGTACATGACTGACCAAGGATGGAGCTTTTTTGCAGAGTCTAAAGTGTTAGATTTAAAGCTTCCCTTACTACTCTAGGCAATATTGGATACTCCCTGGGGAAGAAAACAAGAAGTTTCTTGTTAAGAGGAATGGAAGAATTTCAGGTAAAGCAGTCTGTCTGTAGTGTCTTGGGAAACGCTACTCTCCATCACTTAAAAAAGATGCAGGAAAAAAAATAATCTACATCTTTAAAATACAACATACACACCAATTTTACAAATCAAGGCTTTTTACCTAAGCTTGGCCAAAAGAGAGCTAAGGGGAGGGAGGGAGTTAAGAGACAGACAAGCGATCACCACAGGCCTGAGCATCTTGTCTTCCCCAGCCAGAACTGACAGCAGGAGAGAGCTGTGAGGTTCAGGTACCACAAAACACAACCCCGAGGCAGAGGTTTGACCTGGCTTGCTTGGAAACAGGGAGTCAAATTAAATGCACTACTCACCTGCTTGCTTGTTTTTCCTAGCATGGCTTTGCACTAATGCACTAAAACCACAACCCTTCCTTGGGGTAGCATTCCTCAGATGAAGCCTGTGTGCCCGGAGAAGCGCCCACCTCCGGGCCAGGGAGCAGCAATGGCGGCTGCTCCTGCAGGGCCAGCCGTGAGGGGATCCCCAGGGTGGGAGGGCCTGTCCCGCCACCCCCAGCCAGAGATGGCAGCTGGGTCTGACTGAGAGGGCCCTGGCTCATGGTGCAGGGGCAGGGCAGGCCAAACAGCCAACCCACAGGGCTGGGGGCAGCTCCAGGCACAGCCAGACGGGGCCATGGGGACAGGCCATTCCAGGACATCAGCCCACAGGCAGAGGAGGCCCCAGAGCAAGGTGCTCCACAGGCTGAAGACCAGCACCCCGCCAGGCCAGGCAGAGGCTGAGAGGCCCGGTCTGAGCTTAAATAGAGCCCCTGGGCCCAGGGGTGTGGGGAGGCCCCAGCTGAGGCTGGTCAGTGCCATCAGCGCCTGGCACTCCTGGCCTGAGGCAAACCCGTAGCCTGGCGTGGGTGCTTACAGCAAGCTCCGGGCCTGAGCTGTCGGCCACCTGACGGTCTTGCAACTTAAAGAATGTCAGCGTTAAGGTTCTTCCTGCTTATTATACTCCTGTATTTCTTTTATGCAATGCTTGTTTTGCATGTTTTTAATTTGTTTGCTGCACTTTGTGAAATACATTTTCAGTGGAGTTCCTTAAACTCGATCCTTTTGCTTGGGCTAGTTGGTCCTCTGAGTCAGTGGGATCCCACTCACCGCCGGGAGCCAAGGCTTCCTTAAATCTACGGCTGAAAATAATCTATGGACTATTTTCTCCACAGGTCCCCGTACCTGTGTTGGAGACGAGTGACTCCTCCCATCTAAACCCTGGTTAACGCAAACTCTCTGGGCCTGCAAGAGTCTTCACAACGTGCTCGGCTGAAGCTCCTCAGCTTCCTTGCAGTGCTGCAGCGACCATTGCGCTGAGGAGGCTTACAGGGCTTTGGTTTCCCATGAAATGCCCACGAGTCCTTGTTCTCTTGTGCGCATGGAGTTAATCATTTTTGAAAAGCAACCTCCCCCACAAAATTTCATATCTGCTGTTGTAGCTTTAATCTCATTTGCTGGAAAAAGTAAGATAAACAGTGAATGGAAATAATCATACTGCTATGCCATAACTGCATATTTTCTTTTCATTCAGCTTCTAACAGACCTTCAGTTAATCCTCTGAAATGTTCCGTTCGCAATTCAAGTTTAAAATCTTTTTTTTTTTTTGTTCCTTGTTTTGTTTGTTCAGTGCCTCACTCCCACTATTCTACTGGAAAAGAGGAGAGTGTGAGTAACTAAGCCAGAAATAATGCATGCACCAAGCTGCTACGATCAATCCACCAGTTCATGGATAATCTAATTAGACTAACATAGTCTAATTTTAAACTCTGTTTTTCTTAATTTATTTTCTGTATAAATCATTGCACCCTCTAATCTATCACACCAAAACCTCTGAATTCCGACTCAAAAACTTATAAGAAAGGTGTATTTTTAACATAGAGTTAAAAGAGTGTAGGAGGGAAAAAAAGAGCTTAGGACAGAATGAAGCATTTGCAGAAACCCCACATCAATGGCTGATCTGGGACGATCATGCCAGTTTCAGAAAGGGACAATTATCTTTACAACTCTGTCTTCCATAAGAAAAAAAGGTTACACGAGGCATTTTTCAAACGTCATTTCAGGAGTCTCCAAAACAGCTCCTAGGATTTGCTCTCTACAATGCTTGGCTCACTCCTGTCCCTCAAAGATGGCAAATTTTAACAGCGTGTCCAGTATTTTCACTTAGAAACTCCTACTTCTCTTTTTTTCCCCTTCCCCTTTCTGTGTAAGAATTCAAACGTTCACTATTCCTTTTGTATACCTGATCATGTTCAACAATCATCTTGCAGGAACATGATCAAAATTTAGAAAAGCCTCCAGAGTCTTCCACCTTGTTTGCCACTGTCTCAAGTTTGCTTTTTTCTAGAACATTTTCAGTTTTATTTTTCCCTTGTGCAAGTAACAGATCACAATATTCACATTTTTAATACTGCCCATTATATTGTAAGGAAGTCCAATTCTCAGCTTTTTATTGAAAACTTCCTAGTTTCAAATATTTTTAGCTATGCCAATTAAGAGTTTGGGCTTAACTCTCTAATCTGTTTAAATGTCTGTACTTTTTTCCATAATAAGAATATTGGATTGTGGATACTCTATACTCAATAGAAAATGGGTACAGTAGCAGCCTTTTGCAAAACACTTGAACTTACAGTAATCAAATTGGGTACTATTTATAAGCAGTTATCACATTTAGTATGGCATCACAAACATACCAGATATTATTATTTATAGTTGTTTTAAAAGGAGATTACATATTTAGCACTTGAACAGTACTATTTCTGTGAATTGAGAAAATAATCCAAACTGGTACAGAATTTCTTTCAAGCACATGCAAGCAAATCTAGGCCATTTTCAACTGCAGATCTTAAGTTTCTGTAGTTATCATTACAAACTTTTCTTGGGTATTACTGATTTTTTTTTTAAGTTTCACATTCTTTTATGTACTTCTACATCTACATTCATTTGAGGCTAACAGTATACAATTTTAGCTATTTTTATATTGCATTAGTCCCTGGAGCTAAAGCTAAGCAAACTCTTACACCTTCATTTTCCATAATTACTACAGAATTAAGCCATGTAATAGGCTTTTATTTGCTCTTCTATTTATCAAATTCCTCTCTACGTTTTTGCTGGAGCACTAAAGAAACATTTGTAGATTTTATTTCTGGCAGTACAACTACATCTTACATTACAGCAATTTCCTTCTCACACCTTTAAAATATTTCTAAATTGATCATTGTGTCTGTGAGTACACGTCTACCCAATGTACACATCCTCCTAACAAGCCCTGGCATGTTTACAAGCATGGAATAAATATTTTCTTCTCTAAAACAATTATAAGGTATTTATTTTCAAGATTTTATTTTATCTTTATATCTAAATTACTTATGCCTGGGAAATTATTTCTGTGCGGTACATTCTGAACCATGTTTAACAAGAATAAATTCTTCTCTTTTTTTTTTTCTTACTCCACACCTCACTGCCTGATAAATGCATATTAAGATTTCAGCCAATAAGTAGATATTCCAATCTCTTGACACAGCTCTCCCTTTAATATCTTCAACATAATTCTTTTGTATGTACAAAATACATTTACTTAGTTTCTCGGTAAGCATTTTCATTCCTTGTCTTTGGGCTTTTGTGAAATAGTTTTGCTCCTGACAGGTGTACTGTTTCTTTACAAATGCTGGGAGCTGCTGCAGCCTCTGTTATTTCCTTGCGCAGCCCTACATACTGCTCCCTGTTAGTGCACGCTGACTGCCTTCTGCAGGCTCCTCCTTGGACCTTTTAACTTCCATTCTCCTCCACCCATTTTCATTGCCGTTGTTTCTGGTGTTTATTTAATATCATCCAGGACAATATAGGCTTTTTCCCTTCCAACACTTGGAGTCTGGTTGGTTTTATTTTGCATCCTGGTGCAGTTTGATTGCTATTTTCTAAATTTAAATTGGGAAATTCCATCTATATTTTCCTCAGTTTTGGATGTCAACATCCTATTGCAAGATGCCTTTGGACCAGATAGCCTCTCCCCAACATCTTTTTACTCAATTTTATTGTAAGGATTTTAACCGTATTTCTTTCTTTCTGGAAATGCAGCATTCTTTGGTGCCTGACTGACTTTTCTTCACTTACTTTGCATTTTTGTTAGATATCTAGCCTCTGACCCAGTAACTTTTTTAACAGGTGCTTTACCTCCGTTTCATGTGGCTCTCCAGGCACTCAGGGTGAGACACAACTTGCGCCTGAGAATCTCCAATTTGCCTGACACACTCCTGCAGAGTTTCAGGCGCTCGGGATTTTCAGTTCCCTCTCCTCATACTCAAGCTCCTGTGCAGCTTCTTGACGCACTCTTTTTCCTACCCTGCTCCTGGCACAATTACCTGTGCTTGGCTCTTAATGAAGATGATGCTCCTGGTACCAGGAAGCGTTCTTCTGTGATAACTAGAATGAAGTCAGAGTTGGTGGCTTAGAATTAAGAGAAGCCCTTAATAAAAACACATCAGCTCTCCTGGCAGGGCACCCCCGTGTCTCTCTGCCTCTTCCCCTGAGGTTTTCTCTCAGCAGGGCAGGCAGGAGGATCTGGCAGCGGGGCAATGAAGCAACTGTGAGAGCACAGTACGTGCTCCCTGAATAGACAAAGGACTTTCCCCCCACAGGGCTGCAAGACAGGCACCGTTCACCAGCACCATGTTTGCCCAGAGTAAACAGAGGCTAAGCTATTGCAGATTATAACATTAACAAATCAAGTTGTCACAGCATTTTAACACCAGGATTTCAGCTTCTCCTGAGTGACACTTAAATCTTTTTGTAACACCATTTTCCTTCTTTCTGGACCAACTATTCACTAGTTTAAATCTATTATCAGGAGCCTGGACAACAGACTATTGAATCCAAAAGGGCAGATTTCTGTAGAGGACAGTCATAGTTTTATTTATTCCTCGGTTTTCTGTAAAATTCATATTGTGTGTGTCAGAAATATTCCATCCTAACCCTAACACTTTTATTGTCTTCATTTAGACCATGTGGCAAAGCTGAAAGCATGTTCAGGCTTGGAGAGAGAGAGAAAAAAAGCGAGCAGGAGAGAGAGAGAGATGATGAAACAGCCATTGTGGTATACCATTGTTTGACCACTTGAGAACTGTATGACCTTTAAGTTTATTGAGAAATATTAATAAACATTTGAACATAGCAAACCATTTCTCTTCCCTGAAAGCTTATTGTGTGGTTCAGGTTTTTGGAAGAGATTTTTGTAACATTTGTTTGTGTCAAAGATGAAAGACAATTCCTCCTAGCTACCTTTACTTAGCACCAATGCACACATTGTGTAGTATTTCCTGTAGAGCATGAAAAGAAACAGCAACTCCAGTGAGCATAAATACGTGAGGACAGAATAGAATTTTCTGTCCCTATCATACATTCTTAAAATAAACCTGTTTTGTTTTTGTTTTTCCAGGAGGCACAAGCAATTCTGCAGAACAACTATTCTAGAGGACGGAACAGAAAGTTATGTGCATTACGATAGGGAAAGGAGAGAGTTACCAGCAGCCCTGTCAGGGAGTGATAGACAGGGTTGACAAGCAAAGGGCTCAGGATGATGTGAATGAAAGGGAACATAAAATCAACAAAACAGGGTTAAGCAAAGTCACCTCAATTGCTTACAAGCAATTGCATGTAAGCAAGGAAGTGCCTACAAGACACCATTACGGGAAAACCCAGCAGCATGCCAGTGTGCCCCTCTGAAGTGCCTGTATTCCCCACGTGCATGTAGCATGGAGAAAAACCACAAGGAATTAGAAATCTATGTGCAGTTGCAGGGCTATGATCTTTTTGGGATCACGGAGACATGGTAGAATGGCCCCCATGGCTGGAGTGCTCTAATGGAGGGATGCAAGGTCTTAGGAAGAACAGGCTGGGAAAACAAGGAGGAGGAGTTGCCCTTTATGTGACAGAACAGCTTGAGTGCATGGAGCTTTGCCTAGGGATGGATTAAGAGCCAACTGAGAGCCTATAGAGCTGAGCAGTATGGATGACGTTGTAGTGAGTGTCTGCTATAGGCCACCTGACCAGGAAGAACAAGTGGATGAGGCCTTCTACAGACAGCTAGATACAGCTTGACATTCCCAGCCCCTTGTCCTCTTGGGGGACTTAAAACACCCTGATAAATGCTGGAAGAACAACATAGCAGGGTATAAGCAATCCAGGAGGTTCTTGGAGAACGCTGATGACAAATTCCTGACCAAAGTGACAGCAGAGCCAACAAAGACAGGTGCTCTGCTAAACCTCATACTCAAAAAAAAGGAAGAGGTCATTGGGGATGTAAACAAAGGCAGACTTGGCTGCAGTGACTGTGAGATGGCAGAACTCAGGATCCTGAGACGAAGGAGTGGAGCAAAAAGCAGGATCACAACCTTGAACTTCAGAAGAGCAGACTTTGGCCTCTTCAGGGATCTCCTTGAATAAGTCCCCTGGAATAAGGACCTGGAGGGAGGAGAAGTCCAAGAAAGCTGGTTGATATTCAAGAATCACCTCCTCTAAGCTCAAGAGCAGTCCATCCCAATGAGCAGGAAGCCAGGGCAAAACGCCAGGAGGCCAGCATGGATAAAGAAGGAACTCCTGGCAAAAAGTGGCAAAAGGAAGCACAGGGAAAATGTGAGCCTGCTGTTGAATGGGGCAGAGGACCTGGTGACACAGGACATGGAAAAGGCTGAGGTACTGAATACTTTTTTCAACTCAGTCTTTACTAGCACGACCAGCTTCAGAAACCCCAGGCCCCAGAGAACAGGAGGAAAGTCTGGAGCAAGGAAGACATACCCTTGGTGGAAGGGGATCAAGGTAGAGAATACTTGAGCAAACTGGACATATGTAAATCCACGGGCCCTGATGGGATGCACCTACAAGGTCTAGGCAGCTGACTGATGTCATTGCAAGGCCACTCAATTATCTTTGAACAATCATTGTGATTGGGAGAGGTGCCTGAGGAGCAGAGGAAAGCAAACATCACTCCTATCTTCAAAAAGAGGGAGAAGGAAGACCTAGGGAACTACAGGCCGGTCAGCATCACCTTGAAGGGGATCCAACAGCTAATCCTGGAAACCATTTCCAGGCACATGAAGGACAAGGAGGTTATTTGGAATAGTCATCATGGCTTCACCAAGGGGAAGTCATGCTTGACCAGCCTGATAACCTTCTACGATGAAATGATAGGCTTGGTAGATGAGGACAGAGCAGTGGATATTGTCCACCTTGATTTCAGTCAGACTTTTGACACTGTCTCCCATAAGATCCTCATAGAGAAGCTGATGAGCTGTGGGCTGGATGAACAGACAGTGAGGTGGTCTGAAAACTGACTGAATGGCCAGGCCCAAAGGGTAGTGATCAGTGGCACGACATCTAGTTACCAGTACATGCTAGGAGCAAACTGGCTGGAAAGCAGCTTTGCAGAAAAGGACCTGGGAGTCCTGGTGGACACCAAGTCAAACATGAGCCAGGAATGTGCCCTTGTGGCAAAAAAATAAGTTAACAGTGTCCTGGGCTGCCTTAGGAGGAGTGTTGCCAGCAGGTTGAGGTAGGTGATCCTTCCTCTCTACTCAGCACTGCGGAGGACACACCTGGGGTACTGTGTCCAGTTCTGGGCTCCCCAGTGCAAGAGAGAGATGGACATACTGGAGTGCCCAACAAAGGGCCACTAAGATGATTAAGGGACTGGAGCATCTCCTGTATGAGGAAAGGCTGCGAGCTGGGACTGTTGAGCCTGGAGAAGAGAAGGATCAGGGAGGATCTCATCAATGCATATGAACATGCATTGACCTCTGCAAGTAGGGTGTAAAGAACATGGCACCAGGCTCTTTTCAGTTGTGCCCCATGACAGGACAAGAAGCAAACTGAAACATGGGGGGTTCCCTGTGAACATCATGAAATACTTTTTTACTGTGGGGGTGACTGAGCACTGGAACAGGTTGTTGAAGAGAGGTTGTGGAGTCTTCATCACTGGAGATATTCAAAAGCCATCTGAACAGGGTCTTGAGCAACCTGCTGTAAGTGAGACTGCTTGAGGAGGAGGGTTGGACAAGATGACCTCCAGAGATCCCTTCCATCCTCAACCATACTATGGTTTTGTGATTATACAATAAGGACTCTAACAGCTGACTGAAGATGAGAGTTGACTGGCTAATCCAAGGGGAGTCTTGGATTTGGTGCAGTGAAACAGTCAAAAAATAAGTAAATTACAAATTCCATTGGTGTGAGCCCTTCCAAACTGCCACCCTATAAGTCTGGAGATACAATGGGCAATGAACTGCTTTTCTTCATTATAGGAACAATCTCTGAGCTCTAATCATAACAACTTAATAACAGCTTTTTAACTGTTCCATAGTTTTAATGGAAATGTTAAAGCACTACTGAAAAATAGCACCTGCAGTTTGAATGAACAGCACTGTCTTCCAAGGCCACAGAATGCCACAGTTAGGTTTAGTTACTGCATTGGACAATGTCCTCTGTCCACACAAAGATGCCTATTTAGGATGCTGGAAGCAGGCACAAACATAAAAGCAGCAATGTTTTAAGACAAAAGTTTTCATTCAAGCCCTATGATTAATGCAAGGAAGTATTGGAATTAATACTTGTAAGTAAGAGCAATCAAACAACTCATAGATTGGATTCACATAAAATACATTCACATAAGACATTTGCTTTGTTCATTCAGATGACAAATACATCAGTAAAAAACCCTTAGTGTTGAACAGAGTAAAGGGATCAAGTCATTGTGCCTTTTCTGTGATACTGACCTGACACTTTTTTTACAAGAGTTTCTCTATGGGCTTGTTTGTGCTGGTAAGATGTGAGGTGGAAATATTTGTTTGCTCCAAACTGGATTGACACTAGCAGACAAGAGATCAGTATCTTTGAAATTAACCCAGATGTTCATCACCTATTTGAGTGGTATTTGAAAAATGAACTCACCTGTTTTACACTACCAGTTCCTAAGCCAATCAGATCCTGAAATTATACATTTTAATTTTTTTCCTTGTATCCCCTTTAAAAACATCCTGAGATTTTGGAAAAAAAGAACATTTTAATCAGTTCTTCTCTGTACTTAGTTACTCATAAGAGCAAAAGACTGAATGAAAAGAGAATGTGTGCTGCATATACTTTTTCCACTTCAAAATGATGTGATATGGAGAGAAGACAAGATTATGAAAAAGCTGTAAAAGAACCACAAAAACTTGTAATTTATTTCTCCCATTTTTCATCATAAAATTAAATTTTCAAACACCCTTACAAAAATCTCAGACAGGTTTGAAGAAAGCTTTTGTGAAAGGAGAAAATATGTGGAAGGCAATATAATTATTATCTTTATAGAAGGTGAGAAAATATTCTGAATACCCAGTGTATGAATATAAACTTTTCATCTGGAACATTTAAACAGCCTTTAGAATCATGGTTTAGTTTTCTTTTCAAACACATTAAAAGAACAGTTAAATAAGAAAATACCACTCATGAACATTTTCTTACCCTGCTGCATTTGCACAGAACTGAGCTGCTTAAGGTGCTCTGTGACAGGGAATAGCAATCCCTCATTCTCTCCTCTGAGATGTACCCCGTAAACTCTGCACAGCCTGCCTGAGGCACACTTGGCGTCTTGTTCCAAGGCCCCATATTTGCCTTGGATGTCGTAGAGAATATTACAGTGATCACAGAATGGGGACATGAGTTTCTAATGAACAGCCAAACAGTTGAGCTGGCAAATCTGCTTTTTTAGCCTTCAGCCCTTTATGTATAGGTTGTGCCAGTGGCTCCACAGGTACTAAAGGATCATAAATTATTGCTGGATTTGAAAAATTCTTTCCTCTCTGCTTTACTTATAATGGCTTGTCACAGAGGATTAAGTTTTCTGCTTTTTCCCCCATATCTGCTCCTCAAGACAGGTCTGTGCTTTATTTGCTGTGTTACCTTCTCTTCTGCATTTGAGCAATGCTCACCTAGCAAATTCATGAGTAATCTCTTCTTCTGACCTTATCTTAAAACAGAAAACTAAAGCAAAGGAAAGGAAAAGCTGCACCAGGTATTAACAAACTGAAGTGGCAGCTGAGCAGCAACGCTCGCTAACTGGCAGGATGAAAAACCAAATGGCAGCGAATCTGTACCCCTGTCCCAGCCTGGAACACAGTTTCCCTTTTAACAGCCTGTTGGAAAAGTCTGTCAGTGACTTGCAGCCCAAAATAAGACTGCAGGACCCGGTGCTGGCACTGCAGGCAGTGCCACCGGCAGCTGCCACTGAACCGTGGGCTCAAGAATGTAATGGAAAAATCTCTGCTGCTCGCTCCCTCTGGACAGCTGCAGTCCCTGCTGTCACGGTGTGCTAACCAGGGCAGAGCTGGGGGAGAGGGCTGAGCCTGACAGCTTGGGAGGTGAACAGGAGAGGAAGGATGCATACCTGGAGGTGGCAGGGTGGGAGACTGAGGCTCTGCAGAGGAAACACAAAGATGACTTGAGACCCTTGAGAGTATTTGCACAAAGCGCCTCTGAAACTTGAGAAGCAGCATGCTAGAAAGCATGAAGGAGCTTGTCTGAAAGATGTTTAAGTTGGCCATAGAGATGAGATGCAGGAGTTGCATCTCATTAATGATGAAAGATAATTAGTAGGGTGGGGATAAACAGCAGAGTGCCTTGAAAATGAAGGCATATAGCCAATGTTTGATGTAATTAGAAAAATATAAGCTAGAAAAGGGATCAAAAGAGAGAGAGTGGATCATATGTTGTCAACCCAACTGCAAGAAATAAGGTTTTAGGACAAGCCCCCAACAGAGTTATCTTGTAATTAAATTAAGGAAGATGGCAATGTCATGTGGACAGTATCTGACAGGCTCTATAACAGTTTCTCCACAATCTTTTCTCAGGACAGCATAGCTCAGCCAGCTGAGCCCTGCCAGCAGAGGAAATTGTGAGCGTGGCTATCTGCCAGAGGAATGACATTCATTCTCCCACACCAGCAAAAACCCTGCAATGGTTCTGCTCACACCTCAGCAAGGAGCACATGCCAGCAGCCAGCGAGCTTAGAGGGGTGATGGTTAGGCAGGCGCACTGCTCCTACACTGCTCCTGTTGCAGTTTGCTCTCTTGTTCCAAATAAGAAGTGGAGGCTTTGAAAAATATCACTGACATCTGCTCACCACAAATGTACCTGTACTACCCAAACTAAAAAGTACTTGAACAACCATTTCCCCCAGTACCACTTTTTCTCTTAGTTCCTTTTCACCTATTTCTTGCTTGGGGAAAGAAAAAAGAAAAAAAAAACCACCCAAGATCTTTAGCAACAAGTCAGCTAATTCAAAGTCTACAATCACACCCACACTACACAATTCCTCTGCAAATTTTGAATGCGATGAAGACCATGACAGTTTCTCCTTGACCCTTGCTCCTCCTCCAATAGACTCTTACTAGTGAATCTCAGAGACTGCTCCTCTCCATGTCTCTCGGCTTCTATTGCTTATGAAAAATGTAGCAGTTTCTGCCACTTTGCTCTTATCTTGGTTCCAAAAGAGACCATGAACAAACCCAAAGAGGCTAGGTCTGCTGGTGATTACTAAGTACAATAGTTTCGAAACAACCTCTGGCTCAGGATGCCCCTGACCTGTGGATGTTGAAAAGCTGGGAGAAGGTATCAAGGGGAAAGAGCACTTTCTTTGTGCCCTATTTCTTATACTGTTGTCCTAATCATCCCACACTGGCTTATTGTCTGAGACAGGATAATGGCCCAAGAGGATATTTGATTAGACTCAGCAGGGCAACTCTGATGGCAGCCCTTCCCCACCTAGAAGAGGAATGCTGCTTCTCCCTCTAAAGAAGTGATGGAGTATTCCCTGGCAAAACTTCTGACAGTCTAACTGCCTTCTTGTGGGAGCCCTTCCCCACCCAGCATCTTTGTTTCTCCACTTGACAGATTTGCAGGATTTCTAAGTCCCTCCCATTGGGAAGCTGTTAGAAAACCTACTATATTTCTCCTTCACCACACAATTTTACTGTGAAACTTTCAGTCCCTTGACAGAAAAGTGATAAATCAATCTCTTACAGCCTGGTCAGATAAGTAAGAAAGTAAAGCTTATTATAGCTGTATGTCTGCCCCACACAGGAAATCTGTACTTTTTCAGAGAGATCCTCACAAGCTTTCTGCTGCTTTAAATGAATCCCAAATCAATTTAAAGACCAAAAAGAGATTAATCTGCAAAACTCCTGTCCCTCCAGCCTGACTACCAGCTTCAGGACTCTCCATGTTCAATTCATGGAAACTGAATGCAGTGTTCACATCTGATGCAAGTTAACTCTGTAGCCTCATAGTCTGCTACTGCCTAGAACAAGAAATTTCACTTTAAGTGTTCTACCATTACAAATAAGTGCTCCTCCTCTTTTTTCTTGATAATGCAAGAAGTACCTATTTGATTAAATTACATTTTGTCTTAGCTTTGTTCATATCTGAAGGTAAAGTCCAGGATCAAGACATATGAGACGAAAAGAACTTGTAAACATTTTATCAGGTGTAAGCTGAAGCACCATCTCAACCTGTTCAGCAAGCCAGCCACTAGCTCCTTCCACAACCAAGCAAGCAAACAAAACAATTTCACTCGCATCCAAAAACTGCAGTCTTAGTCCTCCCACACCAAGAGAAACCCCTCAAGAAACTCACCTTTTGCTATCCTTGATCAAAGTTAGAGTTAAAAAAGCACCTAGAATTGTAACAATAGAATGCGTGCTAATGCATTAAAAGGAGATTGGTCAAATCATGTGGCTCAGTCCGCTTTCAAAAAACTACTCCTCCCTGGATTTTGGTTTTGTGTGTGTCTGTTTCTCCTATTCTAATAGTCATTAGCTTTGTCTCAAATTTTTTGAACAGTCTAATTTCAGCCACAGGACTTCTGTAGCAGAGTCACCAGATTTTCTAAATGCTGAGCCTTCAAATTGTCTTCCATTTATAGAGACAAGTACCAGGTAAGATATTTTCATCAATTTTACATTAATTGCTTTATTGAAGAACCTAGAGTTTCCTGATGTGGTTGATTTCCTGAATGATGTGCATGCTGTAGCCATTTATTACTGGGTTTTGGTTTTTTTTTTAAGATAGATCAAAAAAGGAAACCCCATGTGCTCCTCAAGGTGATGTTTTTGAATGTGCTTGCCCAAGTGGATGGTTACCATAGCTCCCTGCCATGGCTGAATGGTGCTTTGCCTCCCTGAACTTGACAAATCGATTCATTTTAATATTGAATGACTTTCTACAATACCATGTTGGTCTTTTCCCAGGATTAATTTTTCAGCCACAGTAATAAGTTAAGAGGAGAAATATACATACATATGTATATTGTTTTATAAAAGAAACCAAAGGCAATAGTAAACTCCAGGCACATTTTTTCCAGAACCTAATCAAGTACAGCTGTGTTATTGCAAACTTGTGCCAAAAAGCCAGTGAAGGCATTTGGAGAAAGGTGCTTACAAGCCACCGCTGAGCTCTGGGAGTTGTTCAGCATGCTCAGTAGCAACATTGCCTCCTTGCTCTCCTGAGCCCAGGGGACTGGGAAAACTAGTCAAGGGACCACCAGTGGAACAGGTGAAGCCAGGCCCTGCTTCACAAGAACAGTTCCCAGGTTTGTATGGGTCAGCCTTCAAGGCGCTGCCTTTCATTCTTCTTGGTCCCCAGGCACTGCAGCCCCAGCATCACTAGATCCCCTCACCCCATCCCAGCACCCCAGACCTTGCTTTCTCGGAGCCCCACACTTCCCCATCACAGAGCGGGAAGGATGCAGGATGAAGGGACAGTCAGGAAGGTTGTTCGAGGAACAACACTGCTGTGCCTCCTTTCTGTTTTCAGTTGTTGCCACCTCGCCAAAGCACAGAGCTCAAGTGAATAAGCGCAGCAGAGCGGTAGAGCTTAGACCCCACACTTCATCTTTGGTGTTTGAGAAAGCCCATACTCAGCCAAAGAATTAGAAATGCTTTCATGCAGCATGGACCACTTGCTCCATCCTCTGACAGCCCACTCAGCCCCTCAGCTAGCATCTCCTCTCAAAGCTGAGGTTCAGATCGCATTTCATATCTAATTACATTCCTGACAAACTCTCACTTCAGTCTGGATCTATTTTAACACCTGAAAAAACATCTGTTGTTCTGCTGTGGCCATCTGCTATCAACCCCAAGAAGTCAGGCCAAACATACCCAGGTACTTTGAAGAACAGTGTTAGTTGAGACCTAATATGCATAAAGACAGCCCAACAAATCGGGTGTCTTAAAATACTTTATGAATGAATGAGACTTGGTTTCTACCTCGAAGGGTGAGTTAGCATCATTGTTCCCTTTGAAAAAGGACTGCAGCAAAGGGAACTAATATACCGTATAAATATTCAAAGTGTGATAAAATGAAGAATTTATTTCAAGGTGGAAGTTAATGAGCCATAACACAGAAAAACAAAGGGGCAATAAGCAGCCTTCAGAATTTAAATACTCTCTAATTTTATAGTCATAACTTAAGGTTAGTAACTAGGCATCAACAAACTTGTAATGAGTGATGGTTCACTTTATGGTGGATTACAGTGGATCCCATTACGCATCAGTTCTTGAAGAGAGCAGGACCAGAGGAATTACCCAGGCTGTCTCTGCCCAGCATTCAAAACTTTAGTGTGTGGCAGTCTACAAAGACCTCAGTCTTAGCTTTCAGTAACTAATACAAAATAATCACCACAGGAACAGTCCTGCCCTGTGACTTTGCAATTCAGGTCACCTGCGAGTGAAAATATTCTTCATGAGGGTTCTATCCAATTCCCACTGCCTCACACAGAGTCTTCCCATCCACTGCAACAGAGATTAAATAGACCATTATATAATATTTGGGATTGTATGTTTTCAGGCGTCTGGGCATTCATCCCTAAAGTGTTTCAAGATACAACTTATAAACATAATTTTTCCCCTCTCAGTACTCTTATCTGCCTCTAGAAGAGTGCCAGCTGCTGTGAACAGATTGTGCTAGCTGAAACAGGCAACACAGTGACAGGAAACCCAGGAGTGCATTCTGTAATAATAAAAACTCTTCAGTGCTAAGCAGTAAAGGGATTTGAGCTTAAGGTGAAAGTTTTTGTTAAAGACCATATATATTTAAAAAGGGTAGAAAGGTAAAAAAATTTTTAAAGGGGTAGAAAGGAAGACCCTGGGAACTACCAACCTGTCAGCCTTACCTCTGTCCCTGGGAAGATCACAGAACAGATCCTCCTAGAAGCTATGCTAAGGCACAGGGAGGACAGGGAGGTGATTTGAGACAGCCAGCATGGCTTCACCAAGGGCAAGTCCTGCCTGACCAACCTCGTGGCCTTCTGTGATGGAGTAACTACATCAGTGGACAAGGGAAGAGCTATGGATGTTGTCTATCTGGACTTCTATAAGGCCACTGACATAGTCCCCCACATCCTTCTTTCTAAATTGGAGAGATACGGATTTGACGGGTGGACTGTTTGGTGAATGAGGAATTGTTTGGATGGTCACATCCAGAGGGTGGTGGTCAATGGCTCACTGTCAAGATGGAGATCAGTGACAAGTGGTGTCTCTCAGGGGTCCGTACTGGGACCAGTACCGTTCAATATCTTCATCAATGACATAGACAATGGGATCAAGTGCACCCTCAGCAAGTTTGCAGACAACACCAAGCTCAGTGGTGTGGTTGACATGCCTGAGGGATGGGATGCCATCCAGAGGGACCTGGACAAGCTTGAGAAGTGCGTCCATGTGAACCTCATGAGGTTCAACATGGTCAAGTACAAGGTCCTGCACCTGGGTTGGGACAACCCCTGGTATCAATACAGGCTGGGGGATGAAGGGATTAAGAGCAGCCCTGCAGAGAAGGACTTGGGGGTACTGGTGGATGAAAAGTTGGACGTGAGCCAGCAACATGTGCTTGCAGCCCAGAAGGGCAACTGTATCCTGGGCTGCATCAAAAAGAAGTGTGGCCAGCAGGTCAAGGGATGTGATTTTGCCCCTCTGCTCCGTTCTGGTGAGACCCCACCTGCAGTACTACGTCCAGCTCTGGAGTCCTCAGCACAGGAAAGACATGGATCTGTTGGAGCGGCTCCAGAGGAGGCCACAAAAATGATCAGAGGGATGGAACACCTCTCCTATGAGGACAGGCTGAGACAGTTGGTGTTGTTCAGCCTGGAGAAGGCTCTGGGGAGACCTTATTGCAGCCTTTCAAGACTTAAAGGGGGCTTATAAGAAAGATGGGGACAGACTTTTTAGTAGGACCTATTGTGATAGGACAAGGGGCAATGGTTTTAAACTAAAAGAGGGTAGATTTAGATTACATATAAGGAAGAAATTTTTTTGTGATGAGGGTGGTGAAACACTGGCACAGGTTGCCCAGAGAGGTGGTAGACACCTTATCCCTGGAAACATTCAAGGTCAGGTTGGACGGGGCTCTGAGCAACCTGATCTTGTTGAAGATGTCCCTGCTTACTGCAGGGCGGTTGGACTAGATGACCTTTAAAAGGTCCCTTCCAATACAGACTATTCTATAATTCTATATATCCCATGCTGTTAAAATAGTCCATTCCCACTCCCAGACTTTGCTTGCTAAGCTAAATTGCTGAACTCTTCACAGCAGATCCTTTACTAGGAAGGGAGTTAAAACACCAATTTTGCAAAACACTAAAATTGTTCTTAGCTTATTTTTAATTTCAGTTTTTGCCATCATACTTTGCTATCTTCAACTTCCTGACTTTGATCATTTGGGAAAATACTGTGCAAGTTTGCAATGGAAATAAAAATCAATTAATAAATCAACTAATCCTGATTCAAAATTGAAAATGACTGCTTTGTATCTGAAATTCATCTAGTCTTCTTCAGATGAAGACATTTATTAAAATCTTCAATTTACCTTAATAGTGGAAAAACAGTTTGCCTCCATAGACCATTATAATACTTCCAAGTATTCCAAGGGGAGAGCTTCATTACACAAAGAATAGCTACTCTCAGCTTTTCATGACTAGTGAGTCTTGAAGAGCAAAGTATGAAACAAAAATTTGTCTTTTTCCTTTTTAGTGTTTATGCTGTACACGATCTGCTTTTCTAGTCACATAGATAATTTTTTTCCAAATCAAGGAAGCCTACAATATTAAACCAACTGTTGAGCTTGTGTTTGTGCTAACTGCAGCCAGAAAAAAACACTGCATTAGGGCCGCTCTTGGGAGAAGATGTAATTTTTAATAGTAAACTTCTAAAACTTATTTGGGATATGAGCAACAATTTTGTTCTAATTGCCATACCATCAATTATTTTAAAAAGTCAGTTGTTGCTTGAATAAGATGAGAAATACCTGGTATAGGTAAGCAGCAGAGGGTGCACTAGAACTGCCACCTCAAAAAATGTCCACACATTGGCTGACGAGTCACTGGCATTCAGACAGCTTCCTCACATCAGCTTGTACTCCTCCACTACCGCTTCCAGTAAAAGGCCTAAAAACTGATAGCCACACATCTGGTTTTAGGAGTTGATCTTTTACACAGCGATTTCACCTTGAAAAATAATAGAAGTGAGTTACCTGTTGGCAGATGTGCCACCAGGAAGAATTACAACGAAGGGATGAAGTAGCTACCATTTACACTGTTGGACGCAAGGCAAATACTCCTGCACCCCAGGTGGGGTATCTGGCGATTGCATGTTTCTCCGTAGTCATGAATGAGAGCAAACAAGCGATTCAAGAATAGTCCTTTCATAAAGCACAAAGTCACAATCATTACAGATTTCAGATAAAATTTTATCTGTTTGATTTAGTAGCACATTTTACAGCTCTTGAGATTTCCCCCTCCCCACTCTTAAGTGAAGATCTTTTGAATTTCTTTCCTGAAGCAGCCGCAGTGAAACAAGGCACAGTGATCTTTTTCATGCTGTTTACAAAGGCAGATCACTCCCAGCTTCCAATCATTACTGCCCGTCCCTCCAACCCACTGAATCACAAATCCAAACTCCCAAAAGACTTGATGTATTTTGGTCATTGTATGTATATAAACTCGTGCTGGAAAATAACTCGTATTCTTTGCTTCCATGTACGTTATTTAACATTAAGCTGCATTTATGAATCTTGTCAAAAATGGGCTTTAACAACTTGACAAAGTTGCTCATCTGCAGTGTAATTTATTACCCTATCCACCCTTGTATTTTCTGCAGCACAAGCTGACATAGGTTTATTAACAAACCAAAAACCTGCCCCAGGAAGACTGAGTAAATGTAATATTTTTACTTGAGAATTAACATGAGATTTAGGACATTAACCTGAGACTTCCAGCAAGTTTTTTTCCAAAGGCTTTCTTACCTTTCTCCTTTGTTGTGATCATGGGTTTCTGCACTGACCTACTGTAATCTCTCCAGAACAGTACTCAAAAACATAGCACTCATATAGCAAAATTTTATACATTTACTAAAACCAAACGAGCTTGTGCAGGATCCATGATAATTTATGCACAATTAAGTCAGGGATGTTGCTTGCAAGCATTTGTATGAGTAACCACCAATTTCCCAATTAACCTATTTCAGAACGTTAACATTCCTTAAAAATAATTTCAGAGAATTACTTACTGCATGATGGTTTTCTACAACATGGGTGAAAATAACATGGTTCACTCAAACTAGGTGCCACATTTGGCACAGGTGGAAGGCTAGCTATCAGAAAGCAGCATGTATTATGCCTTGAAGTTTGGAGAGTATTTGTCCTCATGGACCAGAGGTTCTCAGTATGTTCCAGACTATGACCACTCTTTCCACCCTCATTAGCGCTCAGTGTTTCTTCTGTTGTCAGGGGATTACAAACGTGTGGAAAGACAGAAGCTCAGAATGGAATATAAATAGTTTTAGTAGAGCAGACAGTCTGGAGCTAGCTTTCAGGAATTAGAAAGACATCAGTTATTGTCAGGATCAAAAAATATAAGGGAAGACAATCAACTTTTTTTCTCCATATCAAGCTTAAAAAAAAAAAAAAACCCACAAGGAAAACCCCTCCATAACTATTACTCTTTAAGAAAGGAAATGACGCTGCCGTACTTCATACTGCGTAAGGGTATTAAGTCTCTTAAAGCATTCAGCTCACTCACTTTTTGACACTAAGTGCCAGCACTTCTAAAGAGAATACAGTCCTTTTCCATTTCAAATAATTCCTCTCATGTTTCAATACTGAAGACCAAGTGGAAAGTTAATGATGAAGAATACATTCTACTCCAAATACATTCTACCAAACCTAATCACACTCAGATTAATTATTTGCTCTACAGAAAATAGACTTTATCACCCACACACAGACTACGGTGGAATGCAGGATGCTGAGAATTTAGGAAGAGCCAGTTGTTAAATTCCAGGTTCTTCCCAAGAAGGAGAGAGTCGCTGTCCCCCCCAGCAGTGGGCTACGGTAGCAGAACTGCTCTTTACATTTTCCATTCAATTAAAAGATATAAATTAAGAAACTTATGCATGGACTGTATATTTAGAGAAGCCAGGCTGCAAATAAATCAATAGCCTATAATCCTCATTTGCAAATAGTGAAGTCCTGTGTTGGGCAACCTGGGTAACTCCTATCAGTTGTCTTAAAACAGCTTGACTACGGAGCAGACAAGTTACAGCAAAGTAAACTTGGCTTTCACATAGAATTTAGTGTAAATAGGGTCATAGTATAATTTAGATTGAAAGGGACCTCAGGAGGTCCCCAAAATTAACTTCCTGCACCCAGCAGGGTCAGCGCGAAGGCCACATTGCTCAGGGCTTTATCCAGTTGAAAACTTCCCAAGGACAAGCTGCACAAACTCTCTGGGCAGCCTGTTCCACTGATCACTGTCCTCACAGAGGAGTTTCATTGCCTTTAATCAGAACCTCTAGTTTCAAACTATGCCGTCATCTGTCATCCTCACACAACTGTAAAAAGCTGACTACTTTCCTGACAAGATCTCCATGTTTACTGGAAGGCTGCAATTTTTTTTAAAATCAACAAAAAAACCCCCAACAAAACCACCAACAACCCCCCCCCCCAAGCAACACACACATACTTGACCACTGGTGAGTAACCACTCACCAATATATGACTAGAGGGTCTCCAGTCCCATAAATGTGCCCCATCATCCATCTGTACTTCTCTATGCTACATCCTTTGTTTCCACTTCTAAAGGTCTCTGCTATCATACCACACCTGCATTTCTCTCCACCACATCATTGTTTTGTTCATAAATATCTCATTCTACAAAAACCAACTGTTACTACTCTTACATATATAAAACTACGGTTGCATCACATGAAGGTAAACAGAAGTAAAACAAATTGGCCACAGACACCTGACCAGTTAGCATTGTTATAGCATTTGGCACTGTTATAGCAAAGCTAAGTAAAACAAAGCTACAGGCAAGTCAAGCAAAGTCCAGAAACGGAAGCCTGATAAGCCTCAGTCCTGAGGCCTTGCAGGCTAAGTACTAAGCTTATGGCCTGTTACTAACAATAGTAATATGGTATTACAGTGCTACATCATTACCCTCTCCGAGTTGAAGAAGCCCCTGCCCCTGATCATCTTGGTGGCCCTCCACTAAACTTGCTCCAGGTGGTTAAAATCTTCCTCAAACTGGGGAACCCAAAAATTGGACACAGTATTCAACATGTGGCCTAACACAAAATGCCAGATACACCATCGTAAGTATTATCAATACTCACCCTGCCTTCTGTTACTCACAGGTAATTGCAATATATTAGCTATTCCAGGGAAGCTCCTACTTAAATTTACCTCCTTTAACAGCTCATACTCTTAGCTGGATACTTCTCAGTAGAAAGGAGAAATGCTAAAGAAAAATAGTCAAGTGTCCAAACGCTGGCACATGAGGAACACCTATTTGTTATGGCCTGATACAGTTGGGCCATAGGAGTGTTTAACATCTAGATAGATGTCAAGGCATAAAAGAACCCCAAGGGAGTATCTAATGGCTTTCCAAACAGCTGGAAAAGTTTAAGATGTTACCACCACAACTCTTTTCATGTTTACTACCCCCACAACCCAAATGAGAAAGTAGGAAATACTTTTTTTTTTTGACCCAGATAACTCCCCACACTATAAGACTAAAGAAATCGCTCATATGATATTCCTTCAGCTGCTGAGCGTGAGCAGGGGCTAAAATCTCAAGCGGTTGATGATGGTGGTATGGTAGAACGAGTGAGTGCTTAACCATTCCAGCCAAAAAGTGGCTACTTAAGCATCTCCCTCTAAAAGACTAAGTTACTCTGCTGAAGGTAGTAAGACTGAGTATGTACCAGTAGTTTAAGTATCAAATTTACAGCACTTTTTCCCCCCAATTAAGAACCCCAAAATTCAAAGCTTAACTATCTTCTAGTTAAGACGGGGGGAAAAACAAAGATGCCAAAGCTTAAACTTGAGATGACATCCATGTGCCTTTTTATGCCCCAACATGTATAACCAGTGAAACATTTGTGCAGAGTCCTCATTTTCAGTTCTCACCTTCTTCTGCTTCTGCCTTCTGCTAGGAATGAACTAGCTGTGAAGCACTTTTCTTTTCTTTGGTGGACTATCCTCCCAAAGCCAGTTAAAACTGTCAACCCATCCTCAAGACCCTTTGTCCTAAAGATTCCTTGAAAATCTGTGACCTTGCACAGCAGCTTAAAAGCACATGCATTTAAAAAAGCTCACAAGAAGGTGGAAAACCTCAAAACGTATTTTGTTGTTCGAAGTGCATGAAAGGAACACTTTGCTAATCGAATCTGTTACAGCTCTTCACACTACAGTGTAACAGGCTGAGTCTTCCAGCCTGTTCAGTGATAAATCTATAGAGACAATTTTGTTTCACAGACAGCCCTAGCATGAACTCTATAGACATAACACACCCAGAGAGTCTCAGGAAGGGTGTGCGTTGGGAAATGCCGCACTGCTCATGGTAAGCCACCATGTCTGCCAGACAAATTCTGTGTGCCGCATGTAGGAAGGGGGATGGGGAGGAGGCAGTACATGCAGGGAAGACAAACAAAACTGGAGAAAGCAATATGAAGTTACTTATAGAATCATAGGATAATTCAGGTCAGAGGGGAACTCAGGGAGTGGATCTCCAGTTCACCCTCCTGCTAAAAGCTGGGTAAGCTACAAGGTTGGATCACGTTACTCATGGCTTAATCTAGCCTTCTCTTGAAAACCTCCAAAATCAAAACAGAACAATCTCTCTGGGCCACCTAGTCCACTCTCTGACTGTCCTAAGGGTGAAAAAGTTTCTCCTTACATCTTGGCAGAACTTGTCCTGTTTCAGCTTATGCCTGTTGTGTCTTATCCTCCCACTAAGTACCCCCTGAGAACAGTCTTGCTTCATCTCATTCAGCAGCTTCTCTAAGTTTGGCTACATGCTTTAGCATCTTTGATTACAAAAGTAATCTGGTTTTCCCCCAGACAAGCAGTCTGTGTTTTTAGTGAGATGCAGCAGAGGTGCAAGTGAACTAACCTTCCAAGAGACTCCGTTTCATTCTAGTGATAAGGAGCAACTGCAGTTGTTAAGAGAGTGATCCAGGAGTCAACAGCCACTCTTGCAAAAGAGAGGGCTTACTTTTCATTAATTATTTTACAGTATTAGTTTTTTAAATAAAATCGTCCAGACTGATAAATGAAGTGTCAGTTTCTGAAAAAAGAAATTCCAGACAGGAAACCCTTAGCACCTCAGATCAAGGGATAAACAATCAACCTTATTAAACCAACAAACCAAGTTTATTTATAGAAGTCTGTACAATTGTGAACTATGCTAGGACACCAATGAAACAAAGCAAACAAATCTCTCCCTCTCTAATGAGTGGGAGGTGTAGTCACTCACCTTTACGTGCACTTAAAGGAAAAAAGATTACAGCTTTCATACACAGTTCTGTAACTATTCAAGAGTACTTTCTTGATGTATTATTCTCAATATAAGAGGTTTGCATGATAAATTACTGACTGTTGCCTCTCTTAAAACAGTAATTCAGCAGAATCCAGAGACTTTGAGGGGGTAATTGGCAGTTTCATAGTTGCAGATAACTAGGACGTAGTCCATCATTCAGATCTGCATTCCAGACTCACTGCATCTCCTCTGTTCTGGTTATGTCCACTAAAAGTTACTTGCAACACTGTACGGGTCTCGTCAACATTTTGGCTGTAGTACAGACTATTCTTGTGTTACCAAATGTAGAGGTTACCTAAAACCAATACATCAAGCATGCTAAAAATACTGAATTAGAGTTAACTTTACCTTTAGAGACCACTTGTCACTGCGCCTCAGAGCTCTGAGGCATTTCTGTGGAAAAATCAGTTCCTGAATCACTTGATTTTGCAATTATTTCTGCAAAGCATTGGAGAGTGATTATTTTGAAAACTGGCTATTGCAAAGTAAGTTTAGATTTTTTTTTATTACAAATCTGTAACATCATTGAAGCTGTTGAAAAAAACAAAATCATATCAAATGCATATCTACACAGTGAATCATGATGTCTCCTATGACTTTATCATGGTAGATTCCATAAATCCACTCTTAAAAAGTTAAAAGTACATATATGTGAGAGCCTACTACAACCCCAGAGAAGCTGCTAAAATAGGCCATCAAATAAAGCAGTCTATGATTACATATTTACAGAATAACCCACATGTGTCCTAGAACTATGGAATATTCAGTAAATAAGTATTGAAGGATTCCTAATTATTTGTTTACATGGTAGATAAGAGCTGCTTCATAGGTTGATTTTCTTTTTATACACAGTTCATAGTATCAATCTGCACACAATTACATGATGTTTCTTTAAAGCTACTGTTAAAAAAGGAAGAGAAAGTTAAATAAGAACTAGATTAAAGTTTCATTAAGAATCCAACAAGAAATTATCAAACACAGGTTTAAACGTAACCAGTGTATGATTTCAGAAAAACAGTAATGCTCTGACACAAGAAGAGCATCAGCATTTTCCCTCTTCAGGGTCCCCCAGAAACATTCCTATCCAGTTCAGCGCTTAAGTTATTATATACGTACTGGCCTGAGTAGGAACAAACACGTGCTTGCACGCTTACCTGAACGAGGGCCTCTAACCTTTTAGACTTCTAATTCTCTTTTAATTTAGTTCTTAGCTGCTTATATTCTGTTGTATCTTGGTTGGAAAAGTTCTTTGTTAAATGTCACTTCTATTTACACTTTGATTTTTTTATTTTTTTTTTTTACACCTGAGTGATAATTTAGCTGTCACCTTGTGTCCAGTCAAATATTCCATAAAGCCATAAAATTCTTGTGCTAGTGTTGCACTCCACTTGTACCAGTTTATATATGAAAAATGTGCATCAGCTACCTCTCGTACATTATCCACTGACCTTTCTACTATGTCCTTACTGCATCCTTCCCCTTCCACACAAAGAAATCTTCATATTTTTTTTAATTTTTGTTTTTGTCTATAGAAGCCCCATTTAAATGGTTCACAAAGCAAGGAAGAAAGTGAGCTGGAGCCCAGTGAAGACATGATGACTTAACAAATATGTAATATCGGAGGCTTGGAGAAGAAATTAAAGCCCAACCTATGAGCAGCACCCTAGGGCCATCCCAGAAAAAGCTAGTCCACTCAGTTACAGCTGGAGACTCCGGATGTGCTATAGATGACAAGTCCCACATCAAGAGCTGTGTACCTCTTTCTCATCAGTTAAGTGTAAGTAAAAAAGGGAACATGAAGTTAAACAGCTATATCAGCCAAGCCGTTTTAGTAAGAAGAATCACATTTAATGAGTTTCTTTCTTGCAATTTCAGATGCTCAAGTACAGCTGGTAGAAATTCAAAACAGCCGTAAAGAACTGTGACAGACGGATACAAATAGTACTGCAGCTTAAAAATGATAAAAAACACCTGAAAAAAAGTCACACAACCCTCCCAAAAAAATTTACACTTTGAACCTAAGCCAGTTTTTGAAGATTCCCTTCTCCAAAGCTAGGATGAAGGAGGAAGAAGAGGAGGAAGAAAGTGCAGATGACCTTCCAGCCACAAAGGTCTTGCGCCAATGTTTATTCACCATGCCTGTGGTGGTATGTAAGGGAAGATCACCAAATGCTGATTCTGCAACCACCAAGAGATTCCTATGGAAATCCAGACCTCAGGCTAATACTGAACACAGAGTGGACCAACGAGCTGCATCAACAAAATAAAAACAAAACTCAAACTAAAAGAAATGGGAAAACCCCAAATAGCACAGATCCACATTTGTGAGGGGGGCAGGAAGAAAGGGCAAGAAGGGAGGTCTATACAGTAAATAGTTGAATGGTTTATGTTACAGATGACTGGCAGTTTTAAAGAGTCTCTTCCCAGCTCCATTGCTGCTCCAACCCAGAAGGGAGAACTGAAAAGGGAGGAAGAAAAGGTAGGACATCGTCATGGAGCATGCAGGATCAGAAGCAGCAGAGTGGGCATGCTCAAATAAGCCCCCGCCTCTTTTTGTAGTCCTCCAAGTTCAATGATCGCCGAGGGGCACCATCTTTTGCTGGTGGAGCCTTGGAGGTGATGGCCAGTGCCTTAGATTCTGTTGGGGATAAGAAAAGAGTGAGGACCAAAATGCATGAAAACTACAAATTTTTACTTCTTCCTTTTGCTGACAACTTCACCACAAAATCATGTTTGGCTTCTCTAGCGTACATCAGGTTAGAACTTCAGTTAATACAGGCAGTATCTGGTAGCTTATCTTCATAGAGAAAAGCATGTGCAATTTTGACTGTTTGTTAATCCAGCTTTCTGCCGATAAGTATACTTTCATTTCTTAAGAAAACTACTTTGTAGCATACTGAAGTCACAGTACAAACAGAGCCTTCAGGCTCAGTTCCGGGATCTTTGATAAATCATTATCCCATGAGAATAGCAAGCACAAAGAAACAGACAGTAAGTGGACAGAAGTCAAACCTTCTATCCATGTCTACAATACACATTTTAAACAATCCCTAGGTTCTTCTGTTAAGAAAGGAGACCGAACAAAGCAAGATGCCAAAATGGTGTTCTGTCTGAGGAAACAAAAAACCAAAATAGCCATACTTAAACTTCTACCTATATCATGTGTCTCTCATCCTTCTCTTTTCAGTCCCCTTCTTGGTTTTCAGTGTCCTTTAGTGCCTAACCCTCATCTGCTTGCTAACTCTCTGAAGTTCGTAACTCTCAATATCTGCTTCAGGAGGTCTCCTATTCTTGGCACCCTACCTCGTTCTGTAGTCTTGCATCCAGAGGTCCAACCTTGACCTAGTTTGGAAAGACCACCTCTCCTACCTTCCCTTCTTGACCAGGTTTTAAGTCTTTGTGTGTTCTTACAATACTTCCTAAATTGTTGTCCAAGAAACTTGAGCTCTAATCCTTCTAGTAATGCAAGAAAAAATAAGCCTTGTGAGTGAAATTGCATTGGTACACTACCATGCTTTCCTTCCACTGGAAAACAGCTTGATAGGATGAGAGGAAACAGCCTCAAGTTGCACCAGGGAAGGTTTAGACTGGATATTAGGAAAAATTTCTTCACCAAAAAGGTTGTCAGGCATTGAAAAGGGCTGCCCAGGGAAGTGGTTGAGGCATCATGGAGGCATTTAAGATGTGTAGATGTGGTGCTTAAGGACATAGTTTAGTGGTGGACTTGGTAGTGTTAGGTTAACGGTTGGACTTGATTATCTTAAGGGGCTTTTCCAACCGAAATTATTCTATGATTTTATGACACTAAACTGTTCTTGCCACACGTCTCAGGCTCTCAAAATCAAGATCACAAAGAGGAAGGGCCAGCAAGTTTGCATCTATAAGCATACCTTCACTCCCTGCCCAGTGTTTAGGTTCCCCTAAAATTTTGCTTCAATACCATCTGCAATACCAAAGTTAGGGAACAGCAACTTGGTTAAGCAGCAGGTTCAAAATCAAATAAAATACCTTATCCCCATAGCACGTACACAGATTACGGAACAGGACATCACAGACACCCAAAGCTTATCTGTCCTCAAAAGTGATTAAACAAATTAATGAAGTAAGTATCAAGGTAGATATCAAGGCTTATTAAATACAAACACTCTTGTCTGTTCCTCAAAGTTTATGCAAATCACAGATACTGTAGACTGCAAGAGTACATCAGAAAACACTCATTACCTCCTTTTCTCCCTTGGCATTTGGAGCAAGGATATAGGGGATATACAGGCTTTCAGTCCAACACAATACAGTTGTTCTTGTTTTCTCAATGGATGTCACTAGCACACATCCCCTCCTCCACAGTTCAAGATACTTGCCAAGATGACAAACACTGAGCTCTTGCTCCCATTTTCAAAAGCCCACCAATGATTTTGAAAGAACTATTCTGGAAGAAGTGAGCTCTACCATAATGAGCTGGACAATCACATCCCCAAACTCAGCTGGAACACCTACCTGAACTGGGAACCTGAAGATCAATCTTTACATCAAAGTCATGCACTTTGAAAAGATCTTCTGAGAGGTCACTAGCTGATTTAGAGTTCACATCTTTATCCTTCCCTTGACCCTGGAATAAAAACTACAGGTAAGTCTCCAACCTTTAACTGTCCAGACAAACAAATAGAAATGCTTTTTCCCCACTTCTGTCACAAACATACTTAGTTTAGCTTTCATACTGCTAGAGAAACTTAATTTTCTTTCCCCAAGAATGAAAAAGCTGTTTCTTCTCTATGATAATGCTCTACAAGTTACCTATTTCTAGAACTGAAGCATGCATATCTACTGTTAGTCATAAGCTTATAAAGCAAGACAGTGACAGTGGGAGGAACGTAATAGAGACAGAAATGGAAACTTGCCTTACTCATGTCCTTTGGAGCATCTGGTAGTACACCAGACCCGTATTTTGCATTTAGCTGGGCAAGAATGGCAGCTTGGACAGCAGGATCTCTGGACTGAAGAGGGGAAAAAGTTTAAAAAAAAAAAAAAAAAAAGAAAGAAAGAAAGAAAACACCACTGTATTTAAGTTGGCGAAAACTATACTGTCATTTTGTTAAAACAGCGCTCATATCCATAAATCTAAAACTGTAAGAGGCTGCAGATCAGTTAGCCCAATCTTGGATCTCAGAGATAATTGAAATCATCCTGATACCCGTGTAATGCATCTGACAGTAACAAACTAAAGTTATCCTTCAGAAAGTCTTTCTCTGAGAAAATGAGAAATACATTTCCTGTTGATATGGTTTGCTCCTGTGACTAGTCTTAACACTACTGTTAGATGTATTTGCTTTCAGCTTACAGTTGTGGCTGAAACACTCTACTAGAGAGAAATCGTCTTTAGAAGACTATTTTCTTTACATAATACTTGTCTACCATAAAGCTACTCAGTTATGATTCTTTTCTAATAAAGAATTATTTCAGAAATATTTGTTTAATTCAAGCCCTGCAATAAAATTCCTTTTCTATTCCCTTGTCAGTTTGTGGAGACCGATGAGAGCCAACCTAACCAGTTTTTTTTAAGTATTGATACCAGAACCGTATACTATTTCAAAACAGCCCTCAACAAAGCCAGATTGCTTAGAAGTAGGAGCTGATCACCTTGCTATCCATCATTCATATAGCTAGAGACTGCAGTAGCAAGTTTTGCCACAGTATCACGGGGGAAGTTTGTGTTAAACTACTTTATCCATCACAGGCCCAAAATGTCTGGTCTCCTCTCTCCTTTCACAGATCTTTCAGGAAAGTTTCAACAAATTAGAAGTGAAACTCACACCTACAGCAAACTGTCTTCCCAGAGCTAACTAAATTTGAGCAATTCTACATAGAAGAACTTACTACAGAAGTCTAAACCACAGTGCTTCTCCATGTACATACCCACATCACTTACGTCCTTTGCACTTTGCGTTAAAAAAAAAATTGCTTTTTTTGTTCTTTTGGGATAGTGAAACTAAGTTCTCACTCAACTATATCTCACCCTGGCATCTGGAATGTTAATGGCATATGGCAGAGTTGGGAATGAATACAAACAACATTTTCCTTCCGACTCTCTGCATTACATTGGTTTCTGTTTCTCTGCAAATTGCCTCAATTGAACTTAAGTATTACACTCACATTAGACACTATTGTGGGCTTGCACTGCCGCCTAGTAAAGGGGTCCATTTGTTGGTTTTTCATGCTGTGACTTTCAGCCTGAAGAAGAAAAAGCATATGGTTTTGCAGAGTTAGCTACCTAGACCCTTATAAATCCTCCCACAGCACCCCGTCCATGCAAGCACTCATGAGCTATATAGAATATCAAGATCAGATGAAAACCAGCAACAGTATTACAGATTAGAAAGATTTTGACACACCCACAGTCCTATGCTTCATAAGGCAAACCTGTCCTTATCGAATATAATACAGAAAATAGGTGCACAACTCTCAGGATAGTTAAGGCTTAACCATTTGTTAACAAGCTTAACTTTTCCTTAATAGAAGTGTCACTGCAGAGAATCGAATATTTTCTTTACTATTTTATTCTCTGAAATCTCCTTTCCTATTTCTTTCCCATACAAAATGGACTAAGTCACTATTACAGTCAGTAATCTGCTGATAATTGAGTTGATCAAAGGGATAAAGCAATCTGCTTTAAAATCATGTCATTTGCCTACATGAAAGATTTTACAGATCATTAGAAATACTGAATAACTTCACCATGCAATTATCCCCCTTTGCACCATTTCACCTCTACTGGTAAGGAAGTATTAATTCAGCACTATTTACCACAAGAGCCTTCTCAGACTCAACGATATTCCACTCTCTATTTCTCTGGTTGATGTAACTGCAGAAAGGAAAAAAGGAGGGTGGGGGAAAGAAAAAGAACGTGATTGTCATTTATCAATCCCTACACAACAAAACGCATTCTTGCAGCTTTATCACAAATTACTCTTATTGCAACACAACTGCTACCTGGGGTATGGGGGAAGAAAGTTTACATTTTTGACAGTTTTAACTGAATGACAGATAGGAGGAAGTGAAGATAGACAAACACTAATAGAGCCATCATGATACACATTTCATCAATAAAGTGTACAGGAAAGAAGAGACAAAATCTTACAGTTAATTCACTACTGCATTAGTTTCTCTTCTCTGTATATTTTGATTGATACTATTTAATAAAGAAAATTCCCAGTATCTGCTTCTTACCTGATTGCAGAAATGTTTTTTGTTCGTTGACGATCCAGGGCCTCTGCTCTCTCTTCAAGTTCGTTAAGCTGATCTTGAATCTGCTTGGCCTTATCTTGGTCCCCCAAGTCCTCAGCCATAGCCTTCAACCAAACAGTAATTCATTAGGCACTACTCTCTACCACAGAGCTAGTCAGAGAAACGAGGGACAGACCCATGAATCAGCCAGCTAACCCTATTCCAGTTGCAAATGTTCTACCCCGCATGGTAAGAATACAACAAAGAGCTAAATTCTCCTCACAGCTCAAGGCAAAACAGGACTACTTATTCTGAAGAACTCTGAAAACCTTTGAAGCCCCTTAAACTAAGGAAGACTTAGGAACACTAGTCCCAGCATGAGGAGGGCAAGTCAGTTAGATGATTTAAGTTACAGATTTGATTAAAATTTAATATCACTATTTACCAGCTCAGGAAAAGAATTATTATTTCTGCAAATGTCAGTTGCCATTTATTTCAGGGAGTTGGAGAGTCCCTTACCACACCATCAGACCAACAACAGTAGCTTATTGTACCACCTGGTGACAACAAAAAGCAACTGCACTCTTCTGCAATGAAAAGCTAACCATTTACATATTCGTGCATAGTAAAATGACCAAACAATACAGTTAAGCCAAAGAATGTAGAACTAAAGATTAATACAAACTTTGTTTTTAATGTAGATGAAGCATGAACGTCTTTAAAAAGGACTGCACAAATAAAAACAAACAAAATTTGTTATGTCTATCTTTATCTTCAGAGATACTCAAGACTGCTTGTTTACTTGACTTCTTGGGTTTGGCTTCTCAGCCGTGTTAGGTCTATTCGTTCCAGGAGGTCTACATGTAAAACGGTTCAGTGGCAAGTAAAACTTTCAGCAACATATTATTTTCAGTATAAATTACTGGCCATAAAGTGACAATTCAGTCACTCCTGAGAAAAAGACAACTTAAAATAGGAAAAATAAAAGTTGTGTTAAAAAGTACAGGAAATTAACTTTCAAATGTTATTATGGGGTACCCTGGGGGAAAAAAAAAGGAAAAAAAGAAAAAGAGTTTCTAAAGCAGAACAGCTTAAGACCTTCTTGTTTAAAGGACACAAAAAGAGACAGCTATAATTGTTGGCAATTGCCCTTAGAAAAATAATGCAATAGCTTTAACTGGGTTCTAAGTGTTCTGAACCCAGCAATGAACCTTGAGATCCACCTTTTAGCTGCATAGTTAAAGTCGAGCTTACTGCTGACTACCGCCAAAATCCAGATGAGCTCCAGTTCTTCAAAATCAAAGACTGCATTAAGCTTGCAGGCATCATCTCATCTCTCACCTTCTCCTTTAACAGCTGAGTTTTCTTCATAGCATAATTTGGAGGTGCTTTTCTGAACCTTTCCTTCTCTTTGACAATCTGTAAGATGCAAAGGAAACAGCAAGAATATGCAAATATGAAATGTCTATTTCAATACTTGGGCACTAGAAGCAACAGATCAGTATCACCTAAAAAATGTACTTACTGCCACAGAATTTTACTCATGCTCTTTCTCTGCTGCATTTTTTAATTTGTGACTTGGTAATGAGTTACAGCTCCATTCCCCTCACTTACGACCTACAAAAATCTGATGCTAATCACATTTGGTCAGTATTAAGCAAGTATTAAACTGCAGAAACTGTGATAAATGCATCTATCATGACGCTGTCAGCTTTTCAGAACTTGAGAACTAAGCTGCCGTACTAAGGCTAGGAGTTCAGAGCTCTGCAACACAAGTTCAAGAGGAGGTAACAGGGCACAAAGGATGAAGTAAAGCAGGAGTGAGCACCAAACAACAACTGGATCACCCAGCTACTCTATCCAGTTATGCAACTTCATTTTGAGCCTTTTATTTTCTTCTTAGGAAGCAAATACCATGATCATTTTGCTTCGTAACAGCTAGTGCTCTACTCCATGAGTTCCTGTCATCTTTAAGCACTGCCACAGCCTCACTACAACGTACTGTTTACCTCCTCAATGTCCTGGTCATTAAATTTGTAGTTGAGGGCTTCTTTGATGGACACTTCCTTCTTGTTTATCTCATCTAGTGTGGGTAGCTGCATCCCAGCAGAGAACATCTAAAACACAAGAGACAAAGAGGTTACTTACCACCTAAAGTATCCTTGGCAGAAGGCTGCTAAGAAGAAAGTCTGGCAAACTTACCGCTTCCTTCCACTTCATAAACTCACTTTCAGTAAACTCCTGATTTGAGACAAACTCCAAACGAAACACACGTGAATCACTGCCATGCCTGCAACAAGAAAGCGTAACAACATCCCTCTCTGATGGTACAGAGCCATGATCTTGGATCTATAGGTGTAAACTGATTCAAGAAACCCAAAACGAGACACTTAAGGCCACTATTGTGGCTTGCATGCTATCTATTCCTAACTTCAGTCAGGTCAGCCACAGTTCAGGAGCCTACATCAGCTATTAGTAGTAATGCAAAGGAATGCTAGACAGTGAGTCTGCAGGAAACAGTCACTGAGTTGTGGCAGTAAAACCCTCAGGAGGAAACAGAAACAGACCTCTCTCACACCTAAACCGTACATACCCTATTTGGTGACCCATGGCATGATCTTCAGAAACACAAAGGTCCCTCATGTTTGGACCAGTACAAGTAACCTTTAAGCAGTACTGAATTATACTATGCTGGAGCCAACCCCTATCTAATTTTTCATTCGTTGACCAAAGCCAGAAATCCCTAAACATTTTCTGCGGAGCACTACCTTTGGCACTACTAGCTAAACTACTATACTGCTACTAACCAATACTAAAATTAGTTGCCATGGTGTAAATTTCACTCAAAGCATGGAGGTTTCTCCTGAGGTAGCCTAAGAAGTTATTGAATGTCACAATGGATTTAGATAAGACTTTTTTTTACTCCACACTTGCACCCAATGCATTCTCCACATGCCTTCCTGTTTCTCCCAAATGGTTGATGTCTTTTTGTCCCATCTCACCAGGATGTTTTGTACTGTAACTGTTAATCTTCATCTCATGATCCTTACAAGGGACGTAAGAACAATTGAGAAATCCAATGCTACATTCAGCTTCTTCCCTCCAAAGTACCATTTTATAGTTGTATCACATATGCCAGACCAAATCATGTATGCCTTTAAATGATACATATTTCTAACATCTGATTATAACAACAGTGGAGAAAAGATATGAGTATTGGAAAGCTCAAGAAGCATACGCAAACAATCACAGGTTACTAATGCAAATGAATTGCTCAGATGTCACCACAATCACAAGTCCCTGCATGAGATTTTTTAATAATTTCCATTATGCCCAAGGGGAAAAAAAAACCCCAAACAAACCCAATCCCAACATCCTAGCTGTAAGGGACTTGGCAAGGCCCAGTCTGCTTTTTAGCTCTCATCTCCAAACCACACACAGAACCTTATTTGCTATGAAAAGCACACTGATTCATGAACTGATGAGGATTACTTACCGCAACTGTAGTCCTTTGTTTGTCCGGGTACCACCAAGCTGGTAAACCTTTGCAGTCTCTACCACACCAGTTATTTCAGCAACCTGTATCACAGAGTAAAATACACAAGAGGAAGGATGCAAGAGGGTTTTCTTTGTGTTCCTGGAATATATCTGGCATATTCAAGCCTTTTCACTAGAGATCAAAAACCTTAATCTAACTAACAATTCTAACTAGATCAAGGAAAGCAAGACTTTTCAGTTCACATTATCAGGTACTGAATTAGTTGCTTCATGCATCACCTTTGAGTTGACAAATTACACTACCTGAATGCCTGATGTAGTTTTTCTATCTTCTCAGTTCGGCCTTCCGGACCAAATGATGTACACTTTCCTATTTTTTCTCTTTCCTTTTCAATTAATGCTGGTTTGGGTTAACATATATCCCAAATGAAATACACCACTGCTGCTCACATACTAAACACAGCGCCTCTGGGGACCTTTTTAACATGATTTTAGAGACTATTATTGCATCCTATGATTGTGCAGTTACAGCAATGAAACAGAAAAACAAAAGTGTGTTCTCAATCCCTTTCTCTTCTGAGGCACACTGATGCACTAGAAACACTTTGTAAAAAAAAGAACCAAGACCAAGCAGTAACTTGGGAACATTCCCAGAAATAAGGAGCAAATGTTACTCATCCTCACTTGGTCAAAGCAGAGTCCTAAACTCTAGTTTGCAATACAAATGATGAGACAAGACAGCATGAACCAAAGCTGGAAGAACAGGCTTTCTAAGTGCTCCCTCTCTCTCATAAATACATCTCTTCACCTAGCTGGTCCCATAGATTTATTTATTTTTAAACTAGTCTCCTCCACTTCATTAGCAGCAATTACATTTTCTGATTATTAGCAATCTTTTTATGTTAATCACTTAAACAATCACAGGTACCTGAGAATTGCTAAGCTGCAAATATTATATTACAGCACTATAAAAAGAACTAAATCCCTTGGAACTAAACTCACCCGATAAACAGGTTTGCTGTTGTGATTTCCAATGCCAATACGGACAAAGCAGCCAGTGACTGTCTTGGCAAAGAAGGGCATATGACACCAGCGTTCCAGCTTGTGTCGTGATAACCGTACTCGGTTCAGTTCTTCAGGCAAGGACACTGGCTGGGACTTCGGAGGAATTTCTTCTTTCCTGATTTGGGAAAGATGAGAAGGAATAAAGAAAAAAGGTAGAGATGTAATCACCAAAAAAGGGGTCATGAGCAAGATGCAGCATGAGTGCTAACTATTTAAATTACTAGTAAAAGGAATGATTCATCATGGACTAGTTGACTGTAAATATGAGAAAGGATTAATGCAAAGACTTGCTACCCACTGCACCTGCTACCACAAAGCAGAAAGACTCACACACCAAGGCAGTTTATAGGCCAATGCTTTAAGGTAAGTCAGTACATATCTCTGCCGGGCTAATATGCCAGGGTTCTGAGGCTGCTAAACTGTAGGACTAAACAAATTTGTAAACAACCGTGTAATTGGGGCTAAAGGTAACAGCAGGGAACTCAAGTTGCAAACCCATCCAAGGTAAATCAGTCCCATGCACCATGATATAGAAGCCAAGGACTCAAATCTGAGCAATGCAAGTGTGCCCAGAAGCAAAACCACCTTAGAGACACTGAACTGCTCCCAAACAATCCTCTAAAACAGCACGTGTCTACATAAAGTGGATCTCTGTTTTTGAACACACACTTAGAAGTAATCATAGTCCAGTGTTTACTACTTACTCTTCCTCTTCATCAGAGGATGAGGATCTGGATGAGCGATCACTTTTCTCACTAGACTTATCATCCTCCTCCTCCTCTTCATCATCAGAGTATACTTCACTAGTTTTTAATGGCTGTTTTTTTGCAAGCAATTCAGCTGGGGGAAGGAGGAGAGACAACAAGGAAAAGCAAACTGTAAATTTTTTGTGAAAGCTTCCTTTTAGAGCTGAAACCTTATTTTTTTTTTTTTAAAAAAAGAGGCAGATAACTTAATTTTACACTGGATACAAGTGCCATGAGTTCAAATCCACTAGTAAGCTAAGCACAACGTTGTATATATTCAAAGAGAGAAATCAAAACATTTAGAAGCATCTTAAATCCCAGTTGTACTTTTCTTCAGTCTCCCAACTTGACTGCACATAGCAATACAAGATGGGCATAACAACCAGAGATACAAGATAAAACTATTACAATGAGATAACTCATTGTTATTTTGCAAGGGAAAAAAAAAAAATCTCATGTTTGGAGAGGAGCTGTATTGGGTTTGCGTGGCCAGGTTTTGGTAGCAGGAGGGCTACAGGGGTGGCTTCTGTGAAGCTGCTAGAAGCTTCCCCTATGACTGACAGAGCCAATGCCAATACAAGCCAATCCAAGACAGACCCTCCACTGGCCAAGGCCGAGCCAATCAACGATGGTGGTAGCGCCTCTGTGACAACATATTTAAGAAGGGGAAAAAAAAACCTGCGCAATTGTTGCAGAAAAGAGGAGTGAGATTATGTGAGAGAAACAACTCTGTAGACACCAAGGTCGGTGAAGAAGGAGGGGGAGGAGGTGCTCCAGGCGCTGGAGCAGAGACTCCCCTGCAGACTGTGGTGAAGACCATGGTGAGGCAGGCTGTCCCCATGCAGCCCATGGAGGTCCACGGTGGAGCAGATATCCACCTGCAGCCCGTGGAAGGCCCCACGCTGGAGCAGGTGGATGCCTGAAGGAGGCTGTGACCCCATGGAAAGCCCGTGCTGGAGCAGGCTCCTGCCAGGACCTATGGACCTGTGGGGAGAGGAGCCCACACTGCAGCAGGTTTGCTGGCAGGACTTGTGACCCTGTGGGGGACTCATGCTGGAGCCGTCTGTTCTTGAAGGACTGCACCCTGTGGAAGGGACCCATGCTGGAGCAGTTCGTGAAGAACTCACTTTGGTGAGGTTTGTGGAGAACTGTCTCCCATGGGAGGGACCCCACACTGGAGCAGGGGAAGAGTGTGAGGAGTCCTCCCCCTGAGGAGGAAGGAGTGGCAGAAACAACATGTGATGAACTGACCACAATCCCCATTCCCCATCTCCCTGTGCTGCTGCGGGGGGAGGAGGTAGAGAACTCAGGAGTAAAGTTAAGTCCAGGAGGAAGGGAGAGGTGGGGGGAAGGTGTTTTAAGATTTAGGTTTTTATTTTCTCATTATCTTACTCTGATTTTGATTGGTAATCAAACAAACTAATTTCCCCAAGTTAAGTCTCTCTCTCTGTGATGGTAACTGCTGAGGGATCTCCCCATCCTTATTCTTGACGCACAAGCCTTTCGTTGCATTTTCTCTCTGCTGTTCAGATGAGGAGAGGGAGTGATAGAGCGGCTTTGGTGGGCACCTAGCGTCCAGCCAGGGTCAACCCACCACAGGAGCACAATAAACCCAGTACAGTAACAAAAAGGGTTGCATCAAAAGTCTGTGGCAAGATGGACAAGATGATGTGCCAGTGAAGAAACAAGCAAACGTAGACGAGGTAGCACAAGTACAATAAATATGGTTTGGATGGTTCAGAGATTAAACAACAGAATCTAAGTGACCAATTCAAATACATGAACTAAACATTACTAAGTGCCGCTCAGTGGACTGCAATGAAAGTTTGCTTTGTTTTCAGAGCACTCTGGGGAGGGGCGGGGGGGGAGGAATAGAGCATCAGTGGTACCAAACAATACCCTAGGTGGTCATGTTGGGCAAAAGACCAAGGAAAACACAGACACAGAATTAAGGTGTAGGATTGTTGCATTAATTAGAAACAGGAAGTAGCACTTTCAAAAAGCTGTAATAATGTCTCAAAATGTTGTAGCAATAGCAACATGCTTTCATACCTGTTCTGTTCTTCCTTTTCTCTCTTTCTGCTTTTAGCTCCTCCATTGCCTGAGATTTCTTGTCTAGCTTCTCATCCCGCTTTGATCGCCGCTCTTTGTTATGTGACATGACCTAAAAACATGCACAGAAAGTCCCTCAATACCAAGTGCACTCCATAAATTGAAATGCATTAAAAAAAAGATTGTTTGCACACTTTGAAAACTTTTCAAACAGAAACTACTAATAAACTCCATTTTGAGATCATGGTTGGGGTTTTTTTTGTTTGGGTTTTTTTGTTTGTTTGGGTTTTTTGGGTTGTTGGTTTTTTTTTTTTTTTTTTTTGCAGAGGCTATGGAGAGGGAAATCAATCTGAAGCATATTTCTTTTTTTCTGCTTTGTATCAAAAATAATGAACATATTTACACTTCAACATTTCTGCCACCAGGTTTTAGTCTCAAAACTCCTCCTTGAAGTTAAAAAAGGACTAGAGAAACAAAATGGAAGTAATTCTGCAAGTAATAAGTAATGAAGAAAAATTAGATGAATATTCTTCTCATTTGCTTCTCCTTCTGCAAGGCCAAAACAAGGCACTTTTTCTCATTCAGTAGCAAAGAGAAAAGTTATATTAAAAATACTTAAAACAGAAATAAAGTCGTGTGTAAAGTCTGCAATATGGATCCAAATCTTAAATATTGTAAGTCTTCTAGTACTTTCCCCATTTTTAACAGGTCTATCTGGAATACCAGGTAGCACAGAAAGCAGCTTCTATAACAAGCATAAGAGACAGTAATTTGAAGTAAGTCGAAGTAATTTCTGGAAGGCACTGTAAAAGAACTCTGCATAAGATGCTTTATATATACATATATGTATATGAGTCTACATATAATGTATTTTATATATGGACTATATAAGTATATACCCACACGTACATATACAGAGTTGAGAGGGGTAGGAAGATGAGATTCACTCCATTTAACATGTGCCTAAGGGAAAATTCGTATCACCTAATTTGATTTAAGTGTTAAACATTTATTTCACTAGAAAATAACATGGAATGAATTGCCAGCTGTAGATGGCCTCCTCCAATGCACAAAGACAGAAGCGACGAGTGCAAACGATCAGCTAGTTCTTAGATGGCTAAAGCTAGGTAAGATGAATCCCATCCCATTCTGGGAGCTTATCTGCCCAGACTCTGGAAATAGTTAAGGGTGGGGTCTTAACCATTTGAAACTACAGCCAATTGAGCCATTTGAAACTACAATTCAGTTACAGAAGCCTCACCCAAAAAAAATGATATTATCTTCTTTCTACTGGAGGTGGAAAAACTATAGAACTACTTCTGATCCTCCTAGAATTTAAGCTTTCCCTTCACACCCCTACCATCAGAATCTAAGCACTCTTTCCATTGTATGTGCATGCAAAATAATTAAGACAACAGCTGAGCAGTTTCTGGCCTGCTCTCTCAAACTTTCAGTTGCAAGAAACTCTGCATATGTAGTGTTTCAGCCTGAATGATAGAAGTTTCACTAAATGAACTACAAAAGGTTGCTTTCCTGTTCTCATATGCGAGGACCATCACAGCAACTCTAGATACAGCTGCAACTTAACTCCTTTTAATGAAAGATGCAATCAGTGCACCCCTCAACAGGCCAAAGATGTTAATTTCTTTAAATGAATTGGAAAGGCTAAAGATAGCTTGAGCATATAAATGAACTAAATTTTGACCTGCTTACCACACTGTTTGACATTAAGGGAAAACATCAGGGGCAGAGAGAGGCAGCATCCTACCTCCTATTGCCAAGGGAAAAGGGTTTGTTACTAAGGACAGTTTCATTTCCTACCTGGGATTCCTGGATCTGTGTGAGTTTTTTCTTCTCCTGCTCTTCCTCTTGCTTTTTCTTTTTCTCTTTCTTTTCTTTCTTTTTTGCCGTTTTTAGTTTCTTCTTGATTTCAAATCTAGTAGCAGATATTGAAACAAAAAATGTATGAAAGGATGCTCTCTCCCTGAGTGAGCAAAGTACTGCCCAGATATTATCTCCGCTTAACTTGTTAGTAGGCTGTAAGAAACACTTCCACTGCTTGCCCCAGATGGATAACCCTCTAATGCTATCCTGTCCCCCATTCCCATCCCCTCCCTTCCCCAAGAAAAATAAGGTGAAGAAAAGCTGAGCATAGAAAAGTACAGGCTTACAGACAGCTAACCTAAAGAGCTGAGGAGACCACATAGTAATGGCTACTCCCCAGAAATCTGTCCTTATTCTATCTTCATCTTTGCCAGTGTAGTGACCATTGCATGCTGCCTCCAACTCTAAAAACAATTGGCTATTCCACATCATTTGAATCTCAACAGCTAAAAACTTGCTTGTTTAAAGTCAATACAGGCTAACTTTTTCATGCTTAAAACTCCACCTTTCTACTGGCACTGGTCTGTATAAGAACGACTGCAAAGAAGTCACAGTGAGTCCTCCTTCAGCAGCTACATTCCAATCAGACTCAGGCAGTTTCTGCGGTCCAATTTAGGCACTTCCATTTCTACCTTCATGAAATATGTCACCCTGAAATCCTATTTTCAGCCACTGTATTCAGAAGAGTAGTGATTTCACTGGAACTGTCCTGTGACTGAGATTCCACTGCACAATGGACTGGTCATTGCTTTAGTGAAGTGTGCGTATGGACAAACACAAGAAAAAAAATTACTTAACTTCCAATAACTGAAATTCAAAATGTGTTATCCACATACATATTATACACTTCATTCTTCTTCAGTCCTTTACACCTGGATTTTGCAGACAAGAAACTGAAGTGTCAGATGACCTTGTTGCCCTTTATGCCTTTAACATGAAGCATATCACACAGGGCACAGGCATTATATCGCATGCAATGTCTGCTGTAATCCCAATGAACTCACAGCACAACATACAGACAAAGAGCTCAACAGCATTTTGAAAGATTCAACTCGCCATAAAGTTAAAGAACTAGCACCCCCCCGCCCCCCATCCCCTTAGTTCTACCTGCCAACCCCTTTACACAGAAAAGGACAAACTCGTTTAAGATTAAATCAGTAACTCAAGCTTAAATTGTTTAGCTTGTTCTTATGAAGTAATCTCCAATGCTCCTTCTAAAAGTCAGACATTCAGTTACCATGGAACAGTGAATGAAATTTAAAAATATGGTGTCCTTCTACCTGATCTAAATTCAATCTTTCCCCCATTTTGATCCCGTTGAGGAAAGCAGCAAACTAGAGAAGACATCGAAAGTAGTATTAAAACCACAGACAGACAGGCAGTGCTCTAACTATGGCTTGGACAAATGGACAGTCTGACAGTAGCTTGTATTGACACGATTTACTCAACACATGTCAGACCTCCAGAGAAATTTCTCAGCAAGTGAGAGAAGAGAGAAGTCACTGGTGAAAACTTGCCCCACACATGCCAAATCTTTTCTGTTAGACACACGAGAAGAAAAATACCTTTACTACAAGGAAACTGCCTGACAGGACAGTGTTACAGTAGCAAACAAAACCATACACCTAAGGTAGAAATCCACAAATGATCCCTTGAAAATGACATATCCAACACCACTCCTCATTATTTCCATCTCTTTCTTCCAGTAGGGCCCCAACCAGCTTCACACCCATACAGAGGCAACCCTAACACTACACTGTGCTTCACCATTGTTTTCTGAAAAATTCCAGAAGCTCATATACACCTTACACTTTGTTTGCCTTTTTCCAAAGTATCAGCATGTGACAGCTAATTCAAAAAAGACAGAAGAGAAAGCAGTCCTTCTGACTGTCTGGCATCTAGTGTGCGAAGCAGTAACACAGCTACAACAGTAGCTGACAGAACCAGGCGTATTCAACAGCTGAGAATCCTTCAGAAACTGGCTTTTACAAGAACATGCAGAATTCCTGCTGTGTGCTTCTCAACTAGCTATGAGATGGTTTACGCAAAAAATCTACAACGAAGCTTAATTCACTTTATAGAGCTGAATGCTTGAACCACAAACATGAGACCACAGTCAGCATATTCTCCATACAGCCTGTATGTGTTTGCTACCAAATATCAATAGATATAAAATTCACCTTCTCTTTAGCACTTCTCTCTTCTCTATCCGGTTAAACAACTCCTGCTCTCTCTCCTTTTCCGTCATTTGTTCCAGTCGAGCTCGGTCTTCTTCATCTCCCATCAGGTCTTCTCCATAGCCATCATGGAATTCCTCATCTTCAGATGAGGAATCTGAATCTGAGCTAGATGAGGAGCTGTTGCTTTCAGAGTCAGAGACTTCTCCTAAAACAAAAATACAAGGCAGTGCAATTCAACTGGGGCAAAGCCCAACCACTTCATTGTAGCATGTTAGAAAAGGATATCAAAAATGACTTTTACACTCCTCTTCCACTGTACTAAAAGCATGCATACCATGAAAACAAAACCCAGGAGGAAATGCTTTATTACGGTAAGATATGCCTGCTAAAAAATGATAAAATGGGTGGTACTACATGTGAACACAAATTGGGTTATAAGTAAGAATTCTTAGTAGAACAAGCAAATTTTACGAGGCCTTTTGGTTAGTGTGTTAGAGTCTTGAGGTTTGATTTCTATGCCTATATGCTTATGTCCCTGAGAAGTTGCTTGCACATCCACAACTTCGTGTGTGTGCGCACCTCAAATGCCACTATTAACCACCACCAATACTCATTACAGCAACCTGAAGAACCAAAATTCGTCAGCTGAAGACTGCAACACTATGAATTGCTACATCACAAGATAAAGTTGAAACACACTACCCTCAGGACTGGCAAGGCTGTGACGCTAGCTCCATTACTGTAACATGCCCTCCCAGTTACACATGGGCTTAGGGAACAGCTGATTCCCCAATAATACTGTGTAACACCACCTTTAAACTTGATCCAAGTCCAAGTGCTTTGATTATCTCACCTAAATGACTACATTACACCAAGTCACAAAAGCAAACATTAGGATTCTTTCTTCCACTTTCATTCTGGTTTCAGTATTTCTGGAAACTTCCAGCTTTTCAAGCTTATACTGTGGAAAAACCTTGATTTGTATGCACAGATATATACAGGTTCAGTGACTTCATGCTTTGTCTGTCTCCGCTGTGCTTAATATACTTAAAACTGTAGGCTCCTTCATAATCTTTCTTAACTTTGTTTTTTTAGTATCGACTGAAATCGCAACTAACCACCTGCAAACCTTCATAGGCATGATGAAAACAGGAAAGAACACAGGAAGTTTGCCCAGCATTGGAACAGATTCAATATTCATGTAAAAAAATTCTGACAAAGTTTAGTAATGTTTTTTCTTCTTCCATGTCAGTATAAGTGTGCCAGAATTCCAATTCAGAGCAAACGCATGCAAGATAAGCTCCTATTTGCATCATGCAACACTATACACCTTTCCCTTTGTCATCACAAGAAGTTTGGGAAGGGAAAATACATCCATAGGAATAAAAGAAAATGTTACCCACACTACAGGCAGGAAGAAAAGAATTTTCCAGGAGTAAGTCAAGTAATGAAACATGTCATACATTCTCCACTTGAAACAGTATTTAGTGTTGCATTTTGTAATGGAGTGCTTACAGCAATGCTATATTGAATTATATGCACTTCAAGCTACGGCAAGTTTAAGAGTCATCCAGACTACCGGTAACACAAAGGAAACTCTTTGAAGGTAGTCTTTAACATCACCATTTAACATTACTCTTCAGTGTGCACAAAGGGGGTAACTTCACTCAGAATTACACTGTAAGTAGACGTGCATGTATTATCTTACCCTCTTCAGGTGCTGAGCTCTCAGCCGAGCTGTCTTTATCGGAGCTGCCTGAAGAGGCAGCTTTGTTCATCTGTTTCTTCATGGCTCCTTTCTTCTCTGCCTTACCCGCTTTTCCCTTTTTTTTGTTTTTAGAACCTCCAACAGTCCACTGCAAGGAAAGAACCAAGCAAGGGATCATGAGACACAAACATCACTCTTTTCTCCCTCCCCCAAAACACTAGAGAACTGAGCAACTGAGAAACAGCCCAATACCTGACAGCAACAAATCAATCATACAAGAAAAAAAAAGCCAATAGGAAACTTATCAAATGAAAACATTTCACAAGTTTTTTGGGTTTGGGCACGGGTGGGATTTTGTGTGGTTGTTTTGGGTTTTTTCTTAAAAAAAAAAAATCAGTTATCAGTGCAAGCCAAGAGTTGGTAGGACACTCCTTTGAAAAATAATGAAGACTTCAGAGTCTGCAATATCCGCCGTGAGAAAGGAGGTACTGAAAACATTTTCCTAGGAAAATAATTTTAAACAACTGTCCAACTGCATTTGTAAATATTAGCTTCAGTTTACTACTATTAAACAGAAGAAGCAACATATGTGTTTCCAAAACTAGTTTATTCAAGAGCAGATTTTAGATTTCATGAAGGCACACCAATTACATGACAGTTTTGCCAAAAATCTCAATTTTACCAGGAGTACACAGCACCTGTATTTTTATGTAACAAAGCAATAGCACACTTGCTCGGACAGTAGTGCCACCACCTGCATCTATGTACACAAGTCAGAATCAAATCAGAATCACAGAAGTCAGGAAAAAAGAAAAAATCAAATGTCAAGTCTTAATTTTAATTTTCTCTTAACATCATATGATCAATTAGCTTAGACTGCACTTTCCAAGTACAGGACTTATGCCACCACATGCACACGTGTAACAACTTCAATTCCCAAAGTCCCAGGAGAAGAGCTAGTATTCACCTTACAACGTGATTTCTTATTAGAATTTTTGCATTGTCTCATCTACCTGGGTAAAGCAACAGAACCGAACTGGTAAGGACTGCCTTATTTTAAGGCTTTACAATATTTTGCACTTCACTACCTCTTCTAGAAGTTCTCCAGGCACAAGACCTTCAGGGATAAGACAGTTTCTTTCTAAATATATATATATTATAGGTTGTTATCCTCTTCATACCTGTATATTACTCTCATCTTTCATGCACATCGCCATCTGTTCAAGCATGCAGTCTACTAAAAAAATATATTCCTAACTCAAATGAGCAAATACTCCTTCGCATAACTGAGATCTTGCACTTAAAACTACTCTAACTGGAAAAAAAAAAATCTTTAGATTTGACCTCAGGTGCACACAAACTTCAGGCTTCTCACCCATCCACCCCTTCCTGGGGCATGAATCAAGTCCATCCCTGCAGGTAGTAATCATTCCATCAAATTTGATGACTTCTTCTGCCTGATTAGGCACCATCTTCAGAGAACCCTGGTGTTCAAACACTCTAAATGAAACTCAAAAGAGTAGTTAGAAGCTACTACCTGATCTACTAATATCTTCAGAATTTCCTATGTTTTGACTATTCTCACACCCAGCCTTGTACCTTCCATATTACCACCTGCTTCATCACCTTTGTTAAGCATCAGCTGTGCATGCAAAAGTACCTGTCAAAGGCCAGGCAGAAGTTTTCTTTTCTGAGGTAAAAGTACAGCTACCTAGTGGTGAGCCTCTGATGGCAACCCATGCCCTATGCAGTTAGCCCAGTCTGTTATGGTCCACAGGCCAGGTGAGAAACCGCACAGAAAGCATCTGACTTTATATCAGCCTGAGCTTGCACTCAAGTCTTTATCGGCTTCCACATTAAAGTTTTACTTGTTCAGTGTTACAATACTGCTGCCTAATAATATTCCTGGTTAACTATGTCCATGTAAATCAGTTTAAAACAAGCTTCTACTCTGCCTGAATCTGCTCAAACCTCAACGTTAAGCAATCATCTCCTAGGTATTACAGAAAAGTGCATTTTTACTATTTGTTCAAGAGCTCACCTACTGCCAGCATACCAGTGAAAACACAACAGCGAGAAAGTGAAACTGAGCATTTAATGGGGAGAAGCAGAGCCCTCTGAACCAGGGATGCAGAGGTGCCTCCTTCCTAGAGCTCGGCTACTTCTTTTCTAACACTGAATTACACCTTGCATGCTGTACAGCAAGGAAGAAGCACAGAGAAAGCCATACTATACACCACAGTTATATCAAGACCTTGAGAGGTCATGCTGAGATGAAAGAAGTTAAGATCAGATACAAACAGTGGGACTTCTGTTATTAATAAAATGTTTTATAGCTGTAGATACATGTGTTACAGATCACTGTTCTCAGTGTTTGACTCACAAGCAGAATTGTGGAGAGAACCTGGGTGCAGGAAGATGGGACTGAAGAGAAAGCTGTGTGACAACCTCTTGAACAACAAAAAAACTAATTAAAAAAACCTGCCCTAATCTAGGAAATTTTGCTTTGGTTTCTATTTCACCCTGGAGATTACACTTCATCTTACTTTTGTTTATGCAATTGACCTCTGCATCTTTTAAGTCACAATAGCTGGTTGTCACCTCCCAGTTTTGGTGCTGTCACAAAGCCAAATTCTTCCTCATGTAACTCAGGTGCTTCAGGAGTTATTCAGCTACCCCAATCTCTCATGAATGCCTGGTCATTCCTGGTACCACTACAGAACAAGACAAAGGTTCAAGCAAGCCTTAAGGACAAATAAATCATCAAAATCAGGACATAGTCAGTGTGAGGCTCTTTTAGGCTCACAGATTGCTCTGCAGGCTCAGGGACCATCAGCCGTCACTTGGACACTGAATGACCAGTCTATATTGTTCAGAGAGAAACCAGCCACCATCAAGTTTCTTCTTACAGCAGAGGAAGACATAACAGAGATTAGCAGGTCTGGGGCAGGGGGTGGGGAAAACAATACCGGAAAGCCATGAGCTGCATGGCAACCTACAGTCCAAACCAGAGTCTTGAGCCCCTTCCTCACACTCCAGCGGAGATCAGAAAGGCAACAACGTGTATGCATGTAACATCAAGTAAAAATGCAGACACAGTTATAGTCAGAAGCATTTGTTTGTTCTGTTTCCCTTACCTCCATGCATCTCAAACAGCAAACAATAACCATATTTTCCAAAAATCCGTCCTCCATTGCAGCTTCTCCAGGTTCCCTCTTCCATGTTCCAGTCACGCAGAGCCAGTCAACACTTCTCACATGCTTTCCATGACTGTAACACCTCCTCTAAACAGCCCCTCTATTCACTGCTGCCTCCTCAGCCACCACCTGGAACCCTCCATGGTTCCAGACACAGCAAGTTCATAAACCCATGCAGAAGTGTGCTGCAACATGGCTTTCTGCTTATTGTTTAGTGCTATCAAACAGCAGAGCTTTATGGTTCATTCACACGAAGCAGCCAGAAGAGCATTTCAATTTTTCCTCTTGCTTCAAAGGTTCACAGTGCCAATAGCTTGCATATTTCCCCCAAGAAGTCCAAGATAAGCCACAGTCCCCAGAATGGACTGCCAATAACAAAAAAAACCCCAGCACATTAGAAATCAGCCAGATTTAGAAGTCAGCTTCGACAAAAGCAACTACACAAAATGATTGAAGAAAATCATTTATAGCTCAGCAAACCTGGAACATATTTCCACTAGGGAGATGAAATGAGACTGAGGAGAAGAAAAGAAAAAGGAAAAAAAAAAAAGTGAGCTCTGAGTGCAGAATGCAGAATTGTCTTACCCCTGCTGCTCAGATAGTCACTATTTTCTTCTATTTACACAGTACTTAAATGCATTATCCACTGAGATTTTATTTTGCAAATAGGGATTCTCGCTGCCTTTTTTTTTTTTTTAAACACATCAAATCAGAGAAGCCTGTCCTTGACATATCCTTCCCTCCTGGATATGGCTTTTATAAGCAAAAGGCAAATTAGAAGCCACAACATCAAAGCAAAGCAGGTCCCTTACCAATGTGTTCCTTTCCTAAGCCAGATAAACTTACACGCCATGACAACATGACAGCTTAAGAGGCCAAGGTACATAGCATTAGCCCAGCTTACAAACTTTCATCCATTCTCCTCCATTCATACAGGGAAAACAGAAGGCAGTCCTCTAGGCAAGTCATCAAACTGCAGTTTCAGCCTGTCTGAAGACAACAGCAGGCAGCACAGATATGAAGATAAGGCAGCATTTATTATCTTCAGGGTTTCTCAAAGCTGGGAGAACTCTGGAGACAGCACTCCAAGAGCTACAAGGAGGAAAATGCTCTCTACCACTACTGTTAAAACTAAATAGTAAATAAAAAGCCCTTGTTACCTTCCTTGCCTTTCGGGGTCTGCACCCGTCAATTAGACACCTCAAACACCTTCACAATGACAACAGCCCAGCAATTAGAAAACTTAAAGGACCATTTTAGATACAAGGAGGAGATGCAAGGTGTCAACACCAAAATGGAAAGAAGATAAGCAAATAAAGGAAGCACCTTCTGAAGCCACAGAAAGGGCTTTGCCAGGAACTGACTGAAAGAAGGCTTCATGGGCCAAAATATCACCAGACACCCGATTCACCTTTATTGTCTGCATACTGCTCAAAGGAGCTCACAGAAAGGTAACTATGAAAAAAAAAAAGTTTACCTATAATAGGTTCAAATTCAGTTTAAGCCACAAGTTAACACTTGCTCTAGAAGTATTTTGAGGGGCCCATGTGCTGAAAAATGGCAAGGACTGCTGGGTGACAACATCAAGATGGTAGATACCAAATGCCAATGAAGAAGTACTCTCCATAATCAAAACAAACTTGGGGATGCTACTGGCTGTGAAAACCTGCAATGTTTTATTTCGGAAGCCTGGGCCAAACAGCTGGAGATGGCAACAGCCATAGAACACTTGGTCAACGAGTGCCTTGCATGGCTCTAGCATCACCAGCCAGCAAGCATCATCTGGACTAACAAAGGCTTAATGACTTCTCTAGATATTAGACAGGACCTTATGACTGGAAAAAACCTGCTCCCTGGGTACAAAGGAAAAAGTTCATTCAGTGAAAAAAAGAAAAAAAAAAAAAAATCAAATCACATATTCAATTCCAATACCTCCACGAATCTATTTCTGGAGCAACCCGCTCCACTTCAGAGCTCCTGCAGACTCTCATACCACATAAATTAAGTGCCCAGAAGTTATCCCCATGTTAGTCTGCAATTTAAAGAAGCTACTTGCAGACAAGTTTTTATACGTATTTTGTCCACAGTTGGTTCACATTACTACTTTGGACATGCTAGCCTCCATACAATTAGCCTGTCCTATTCAGATTTACACTTGCACTTTGTTTGGGGTGGGGGGAGTAACAGCACCTCTCTTCCTTAAAGAAAGCTTTACTGTTCTGCTTGTTAACAGCTCAAGGAAACTGCCTCCAAGAAAAGTCAAAATTACAATGCACACCGCCTATACGGCTGTGTATAGGACGACTAAAGCACAGCCCATTTCAAATTTCTTAAGCTTGAAAAAATGTACGGCAAAGGCCTCACAGGACTGGAGAACCCACTCATTCTTGGAGGCCTAATTAAGCAGTATTATGAAATAGAAGTACACCCGGAAGGAAAACATTTAGCATTGTAATCTCTACAAACCCACAAAAGACACCCCCAAAACAGAAGGAAGACATACAGTTTTCTGCTAACCTGTGGTTTACTAGAATGTTCTAACTTGAAGTGCAGTAAGTAGATCCAAACTTTCAAGCCCTCTCCTCACAATAGGGGAATAAAGCCTCCTAGGCTGACTGTTATTCAAAATTGATTTCCTCACTGGCTGCATGACCTCTGTTCACCTCTTCCTCTGTCCCATAGCTCTTGATGAGATCTTCAGCTATGCCGTTTCCTACTGAATCTGCATATTTGCAAATAAAGGCCTAAACATATATCCCTCACTAAGCTCCAGACTAGTACCAAGCATTCATGATACAACTTTTCTGGTCCTGGAGTTATCTTCTGCTATCACCCTAGAGCTGTTAAAAGGTACAACCAAACCCCTCACAACATTAGAATGAGCATAGAAGGATGCACAGACTTACATCAGCATTGCTAACAACAAACCTTTCAAGAGAAACAAACAGGAGCTCCTACAGCATTGAGGCTTTCTGTCTAATCTACACTGATATTAATGAAGTTGTTGCAGAAGTCATCCAGGCTTCACCACACAAAAGAAATAATTCTCTTACCATAAGCAATGATGCCAGGATAAAAGGAAGAGCAAGAACCCAGAATTAACCTACTGCAACTGAGGAACACCATCTGCACAATGGCTTCAATAAGCAACAAGGGTACCTTGTGGACACATACACCTCTAGCACAGTAGCTTCGATAGTAACCTGGCTAACACCAAACTGGTTACATGCACCAGGCTAACAATAGTTTGGGATAGTGAGCTCTTGGGTAGTTATGGCCACACGTTGCTCTACAGATAAAGGAACTGTCTGTCTCCACATATGTGTCCAGCTCAGTATATCTCTTTGCGAAGGTGGTACTTCTTCTTGCAAAGCCCTGCAGTCATTGCTGTTTATCAGCTGTCAGAACAACAGTTCATAGTCAATTCAGTCATGCACATTCCACAGACCCACCAGTAGATGGTTCAGAGCATCCCTCCTATTTTATTGCCTGCAACTCATCTTCAGTCCCTTGGCTAGGTAATTTGATTCAGACCCCACAGGTACTTAAAATGTTACAGAACCCAGCATCTGCACCATGAACACCTGATGTGGTTATGAACTTTCACAGAAGCACATTCTCACCAAGATACAAAAAATATAATGTTAAAGATCTACTGAAATCCCTTGGGCACCATTGTATAGATGTGGCATGATTTGTACGTGCTGTTATTCTATAATTCCAAAATGCATTGTCTTTCTCTCCTCAATGCCCCCCAAACTTTCCTCTCTTTAAAAAAAATGCAGAATGCAACATTAGACTCTGAAGCAGAGATTTAGGCTCCTTTCCTGTACCAGGAACATAGTGACAATCCCAGAACATTTAACACTTGCCAGGAACCACAAAGGATGTACACACTACTAAGCCTGTGCGGAAGCAAATGGGTATGATTAAGCACATTTGCCCAGGGCAATAGTTTCCATGCTTTTGCCTCAAGGTCCTCATCTTGCAGGAAGACCAGTAAGACAATTTCAACTTCTAGACCCTCTCTCCCAATGCCCAAGGTTGAGCAAACACCAAACTAACCACAAGAACACTGATTAAAACCAAAGTTGTTCAAGCAGGAGTAGTGCAGTCAAGCCTAGGGATGCACACAACTGAATGACTGGCAGAAGCAGAACTCTCATAACCCAGCCTGTCTCACCCTGCTGACAAGCAGCAGTTCAGAATGCATATTTCAAGCACAGGAATAGAAGCAAGTGTCCTAATTACCTCTTCTCTAAATCTTTTCCTCTTGCTGCATGGAGGTCAGAAAGAACAGAGTATCAATTAGAAATGATACACAGATTAGAAAGTATCAAGTGCACATGGTGCAACAGAAATACTACTGCAACATCTGTGCAAATTTGTGAAGAGATACATTGTCATATTCTACATATAACAAACAGGTAGACCTTCCTTGTAGTTGCACAAGCTAAATAAAAATTTTGAATAATATTATTTATTCTGTCAGTCTTCAGAGATAAACAGAGAACAGAAAAGTATCATCGAGGTGCTCTCCACAACTAAGTCTACTTTTCCAGACAAGCTGGTCTCCACACAGCTTAGAATATATAAGCGGCATGCCAGCAGATCAGAACACACACAGTGACAAACTGAGTGGTCACCCAAGATCAAAACTAATATCTACTCCATTCAGTTTTCCTCTCTCCTTATACCTTGAGCATATATTAGATACAAGTCTTTGTTGGTTTGGTTAAGAACAGGATTGACTGAAACAGAGTTCCAAGCCTATTTATTTCAAAAATGCCTCAGAAAGAAAACTAAAATACACGTTCTTTACACTCATTGGAAGAACTCTGCTACACTACCAATGCCTAATAGCGAATAGTTTATCATTAGCCTACCCTATTGGTCTTCAAATTGTCACAATGAATAATCCTTCCCGTAGTTTCAGCAAAACCCACCCCAAACAGCTCCCTGTTAAATTTTTAAGAATGAATGGAATAAAGGACCTCTCTACATTGCACAGAAAGCTTGCAAAAGACATTTGTAACCTATCAAGAAAATGTTTTTATTCAAATACCTGCCTGGCCTGTTTGTCAGTTCCTCTGTTTTAACAAGTTTATTTCAATTTTAATTTATAGATGAAAGCAAAGACTTTTAACCAGCTCTAGAATGTAGTACAAGAACAAATAATAAAAACAGATCTAGCGGATAAGCATTGCTATACAAGGAATGGACAAAAGCCTAGAACAAAGTAATGCTAAACTCTTCCTTGCTTCACTTTCTTCAAAAATGCCAATAAAAACACTCTGTTGCATGTTCAAATGACCAGACAAGCTAGTTCACAGCAGAGTTCTTACAAAATCAAAGTAGCTAAAGGGAGCAATTTTACCACATATACAATAATACCACCTGCCTTGACCCTTTTCCTCTCTGAGGAAGGAAGCTCTCTTCTAAAGCTGAAAACCTCTCTCCCTTGAATTCAGCGTCCAACTTTAGCAACTCCACTGCTATTTCAACCACAAGCATTGCACAGGGAAAACACTAGTTTTAAGCAGGCAGCTCACCAGACCATTCAGACCATATGAACATGGGACTAAAGAGGCATTCGTCTTTTCTATAGACATTCAGACTAATTTGTATACAGTTACAATTCAAAGCATACTAATTACAAGAAAAAAAAAAAAAGAAGTATTTCTAAGTACACATCCTCTGGGCTTAATGGATGTCCATCGGTTCCACCGATGCCCAGTCCCACTTTATGAAGTCAGAAGGCTAAAGGTACTGTATGATAAATACACTTCGACTGCTTAGGTACAATCAGACAAATAACCCATAGTAAGTTCACTGATAACATGACAAACTCACCTCATCGTCACTGTCTGACGTCTCAGAGTCTGAAGATGCTGTAGGTTTGCTCACAGGCGGCTCCTTTTCTTCAGAGTCACTGCGTTTCCGTTTAGCCAATGACAAGAGCTCCTGGAGTGAAAAACCACACATTTATTTTAAAACGTCATAATTAGTTTTACCAATCCAGGTCAGCGCACATGCACTTTCTCTGTGATATTTGAGCACATTCCAGTAACATGATTATCCCTACTGACTAAGGAACAAAGTCTACTTATGTTTCATAAAAATATATATATACACACACTTTTAATACATCCGGGTGCTACAAAAGGATTTTGAGGATAACAAGCTAGAAGAAATAAATACCACTACTATTACTTTCTTGGTATAAATGAGATAAGACAAATTACTTCAAGAGTCATGTCCAGGTCTGTTTTATTTGGATTAGGTAATAATTCAAAAACATTCTAACTACATTGTGTAGCATTAACCCAAAATGCCAAATGCCACTAAAGGGCAGCTCCTTCTTCCAAACAAAAGAGATGCTTGCAATTATACACTTTAAAAGGGAAACATTTTAGGCATCACAACAATGTCATGGCTGATAATATTTAGTCAGCCTGTTCAATTGCTTTTCACCGTCCCTACACACCACAGAATGCACTTAAAGCTTTGGATAGATACCGAGCAGGCATCAAGCTCAAAGCCTGCAAAACTAAGTAGAGCTGTTCTCCTCCAAAGGAAGCACTTGCAAAGGCAACACACACCAGTACAAAGAACTAAACAGCTCTCAAATAATCTCATCATCTGCTGTTCATAGTTTTTTCAGATGACACAAGCAGTCGTATAAAACAAACATTTCTGAAGCTGCATTACTGTCTGTGTAGTCCATGACACATAATTTATTCTTAAAAACACTGCTCTGGGGCTGATGAACCTTAGCTGTGAGTAGAAATACAGTCACACCAACTTCTGCAGTCTTGGGAAGTCAATACTAGACTGGTTTGCATTAGTTTCACAACTGGAAGATTATCTCCACAGCAAACAGATTACAATTTAGTACCTCAAATGAGAACATAAACACTGCAGAAACTGATGGCCTAGGCTACTTACCAACAAAGAAACCTTCCATTAGTAATGGCATTTTACAAACCTTTCTCTGAAGGAGGCATGCAACATAAACAGAACACATTTGTACAATTAACAGTTCTCTTCAGAAAGCTCCTGATGTTTTCTACAACCATTTCTAGAATTTCTCTCTCACAACCTTCTCTAAGTAGTGCTTCTACCCAGACTACCTCCCTGGATGATACCTTGGCATATTTACCACTACTTTTATTCCAAGCAATTTTCCTTCTGTCTTTCTACCCTTGTTCTGTTTTCCAAGATACTATATTAGAAAGCTCCTACTCCTTTGATTCAACAAGCCTAGACTGCCAAGGGAAGCTGTCAAACATTTAACCTACAGCGGCCCCACTCAGTATACTCTCATCCTTACATCACACCACAAAAACATTGCTTCCCTGCTATCTAATCTTCATTCTTGCACATACATATCCTTACTGTTATAGCTGCTACAAACAGCGTGGCGGAGGAAGAAGCACCTACTACTCAGGTACAGATGCAGATGCATGCTCCCAGGGAACGATGGAACAGATGCAGAACCACGCGGTTACTTCTACCACCTCCACTCTGACTGCCTGATCTATGCTAAAGCTAGTCCAACTCCTTCTATTTTCAAGCTCTGAAGAAACTACCAAACTAATATACTAGTGGTGAGATGTTGGCAGCTCGAAAGACTCTAGAGGCATGCAAGATCAACAACATCAGGGCATGCTCTGCTCCAGTATATTTGTCTAACAGAGCCTCCAATTCGATTTTTCTGAAGCTCCAAGTGGAAAAAATATTTTTGAGTGTTTGGGAAGGCTTTTTATTGCAACATAGCAACAGCTTCTATATTAAAAACCCTGAAGGTCCAGCACATAAATTACATCAGACTTGTAGGCTTCAGCATATTTAACCACCCAAACTTCTGCCTGGAACAAGCACTGCCATACAAGCTGTAACACACTTTGCCTATAATGTCTTTATGTAGCATTTGAATCACATCCTCAACACCTGCTACACAGAAAGATGAGTCTTTGAAAGAGCCCCCTCCAAAGAGGAAGACACCCCCCTTGCAGCCCTGACACGGTTAAACTGATGCCAGACATCGCACTTCCAATCCCAAGAGATGCCCTGATGATAAATAAGTACTTCCCCTTGTTGTATCTACAGGCTCCTAACCCCATGCAGGTTCCCACCAACAGAGCTCCCCCAGGTCAGTAGCTAAGATTGAGAAGGGAGCATTAAACATGCATTAACAACCTCCCCTGGAGGGAGCCTCCCCCGGGGGGCTCACCGGGCCGGCGGGAGGCAGGGACCTGACACGCTGCTCTCCCTAACAGCTCTCCCGGCGTGCGAAAGCAGCACAGAAAAGTTGCCCAGCCCTTTGGGCCTCGTCCCCCACTACCCGCGGGGTGACGACCGCCTGCAGCCGGGCCCCGCTCCTCCCTCCTCAGGGCCACACCGCCCCAGAGTATCGCCCCTCCGAGCGCCGCCCTCCTGCAAGCACCGGGCCCGCTGCAAAGAGCCCCCGAAACCCGCCAACGCGGGCCGCCTGGCCAGGGGCAGGCCAGGAACCCGCCGGAGGGGAGCGGGCTCTCTCCACAGAGGCCGCGGGGGCCCCCATCGGGCTGAGGAGAGCGACGGCGGCGCGCAACCCCCCGGGCGGGAGTGAGGGAACGAGGGAGGGGATGGCGGCGCCGAGCCCTGCGCGGGCCGGAGATCCCAGGCCCCGCGGCCGGGCCGGGCCTCCCCGCGCACCTGATCTAGGTTCTCCTCGCTACCGCTATCCTCAGTATCGGAGTCGATAAGGACGCGGCCTTTCCGCTTCTTCACCATGGCGGAGCCGGCTTTTCCCCCCCCTCCCCGCCCCGGCGCCGACGGCGGCGGCGCGGCGCTCACAGCGGCCCGGCCTGCCCCGCGCCGCCCGCCCGACCGGGACACAAAGGGCACCGCGCATGCGCACCGCGCCGGGGCGGGAAGGAGGGCGGGGCCGCCGCCCGTGAGGGGAGAGGGGCGAGGAGGAGGCGGCAGCGGCGAACGCCGCTGCCGCCTCCTCCTCGCCCCTCTCCCCTCACGGGCGGCGGCCCCGTGCTGAGGACGGTCTACCGGCCCCTATCAGTGTTTATTCGCGCTATCCCGCCTACGTGTTGCTGACAATCAGGCATCTTCCCCCTCAGCCTGTCTTTAAACGCAAAGATATTTGCGAATAAACTGCTCGGCACCGTGCAGCGGCCTCTCCGGTCGCCTCCGCCGCCGGTGAGGGCGGGAACTCCGTGGCCGCCGCCGGCGGAACCTGAGCGGCGCGGTGCGCGTTTCCCCGCCGGGCCCGGAAGCGGTGGGACCCACCGGTAACGGCGGGAAGGTGAGGCCGCGCCTCAGCGTCGGGGAGTGTGTCGGTCGCGGAGCCGAGAGGCGGGTGGGCGGGAGGTTGTCGAGGCGGCCGCTTTTGCGGAGAGGCCGCTACCGCCTGTCGCCGCATCCCGCCCTCGTCTCTGCCCTCCGGGCGCGGGGAAGGCGGGCGGGATCCGGGCCCGGTGCCCAGGCCGCGGCGCGGTTCGCTGCGGCGGTGAGGTGAGGTGAGGCGCGGCGCAAGCGAGACCGTCGCTGGAAGCCGAGGTTTTGTAACTGCTGGGCGGTGAATCAGTGCTGGCCTTAGATCGGCGTACTGGTAAAACGTTGCGTAGGAACAAAAATGGGGCAAAAGCAAAACGTATTAAAATTTCCCATTTTCTCCTTCTTGGTACTCGGAGGAAGCAGGGGCAAGTCTGTGCTGAGCGGCGTTCAGCTTGGCTGCGGGCCGCAGCTTCTCTGTACCTTTCCTTTCTGCTGGTGTTGCTTTGGTTTGGGGCCGGTCTGCCGGCGGGGCCCAGAAATGGCGCGGGTCACTGTGCAGGCTCTCCTTGCTTTCGCGGTCTGTGCTTCACCTCCGTCCCAAGGGGCAAGTACACCCTGCGCAAGAGTTTTCTTTTTTAGGAACTTGACTCCTATCTTGCTAAGTGTGTGATAAAGAAAATGTGACTTCCTTCAATGCGGTTTTAGTCCACGGTGCATAACTTAATCAGAGTCTGAGAATAACAGTAGTGAATTTTACCATGAGTAAAGGAAGTTATATGGCATGTAGAGAAGAGAGCGGGGCTCACCGCAAGTCTTTTTGCAGTGTTGGCTAATATATGGTATGTTATTGCCTGATTAGATGTATTGTGTTTGGATGATGGACCACAATAAGATGGCTACCAAGTGCTATCACTACAGCTGTTTAAAGATGCGGACTGGTTTCCCGATAAGGTGTTAGGCTGTGTAAAGCAAGCTTCTGCATGTCAGCTCATATTGCAGGAGAAAGAGGCAAAGAAGGCATTTAAAACATGGAGAACATGAAAAAAGAAAGGACTATCCCACTGATGCTCCATGGGAGTTTGTAACTGAGAATTATGTGAGGCTACCAAGCTCAGAAAACTTTGTGGGTGAAAGGGGCAGGGGGATGACTAGTTTTACTTTTAAAAATTCTTAGAGGGATTGAATAAGCTAAACGGTCCAGTATGGCTCTTCTGTAGTCTGTTTTGACTGACTCCATTCTTAAAAGCTCAGGGAAGATGAACTGATTTGACATCATTTTAGGATTTATTCGGGGGGGGGGGGGGGGGGGAACAAACCCCAAAGAAAAAAACAAAACCAGGCAACTAGTCTGTCTAATCTTACGAGTCAGAGATAATAGCCTCTGTACAAGCATTGAACATTAAGGCTCTCCCTTAGAATTAGAGAATAGCGATGTGGCATAGGTCTTCCTACCAGCTGTGATGCAGAGAGAAGCAAAGAGAAGATTTTCAGATTTTTTTTCCAAAACTTTATTAAAAAAAACCTGTTGAATTGCAGTCTTTCATGTTAAATTCTGTGGTCTTCACAAACCTCTCTGTAATCCTAAACCAGATGCATTGAGGGGACAAGGGGCTGGATGAATTATGGAAGAAGCATGTAGCTGCTGTAGGACTTCATATCTGAAAAGACTTGTCATCTCTGATTGTCGGATGAGACTGCCGTTCTGGTCTGTATGGCAGCAGGGTCTGCCTGTTGTGAATTTGTGATTTTCTTGCAGGGGATAATACTTTATAATCATATAGATGCCATCTTTTAGAAATGTTCTGGAGGTTGTTTTTGCTGGTGTTACTCCTAATACCGAAACTTACTTACAGTGAAAGGGATGAACAGGAATTGCTTTTTTCTATTTTCAGTTTTATTTGAAGTATTTTACTTATTTTTTTATTGGCATGGATATTTCACATCACGGGGGGCATAGGGTGGAAATCATGAAGTAAACTAGAAGTCTGAGGAAGTGTAATGCTTGATGTTATTTTTTATTCCTTTTTCCAATGGCTTAGATTTCTAGTTAAGATCTGTTTTAAAAATTAAAGTTTTACAAGCATCCTATATGTAATTTTTTTTATCTTTTCTCTTTCATTAAAGGTGGAGACAAAGTACGGTAACTAAAGTAAGATAGCTCCGGATACTGGTTTTGTTGTTAAATTAATTTCAAACCCATTAATTGCCTTACTGGAAGTGAATTCTTAAAGTTTATCAACATGGCCCTGACTACTACGTTGCTGAACAGGGCTTACTTACATGGTAGATGCTGCAGGCACAAAGTTTTGCACCGCTTACTTGGACCTCTCCTCAGCGACTCCATGTCAAAATTGTATAGCACCTACAGGAGGCCAGGGTCGCAGCCTGAGAAAAAACCCTCTTGGCAAAATATTGATTTCAGTTTTAAGAAGGGCATTGATGTCTTAAAGACTCAGCTAAGCATGCTGAAGAAGGAGACCAAAGATTACTTAAAAGGACCTGGAGGCCACCCATTCAGTCAGTACCTGCTGGAACAGACAAGAGTGTTGTGGGAGTTTCGGAGCCAAGAAGATTTAAATAAATGGGTTATTTCCTCTGATGTAGAGATTGGAGGCAAAAGTGAAGTTTACCTCAAATTGGGTAGGAATAACCAGGCTGCTCTGCTGTATGGAACCCTCAATACAGAAGTACCTCGTGATGGGGAGACAAAATACAGTGGATACTGTAGTATGAGAGCTAAACCGCCAGTGGTAAGTACAACTTCATGTGTGCATAGCTTCTCTTATTTCATCGGAGAGCCTTTTTCTGTAATCCCAGTGACAAGTGGGCTGTTGTTTACTGTGGTTGAAACTGATCACTTCCAGGAGTATTAGATATTCCTTCATGGATGTAATTGCCACTGTGTCCCTTGACCTGGAAGGAACTTAACCTTTTTCTTGGATTTTGTTTTCCTTCCTTAGAAAAGGAATAATATATGTTTGATCATTTACTTATGTACAATAGGGCATCCACTCATTATGACAGCCCTGTTTGCAGCCTCCTTGCAAATGAAGGATCTGTTATGAACCTTTACATCCAAAATTGGAATGATTAAAATAGATGTCTCTCTAAATTTGAAATTAATTGAATGTGTCGTAAGGACAAATTTTCTGGGCTTTAACTTGGCCCATTCACCAAACTTGGTTTAGGTGAATGAGCTTATATTTTTTCTCACAGGAACAGAAAATAATGCTTTGAAATGTACTTTTTAAAGGTCTGACTCCTACTGTACATCAGAAAAAGCGAGAGACAAATCTTTGACAGCTCAGAATTGAGCAAAACAGAAGCAGAAATGGATGTGCTTATTACTGATGCTGCTTGCTTCATTCCTTATTTTTAAGCACCTTTAAAAGCAAAGGAACATTTTGACTCAGTGTATAAAATGCTTAACTTTTTAGTCCATTCTATTGTTTGTGACTTAGCACAAGTACACAGGTAAAATCTTTTCTGGACGAGAAACTTTGAGAGCAGAGAATATGAGTGAGCAAAATCAATGGGCAAATGAGAGGCAGAAGAAAACTGATTAAAACGGTGACACTGTGTCAGGGGAATGGAACAAGAGGTTGAATCTCACCGGAGTTAAATTCCCAGGACTCCTACTGGCTTGTGCAAACGTAACTCAAAAGTTTCACCTCCTAATTCTGAAGTAGTGGAGTGCATCAGTCCATCTTTATAATGCAGTTTGAAATCAGAGGGTAAAAACATAAATACCAAGGTTCTTCTTCACTTAAGTAAAAAGGCTCAAAACTGGAAAACACATAAAATCAAGTAGCCACAGCCCTTGTATTAATGTATTGATGATCTACTCATCCTATTACCTAGAAGATGAGTTGGTAAAAGGACAGTTGATAGGTAACCGTAGTAGTGCTGTAAGAGAAAGGGGGAACTTCTGACTTTTTGGTGCTAATTTTGACTTGGTTTAAGCAATTCTGGCCAAGAACAGCCCTGACCCCCACCCCACCATCGCTCCAGCTGACCTCATTGTAATGCTCTGAAGACTCTTGGATCTGCCTATGTGCCCACTTTTAAGATCTTTGGAAAAAACATGCGGTTGAGAATTAGACACACTTGCAATCCGTATCATTATGTGCTGTTAATGACAAAAAGTGTTGGGAAACATTAAATGCTTCCAGTGCTTATGTCAGCCTTCAATAAGGGAAGTTATCGCAGGGTATAAATTATCCCACTTCTTCAATTCCTTGTAATCACCTCTGAATACTCTAGTACTGACCACAAAATATTAAACTTGATGAACTACATAACTTCTGATCCATCTATAGGGTTTGTGTACTTGCCTGGTAGGGAATTCAGTCCTAGGAAGGAGGTCTGATTTCTGACAGTTAGCAAGACTGTGGTTAATAATTAAAGCATGAGTCCTCAGAGTGGCGATACTGCAATTTGTGGGGTCTAATACAGTGCTGAAGGAAATACAGTGAGATCAGCAGCCAGTATGATGAGAGAGTAACCTAACTTTCAATATATCACAGTAGATACTATTTGACATGCTAATGAGGGCAGTCATCAAAGCAATAGTGCTCAGTTCTTCATAATGGAAGTTTCCCTTTATTAAGGAGGAATAATTCTATTTATTAATAATTTTTAGGGATCTTTTGCTAGGAAGAAGTATTATGACTGGTCAAACTTCAACAGTCTGTATTTACGTGTCCGTGGCGATGGCAGACCTTGGATGGTAAACATTTATACAGACCCTTACTTCTCTCATCAAAAGGATGATCTCTACAACTACTTCATGTTCACCCGAGGAGGCCCATACTGGGAGGAAATAAAGGTGAACTAACGTGTCTTTCAAACTGATGAGACGGTCTCGGGGCCCTGGCCCTAGTTCCGTGGAAGGGGAGTTCTTTCAACAGTCACAGTCTGTTGCTATTGCTGTCCATTCAACAATGTTTCTGTTACATGTCCTTGTACAACAGACACCTGCTTTTGGCTTGGGAGTTCCCAAAATTGTAAATCACTGGATTGTGGGAGGGCACACTGTGTCAATTGTATTAAAGGTTTGATCCACCGTACGTTCATCTAAATGTCTGCTTAACTATCACTGGAGTAAGAGACTAGGTACAGCAATTGAAGTATAGTAGGTGTTGCCAGGAATATTCTCTGTGATAACCATTTCACCTGTAATACAAATGGACGTAGGCTGGTGTAGGATTCATACCCTGCGACAGGATTTGCTTAGCCTGCTGGCTCGCTGGAGTCAGTCAGACTGAGAGGTGTCGTTTGTCATTTATGGCCTTTGAATCTGTGACACAAAATAATATTTGTAAGAAGTGAGAATTTCGGCTCTTTTGTCATGAAACTTGGGGAACTTTTGTAATTTGCTGATGACAACGTTAAGGAGGTTTGCACATCCTTATGAATTGGCATTCAGTGCTTCATAACGTTGTCCAGTCATACGAGAACAGCCCACTGTTTCACAGATGAGGAGTCAGGAGGATGAAAATGTCGGTGTAGCATTGCTGGCTTGCGTGTTTTCTTCTCACCCCCACCAACCAACCCCCCTGTTTCCTATCTCTTATCACAGCCCCTCCTCTTCCTTGCTCCTGCTGCATTCCAAGTCATTTTTACATTATTCTGAGCTGCTTTGCTAGAGTACTGATGTCTCAGTATGAAATTTGCACTACAAAATACACAACTTGGGTACAGACGAGCTGTCGATATACATGTGTGCTAGGCTTTTTGTTAATTTCTATTTTATGCTGACATGTTATTGGAAGGAGATGTTCTAGATGTAAACAGCCACCTTCTGCACTGCAGCCTCTGGTTGTGTCCTAACAGGGTAACAATCCTGCACAATGGCTGCGAATGGCCACCACAGAACAGCGTGGGGCTGGAGCTGGCTGGGAGTGGTTAATGAAAGTGTTAACATGGCCCATTTCTCTCTGCCAGTTCTGTGTACCCAACTAGTGCTGGTACCAGATATAGCAGAGTATTGTTTCATTTACTAAGGCAGACTTTTGGTTTCTTAAGTTTTTATTCTATGTACTGGTGACACTAAAGTCTGGTTTGGTTTTGTTTCTGTCAGATTCCGTTCTCCAAATTCTTTCTCTCCAGTCGGGGAAGAGTCCAGGATGACCAGCATCCTATCTGGTTAGACAAGGCAAGTTTTCTGTAGGCTTTATCTGTCTGAAATATCCTTTAAGATTATATTGTCATGATATAGAAAACTTACAAATCCTTTAATGTTTGTGAATTTGAAATTGAAGGGCCTCTCCTTGTTATAAGGTATTTAATCTTGTGTGCTTGCCTTTGCATTTAAATTGCCCTACTTTGTGATAGCAGTGTCAGTTTACTTCGAAGTGGCTCCAAAAATTTAAGAGATCTAGATAACCAAGAAACAACTCACAACTTACTTGGCTTTTCAAAAAAACAACATTTTTTTTTGAGGAATGATTAAAGTGACTAAAATCTAAAGTGCCAGTTGGCACAGTACTGCCAAAAATAATAAAAGTAATAAAAAATAATAAAAGTATCATATAAACTTCCTTCCTCACAGAAGACTGTAAGGGGATATCATATCGTGAGATTTTATTTGAGGTTATACTGTATCAGTGACCTTGATGGTGAGCAGCAAACTAATGTATAGGCTCTTTTTTTTTTAGTTTTTTTCAGGCTTTCTAGTCTAAGTATTAAGTAAATGCGTTGAGTATTTTTTATTTTGTTTCTTCAAATAGGTAGACTGATTCACAGGCAGAGACATATTGGAAAAAATAGTTTCCATACCTTTTTTTTCTTTTAAATTTCAGTGACCCTGCTGTATGTAACTGAGGGCAGCTTAATACTCAGTGAATACCAAAAGGAAAACAATGTTAGAAATATATATATGGGGAGAAAATAAAAGGCCTGTTACTTGAATCAGTGTTTGTCACCTGGAATGTTGCATTCATAATGAAGAAAAAATAAATCAGGAAAAAATTGAGGGCAATTCAGTGATCGGCAGCATGAACAGAATCTGTTTTAAAACAGAAGTTGAGGCTGTAGAAAAAAAGTATGAGTGATATGAAGAAGGTGGATCAACTACAAGAAAAAATATGCTTCATGGAAGAAAGTTGTTGTAAAAGGCCTGTGTTTAAATGCAGACATTGAAGAATTTATCAGGATTTGGAATATACAGTCATTCAAAATGGTAAATGAAAACATTAAGTTGTATATGGGGTGTTTAAAAACGTTTACCAGGAGTTAAAGGGATAAAACAATACCTGATCTAAGCATCCTTCACTTAATTTTCATTCCTTATGCTTAGTATTTCACAGTAAAAACGATGCACTTACTTACATTTGTAAAATTACACTTCATATTATATGCATTTTAAGGAAACCTAAAAATAGGGGAAGTGGTGTGAAGGCAATTAAAGAAGTCTTGATAAAATGTCTTGGTGCCTCATGGTGCTACTGCACGTTTTCCTAGGAAGCAGGAAAGGCATTGTTAAGCAGGAATAAAAAGGCAGGAAATAGCCAATGTGTCTAGGGCTTGCAAAGGAGTAAATGCTTCAGAGCAGAGAGTTTAGGTGACTCCTGTAGTCATCTATAACAACATGAACCAGAAAGATGGATCTTTAAAAACCTTTCCAGCCTCCACAAGCCAAATGGCTGATTGTAAAGCTTCCTTCTGGGGAAGAGACAGCACTTAAAACATCAGAACGATCTGAGAGGAATCTCAATGCATTTAATTCCTTTAGCTTTGTTCTGTCATTCATTTAGCATACATTTGTGATATGTATTTTGCCTCAGCCTACAATTATTCATCTTTATCTGACACATCCTAGGCATTATTTTCGTGCATGTACAGCAGTCCCTAAAATGATGGATGCAGCTCAGACATGCACATGCAGCAGGGCTTAGGGGCAGCTGGAGCTTAGTAGGCAGCCTGCCACAGGTGACAGAACTTGTATGAGAACTGCTAGCCCTGGGGTCTCTGAAAGGTGACTGGTGACTTGTAGGAGCTGAGAGAGCTTGCAGGCAAGCCACAGGCTAATGGGGAACATGCCTGAGCCACATGGGTTTCTATGGAACTTACAAGTTAGAGTAAGAATTATCTTTTAAAAAAATGGAATAGTGGAGAACATTAGGGGAAAGGAATGAGGAATGTTCTTTTATTTAAGAACATCATTCCAATTGGGAAACAGTGGCTAAGAACCTTGCCTTAATATAAAACTCAGTAACAAATTTTCATGCATTTTTAAAATGTCTGGTTTGGTGCACTTTCATACTATACCAGGTGTATGACTTAATCTAGAATGAAAATTCCCTTCCATCCTTAATTACATTCTGTTTGTGTTTGCTGCTCACTTAAGAATTGTGACAGACTTTATGAAAATGTACTTGTACACCCAATCGTGATGAAACTGTCCATACACAAAGCTCAGAGGATCCAAATTGGAGTGTTGCTTTAGGCTCAGGCCATGTCTCAAAGGGTTCCACACAGCAGTAGAAAGGCAGATGTGAAGGTATGTCCCACCGAGGTGTGTACTGAAAATCTGCTAGTGAAGTGTTCAAGCCTTAAGAAATAATGCTGCACTTTGAGCAAGTACCACTGTTTACAAGGCTGACCATGAATGGTTTGTAAAATAGGGAAGCGGTAGATACAATGGTGTTTGACTGTAACATTACAAATCCTGTTCTAATATATGTATCTTTTAATTAGGTTAGTACCCTTGGATTCACAATTGGAGATAAAGTAGATGGTCCGTTCCAACTGGAGATTGATTTTATTGGCCTGCTGAACGATAGAGCTCACACAGAAGAATTTGCCTATGAAACATATGAAAAGAATCCTCAACTCTAAGTGGGGCTGGTGTCCTTTGCAACATTCTTCAGACACGTGGTTTGTTTTTAGGAAACAGTTCTTAACATATGGCTTAGAACAACTTGAAGATTCTATGTAAACATTAATGAGACGAGTGCATGAAGTTTTGACTAGTGACACTGTTGGTATCTTCAAGCAGCCCCGTACAGAATATTCTGGAGAGACTGTATGTACATGGACTGGAACGTAGCCTGAGGAGAGCTGCAATGTATTCTTACAAAATAGTAACTGTTGACAGGGTAAGTTTTGGCTTCTGTCCTCCTGACCTTTACAGAAATACGAGTATTTAACGAGCTTGCTGTAGTAGTTCTTTGCACAACAATTTCATTTTCTACTTTATGGGGTTTGGAGACAGTTCTACAACACTTGCATCCGCTAGTTTTAAACTGGAAGAAGTATGATGAGAATTAATACCCTGAGGAACTGTGCTGAAATGTGACTCAGCTGCTGAAATTTACAAAGAGCAGCAGAAGTGGAAGAGGCTGAAGTATTTCAACCTTTAGCTTTGGCTCCTCTGAATAACTAAAAAAAGAAAAAGCTGCCACTGCCAAGATTGAACCAGTAGCTGTGCAGTGGACTTAGCTTTTCATTTGGAGCTGTTGAGGACAGTCCTACAGCTTTATAGAGCTACAGCTGATGAACAGAAGTAGTGCTCCAAGGGTGGGGTGGGGGGAAACCCCCATCCCTGTCTGTTCCCTGAGGAGGCACAGCCCAGCTTGGTTAGCAGTGTTACAGGGCAGATCAGATCATGCTTTTCTGATGTGTGCAGTGAGCTTACCTCAGTTGTATTGGAAGAAGTCCCAGCCTCAGCTGGTGGCATAGGAGCTCAATACCTCCCTTTTTCTGAGAAGTCTCATTTTCAGTAATTCGAGAAACACATTAAAGAACAGGTGCTGAATGGTTTCATTTCACCTGTCACAAACTTAGTCTAATCAAAGCACTGACCTTGCTTAAGTGTACTTTACAAATGCTAAATGTACCTATATTTTATATGGAAGAGGCCACAATAAAGCAAGCTGAAGCAGTGCCTCATGCTGTCATTTTCCTCTTGCACAGAATTAAATAGCTTAAGAACAAAAGAGAGGGGTGATGGTTATCATTTCTAAAGATACTGGAACAAACATACTTTCATGAAGTGGTAGGTGGGCTAATCAGTAAGGAAAACTCATCACAAAAGAGAGACACAGAGTAGTAAATACAAGCGTGAACAAAACTGGTGCTACTCTAAGGAGGTAGTTATACATAGTACACTAGATGATAACCAGTGATAAACAGGATATATACAAAATATTTATTTCCCCCCCCATTAATTTCATAAAAAAATTGCTTGTTCTTGACATTTCAGCATATATTTGATAAGACACTAAATTCACTGAAACAAATTATTTGCTCAAAATTCTAGCTGAGATTACAACTGCTAAATTACCTTTCCATTCATAATAAATCCAGACAGCTTTTCTATGTATTTTTTTAAAAGTAACAACAGCTTTTAAATCTAAGGTAATGAATGTGCCTCAACACTACTGTAACCAGAGATGAAAAACAGAATAATTTTGTTAACATCTGCTATTTACCATAGAAAGGAACAAAACAACCTTAACTATTCAAAGCATTCAGTCAGTAATTTGTAAAGCCACTTTTCAGTTGTGACTTTTAAAAAATATGTTATTTTACAGTTACATTATGCTGTAAGCTTTTAGTTTTCCAGAGAGCTTGCATATTTTTTCTCCTCGTGGAAATTCCCTACTACTTCATAGGCATGCAATAAGAAATGCTGAATAATTGCTTTAACAGTTGTTACCGACTTTAAGGATTGATTTGGAGACCAGGGCAAGCAGCTGTCTCCAACTCCTGTTCAAGCTGCTATCCAAGGCGTGCATTCTAGGGGGTAACAAACGCATGCTGTTGGAGAACTCTGTTCTAAGTTGCAAGGAGGCTTCTTGAGCATCTTTTTTTCCACTTACATTTTCTCCTTTAACATTTTTTAGTTAAATGAAAAACGTTATTAAGCAACTAGAGATAGTTGTAAGCTCCTAAAAGCTTAGAACTCTCATCTTGTTGGAGAAGTTGATCACTAAAACATTACGCTCAGATGCATTTTAAGGTCTCTTTCAATGCTCTCTGGATTCCACTAGCTAATAGCAACCTGAACCATACACAGACAGCACAAGTATTTACATGACAGGAACAGTATTTACACTGATTTCTTAGATACTTCTTAAGTCCTTCTAACCCACAGATAGTCCTCTACGGTTTCCGAGAGCCTGGGCCTTTTTCTTTTTTCTCTCTTGCTCATGTTTCTCACGCCTTTCTTCCCTGAAGGGGAAAAAGAAGAGAGACAGACCACATCAAGCTATATGAAAGGTAGAGACACAAGCAACCAAAGGAATCTGAAGCCGACCAGGGCTTAACACCTATGTAACCAGTGTGCTGCATTTGCCACAGGCAGAGAACACCATTCCATTTTGGACGAATCCAAACATTTGGGCAAATACTCCTGCTTAGACATACAGGTCTAACATTTGAGGTAACAACATGTCAATATTCACAGCTTCTTCCAAGGGGAAGGTAAATCTCCAAACACTAGAATTGACAGCTTTCACAGAATAAAAGTCTATCGGATTCATAGCTACCCTCTTTGTTGGCCTTTCTGATACTAGACAGACTACTGGAGGCAAAAATTGCTTTGTATAAAAATACTCTGTCCCGAACTGCATATTTAAATCCCAAAAAGACAAATGAGTCTTCATATTATTTTAAATAACACTGTTCATAGAAAGTTAATGGTGTACTAACCTTGTCTGGAGATGCGGCTGTTTGTAATCTTTCTTACGTGAAGGCACGTTGCTACCCACAGACTTATTTAGGACAGTATTTTCTTTAAATTCTCCCCAAGGTTTCAGTCGTCCTACGATTTAGGGGCAAAAAGAGAGACTATTGAATTACTAGTTGAGTAATTCTGTGCTTAACATCTTGCCATGAATTTTATACTAGCTAGCCTGTTTTTTTGCTGGTTAACTTTAAGATGAAATGCCTCTTCAGCTGTTTTATCAGTTTCACCAGCACATGCCCTACAGGTAGTTTTTCTGTAAGTAGTAACAGGTGACTGTACTTACAACTAACACTTACCACACAAAAGTTCAGCTCCCCACACTATAGTGCACTTTAAAAAAATCAGTAAAATAAAAATAAGCCTCATTTTGTAAAGGAATATCTCATATTTCCTGTACATACATGTATTCAGTGGAATACAAGGATGTTTATTCTTATATTTATGGACTTTTGGTCATACAGACTTATTTCTTCAGCAGAGAGGCTCTTAGAGCATATATTATGTAGAAATTTAATGTGAGGCCACAGAATGTGTGGGAATCCAGAGAAGAGGGGAAAGGGGCAGGAAGAGAGACTGAAAACTTTGCAGTGTCATAGTTTGTATCAATGCCTGACTTCATGAGCAGTTGAGCACAAGGGGTATGACGAACACTGATTGCACAGGATCACAGTACCTTTATGTGGCTGATACCGAAGCGGCCTTGAGAGACTTGCTTTGAGATCAAATGTCTTCTTTGCGCTGGTGGGTTCTGCAGAGTGAGCTGCAAACTTGAAGGGCGTGATGACTACAAAAGGCATCAACATATCATACTTAATTACAGTAGCAAGAACATCACTGTGCATAGCAAGTTACACCTTACAACTATCAAGACAAAAGAGCCATTAAATGCTGCCCCCTGCTACCTCTAAAGACAGAATTGCACAATTACAGCTCACTTGAAATAGGGAGCCTTTGGGTCTGGAGAGAGCAAGGGTTGCAGCATATTAGCCCTTTTGCTCTGACCGTGCTATGCGGTAGCATATATAGCTTCATGTATTTTTCCTAGTCCTTCAGGGCAAATTGTGTTTCCTGGTCTCTATGCTTATTTGGAACAAAGTGGATTTTCACATTAAAAAAAGCAGCATTCTTCTGGAACACACCAGCTTCTGATCAGCAGTGGAACTTTTCTTTCCCCCTAAAAAAAAAATTCTATATTGTCATGCAGCAAGACAGGCAACTCTGGGTTCTTGACCTGTGCTAATGTACTTGTGACGCTAGGGTATCAGCTGTTAGGTAGTAGAGCTGTGCTGGTGCAGAGATCGTTAGTAACCAGAAGACTTCTGCTTTTTCTTACAGACCTTTGGTTCTGGAGTTAATCAGGGTTGCTGAGACTGATAATAACAGGTTGTCCCAAAACACAGCTAGAAGCCTGGTGCATGCCAATCCCACAAGGAGAATGAGACCTCTGAGAAGGCACCAGGAACTCCTCCCACCGCAGACAGGATCTCCCCATGCCTGTTCTATGAATCTTTTGCTACATAGTCCAAGGTTCTAGAATGATTTCTATCCCCTACATCCTATATTAGGCTTTTCTGTAGGTAGCTAGGTACCATGTGTTTAAGTCTTGACTAAAATGGTTAGGTGGTAAAACACTGGAAACCAAAGGAAACAACAAAACTACTGCAGTTTCTAAAGAATCTGTCATAAATTAGAGAATGAAATTCAAACCTGGGTCTAAATGACATTCGGTTATAAAAAATGTATATAATAATTTAGTAAGACAAAAGGCCAGGGTCTGAAAAAGCTAAATATTTACCATCCACTTTACCCTTTGATGCAGTCAGATCATTGTTTCTTGTATTTCCCTTGCTGTTTTTCCGACTTATTAATTTGCAGCTTTTTTGGCTATCAGGTGTGCAGATCTCCTCCAGGTATGGAGACATTCTAGATGGAGTCTTGGTAAGAGAGCGTTTATGCTCATTATCTTTTGTGGCTTCCGAGAACCTGAAAATTATCAGAAATATGAAGACAAAATTAGTCATCTACAAGGAACGTAAGCAATGTTACAGAATACAGAAGATTCTGCATTCTACATTTCTTACAGGTAGAAAGTTTTCCTGCGTCTAAGATGTTCACAGCTGATGTACTTATGTATGTGTACATATATATATAAACATATGAAAGAAAATTCAAAATCTTGCATGAAGTAATAGCCTTATCAAAAAGGTACTGAGAATACGCTGAAAGCCTGCAAGACGTGGAAAGACAGCGAGTAAGTTTTGCAGAAAGCTGTGTTTTGAGGGCTAGCAAATTCATGGGTGAAGTACAGCTTGCAGGATCCACCTCAGTGCATCTTTGGACAAACAGAAGGGAAGCAAATTCTCTAAGTGTCATTTTGGTTTACATATTGCTAAGAATCAAGTAGGGCTGCAGTGAAGACAATGAAGATCACCCAGCCAGAGGCAGAATGAATATTGTTTTCATTTGTTGTTACCTATTGCAATGAAAGATAGCACATTCAAAAGTAGGACCAAAGCCAGTAAGATTATGAGCTTGGTTTTACAAGGAATCTGTAATCTTGACCTTGCAATGACAAAAGAACTGCATGCAAAAATTACAAATCCCATAATTATTTATTAGGGCTTGTCAATATTAGAAGTCGCACTACCTGACTTAATAATAACAACCCCCACACACACTTTATTCAGGGACAAAAGGTCCCAGCAGCTATAATCTTGGCACGCAAAAGTTGAGAAGTGAAGGTTATCAGCAACATAGAAAGTAACACCACTGAGACCTGAGATTAACCAGGTATTGTTAGCAGGGGGAAAAGGATAAGGGTAAATCATAGAATGTCTAACTCTGAACTTCAGTCACTGTGGAAAGGTAAGTAAACTGAATACAGCTGGAATTAGTACAATAGTTAGAAACCAACAAAGAAGTAGTAGAGACAAGGACTTTCACTGGGTAAAAGGGCATTTATCAATGGAGTACCATAGGGACTGTCCTTTTGATTATTTCTTTTAAAAGGTTTTTTTGTTCAAAACTTCAGAAAAATTAGTAATAAGCTAATAAAATTTACTGATAAGGAAAGTTCAGGAAATATTAACATAACAGAGAATTAGATTACTGTGTAGGAATAACAAAGTGCATGTGGTCTTTTAAAAGGAAATGAGATGAGGTTTAATAGCATTGAGTATGAGCTCATTCATTTAGCAATTCATCACAACTTTCTGGTGTCAGCTTGGTTTCCGTCTGCTAGAAACAATCTGCTTATAGTATTCAATCACAAGATGAGCCCCTGCTTATCATATATATGCTTATATGCTCATATATATACACATGGAAAGGGTTGGGGAGGAGGCAAGGGGAAGAAAAGGAAAAGAGAGTACCCAAAAAAACCCCAAATGATGAGCCCATCGCGAGACTCCCCTGGAAATACTGCATACAGTTCCAGTTAAGTAATCTCAAAGAAATTAATTCAGATATAAACAGACACTATTATGTTGCCTGACAAAATGGAAAAACTAACACAGTAAGAGAAGAAAAATGATTTGGCTTGGTTGGTTTAGCAAAATGAAAGCTGAAAGAGAGGCAAGATTCCTCCACCATCAGACATCAAAACGATGAATCAAGATCGTAACAACACAGTAAGGCTTAAACCCACCATAAAGCTAGGCTGAAAGTTAGTAATCAGAATTAGTCTCACATAGTTCATGTTTGGAATACAAATAATGCAGTCGAATCACAGTCAGTGTTGATTATTTCATGTGTACCATACCAAATTGCTCACTGGTAGTTTTGGTTTGGTCTTTTTACCTGACGTTCATTTTGGATGTTGAAAGGACAGAAGGATTAAATGAAGATTTCCTAGATAAAATGCTCCGACTGGCAGCATTCAGAGAACTGCGTGGTGAGCGCCGGAGGTTACTAGGAGTGCAGGTGGCGGAGAATCGCCCTCTTTCTGGATTTGGGCTGAATAAACATGGTTTACCACTGGTTTGTTTCTAGGGAAAAGCAAATCATGAGTTAGCACACTCTGCTAAAAATTTATCAGGAAAGCAGCTAAGAGGAAGGGAAAACACACAGTGAATCAGAAGCATACAGCCTCTTCAGTTTTCCCCTTTTTTTCTTTAAAAGCGTACTTTGAACATAAGTAGTTTTGTTATTATTAACCTGATCTGAAAACACATACCTTAGAATTGTTATGTGGAGTGCCTTTTTCTGATGCTCTTAAGTGATTCGATTTTTTGGCCAGCACCTGCCAAAAGTAATTTGTCTTAAGTATATGTTGATACACTGTACACCGTGGAAATGTAGTGTCCAGGAGTTTCAGTGTCACTGTTTTGATATGTCCACTGACATATTCATTCGTATATTCAATGACACATTACTGTCACTTTTCTAAGGTCTGCCGTGCTCTGAAAGAGGCCCTATCAGTAGTGTTCACCCATGCAAGAATGAAATACAAAAACTGAGAATCAGAACAACAGATACTGTATCTATTTTAAAGGGGAGTCATACACAGTCATTGGACAATGGTTCTTTAAGGCACAAAAGAGGAACTTAAATATTTAATTCCCACTCTTTGAAAAATAACCCATCCCCTTGGTTAAGTTTTGCAGCAATTCAAACAGTTGTAAGCAAAAGCTCCAGGAGATCCTTCACAAAAGTGATTGTGACATAATTATTTTTACTCAAAACTGACAAGTTATTTGTTGGTTCCTATAATTGTTTATAGCCATACACTGTTAATATATTAAAACTTACATAACTATACAAGTTATATACAGATAACTATGTATAACTAGTTATATAGGACTGCAGTTAAATTTCATGAATCATTAACATTCCACTGCATGCACACATGACCAGCTACTTACTGCTCTAAAGAGACTCTACAGAGAGGCTCTGGCGATACATGGACATGGGAACAACGGACATCATCTTGTGTTATCACTGACCTTGACTTCGCTGAGAGAACTGCTGCAGTTTTCAATCATTTTTTTTTTCCTCTCAATGTAGTCAGCAATAGATTCCATTTTCTTGAAGTGAGCCTCATGTAACTTTTTAAAGTCTAACAAGTTCCAAAAATAAGAGGAGTCACGTATCTGATAAGCTCCTAAGGAAGTTTACTACTTAATAGAAGAATCTTGCAACACCTATTGTTATGGCCTCAAAAAAAAAAAGGTATCCCTCTAATTAAAGGTTGTGTATGCACAGGTAACCAAACAGCATGAAATAGAATCTACTTCACTGGCTACATAGCCAGTTACCTGGTGCTTGCTCTGGAGAACCATAGAATGGTTTGGGTTGGAAGGGACCTTTAAAGTTCATCTAGTCCAACTCCCAAATTCAGCAGTTAAAGAGAAAAAAGAAATACTTCTAGATTTTAAATGAATGAATGTATTTTACGAAGGGATTAAAGTGACCTAATACATAGTAATACAGCACAATGGTATCGTTTATAAAGTGAAAACTAAACAAGCAGGAGTAATAGCATGTCTTCCTGCTCTTCATTGTTTTGAAAATCATGAATGCAAGCGTTATATCCAAACGACAAAGTGTTCGATAAACCAGTTTTATAACGTACAAGTGAGTCATTTACTACTATGAATTGACAAGTTGGAAGATATACCTTAAAATGTAACCTTTGGAAACTTTTTTTGCTTGCTTGCTTTTTAAAGAGCAGATGTTCTCTTCTTCAAGCAGAGATAGAAATTTGGGTTGTAAAAAACTAAGTCAGGTCTCCCTTCACACACAGACAACACATCTATTTCTAAAGGTGGTAGGTTATCTTACTTGGTGTAGTAGCTTTCATTCCTGTTTTCCCAGACCTAGACGCACGGCCTACATATAAAGGGATCTTCCCTCCTGCATGAGGAGCATCACCTGGTACAGTAAGATTAGACAAAATCATTAGAACTCCTGGAAAATATTTTAATGTCATCACCACCTTTTTGAAAGTATTTGTTCCAAAACACACTTCATCACCTCAAAGTGGGTTTAGGTTTTGATAAATAAAAACGTCAGCTGGAATAGACATGTCCTACACCTTTTAAATGGTACATCAGTAACAGCATGTCTTGACAAACAAGCCCAGCGTGAATCTTACAGCCATCCTAGGTTATTTTCTTTCGATAGTGAAGTATTTTACAGGGGAAGTTAACAAGAGAGCTATGCTTGTGGTAAGCAAAAACAACTTTAAATTCACAGGTATTGATCTGTTTAATAAGCTAGTGTTTTTTAAGTGTTGAAACAAAGAAGAAATACCTCTTGGCCAGCTTTTCTGCCACTGCCTTATATACATATACACAGTCTAAGTTCTTTTTATCATCCCTGCTCTCAGGTATAGTATTAAGCTCATGTTCACATTTTAGTGATTGATTTTATTTTATTAAGAAAAAAAAAAATCAGGTAAAGACTTCACATAGAGTTCAATATTTGCATATCAAAAGCAAACATTTGCTTTTCTATCAATTCACATCCCCTTTAAAGTAAACTTGGATGACCTCAATGTATTGAAAGAAATCGTCACTGGAAGTAAATAATGGAGAGTTGTTGAAAAATCAGCTTTTCAACACTAAATGCAGGCATAGTATTTTTCCATCACACAGCTCTTGCTGTTTGAAATTACTGGAGGGGGAAAAAAAAAACCACAAAAAACCAGAAAGCAGTAAGGATACTTATAATTACAGTTATAGGAAGAGATGAGTACTGTGGCAACTGTCAGGATGAATGCAGCCTCAACCAAAGCATCCTCTACATACTCTGTTGCTTCTGTTTTTAAAAAGAACCTTCATCAAAAATGCTCATTTTCTAAATTAGTTTCAAAGTTATAGATGGCCTCCAATAAGAATGTCTCTGTAAATTCTACTGAACAGCAAGAATATCCATAATACAGCTCAAGGACTACGTACACTTAGTCTAACAGGAGCAAATAATGGTATGTCAGACCCACAATATCAATAAATTATCACATTGGGCAGACAAACTCATTTCTTCACAGCAGCTGCATGCACAGAGTGGGGGAGAAATTAATCCATATTTTCAGCATCATCATGTTTGAAGGTCTAAAAATGCCGCCAGAGAGAAAAAACGATCCACTGTAATACATTCAGATATTGTTAAGCAGTTTAAACAAATTATAAAGGATTCTGGTTGTATGTCCTTTTCCACTAATTTTACTCCTGGGAAGAAAATGACAAAACCTGTTCATCTGTAGGAAGAGAAAAATGAAGCATGAGGAAAGAAGCTCTCCCTTTTTGCCCCTTTTCAAAGGAGCTGAGTAGCATCTCAGGGGTATTCCAAAAGGCACTGATCCTAAACAAGGTGCAAGGCTCAAATACACTCAGACCTTCAAGGACTCCTTCACTAAGAGCATCAGGTCCAGAGTTCTGAAGTCAGAGTCAGCGGAATTCCTACATTGCAGAATTTGTGGATTTGTGTTACAGTATGGTAAACAAACAAGTACACAAACTTAAGTGAGAGATTTTTTTCTGGTATCCCCAAATAAGGTACTGATCACCAGACATGCCACAAAAATCTTTGCAGACATAATAAAATAACCAAAAGGTGCATTTTAAGTAGTACAAATACTAAACTTACTTTTTCGGAATTTTCTACTTACATTCACCTCCACTGCTTTTAGCAGAAGTCTTCTCTGGTTGTTCTTTCTGACCAGTACCCATCCCTGGATTCTCAATAGCTCTCTTTTTAGTTAGTTGCTCCTCATTTTGGAGTACCTTCTGTCCTTTTTCATGCTCACCCCGAGGCACTTCGTTTTCTTTCATTTCAGAATGCTCCTGCGGTTTAAACAAACTTCATGTCAACAGTTTGTTCCGACTGGATATAAAGAAAGGCGGCTGTTCTGAGAACAGTCAGTGGAAGAGGTTGCCCAGAGAGGTTGTATAGCCTCCATCCTTAGAGGTTTTCCATATCAGATTAGATCAAGCCTTAGGCATTGTGGTCTAACCTCATAGTTGACCCTGCTTTGATCAGGAGATTGAGCAAGAGATTTCTGAAGTTCAAGTCAATTAACTTACGAAATATTTACCTGTTTGTGAAATAACAGGATCTATATTAGAAAGCTTTTACCTGCACAGCTCTAACATTTTAGTATAAAATTGCCTTTATTGACAAAAGTTACTTATTTGCAAGTAAGAATAAAGTCACTAGCTATGTTACTTTTTACTATTAGTAGCTTTGGTTACTGTCCAATTCCCTATCTAACACTAACAGACTAACACTCCTCATCTTCTCATTTCCCTCCCCTAACTCTAAATCAGTAAAAGTCTTTCACAGAGTTCCTAGTTCACCCACTACTTGCATGTAATTCTCGAGAAAAATAATTCTACCCCCATCTCACCTTGAACCTTCCCCTCCCTCAGTCATACGACCCAAGAATAAAGAACCCACTGAGAGGAGTGGGAACTAAGAAACTGTGAGGTTTAGGAAATCATCCTATTTCTGTTAATCTTTTCTATATAAAGAAAGTGAAAACAACCTTATTTTAGACAGTGTTCTGAGTATTAGACTAGTTTCAGAATTTATGATGAACTAGATCAGACAAAGTGTTTGGAATTCTATATTTCTTAGAGGGATTTAATTTATTTCCTTGAAGTAATGATTAACAAGTAATCTCTGTTCATTATGGAATAGCACATCGTCAAGATAGACAAAAATCAGTGCTACAAAGTACAAAAGACCAGTATTGGAACATTTGCACATGAAATTCTTGTACACACGCACACATATGTATGTGTAAAATGTATACCACCTGCTAAATGGTGGTAGAACAAATCGAGTATGTTTAAATTATGCTTGGGGGAATGGGGGGTGGCCAGCACACAAAACAAGCAATACAAATCACCTCTTTCTCAGCAGAAAGCCCTGCATTTTCTTCACTGGTATTAGTTTCCTCATTGGAGTTCCTCTTTTTTCTGGTTATTTTCTTTTCTTTACCACGTCTTTTTGTAATAAAGCACACTGAATCAGGCATAACTTCCTCCTGATTGCTCAGTTCATCCGATTCAATGGAAGCAGATGCACTTTTTTCAGAGTCCTGTAGTAGAAAAATACTATAATATGGAACATATCTGACACAAACATAAATTAGGTACTCCAAAGAGACACTTTTAATTTTATTGTTGGAAAAAGTATTTCACATAGAGGAAAAACAGTAGCATGCCAATTAGTAGCATAGTAATCAAGAAATTGGCAATATCTAGATATTTCCCTAAACATCAAAGCTTATTGTTTAAAGACTTTAAAAAGAAGTCCTACAGTTGTTTAATTATATAGCATTTTAATAAGATTATAAAAAACTAATACTTCATACTTGATATCTGACTTGCATAATGCTGTGACCCTCACAGATCTGTACATTTCTGTGGAATACTCTTCACCAAAAAATTAGAGCCTCTTCCATGCTTAGTAAAATTAAAAATAAGCTGACAAGGATTATACCAGTTCCTCAAACCTTTAAAGATTTTAAAGGAAGCTCTTGAAGAGAGACATGTTTTAGAAAATGCAGATCCCAATTTACTTTCTATCAAAACCACAAAAAACATCGCTATAGCCAACAAAATAATTGAGCTTACAGAAAACTTTTTTTAAATGCTAAGGAAACAATACACTAAGAGATGAATAAAGGAAACCACAATTGTGTCGCTTTCATTATAGCATCAGTATAAGCAAATTGTAGTAGGTGCAAAACACTTTCTGATGAGTATCTAGTCCATTTCATCTAGGCCTGCAACAGGAATAAAATATTTTTATATCTGGTACTGACTAGTGTCTGGAGCTAAACAAGCAAGAATTAAGTTTTGTTCAATGGAAATTAAATTCTACTGTTCACAGGGAATAATTGATGCTGAAAAAATACGTTGTTAATTTTGGCAGCTGAAAGGAAATCAGCTTTGGGTCATATAGGAGGCCACTTCAAAGCTAATATTAGCACATCTGTTTCTATCAGTACATGAGTGTATTAAACTAAAGGCACTACTGAGAAAAAAGTATTTTTAAATTGTATTGTAAAAAAAATTAAATTGTATTGTAAAAAAAAGTATTTTTATTGCAGTTCACATCACGGTAAAAAACAACCTTCAGTACATGCCCTGCTCTACTAGTTACAAAGGTAGAGCTATCTCTCTTAAAAAGAATGACTGGTTTATCGTCTATTACCATATTTTCATTTTCTTGTTTTGTTCCATTGAAGTGTTGCTTCAGTGCTTTCAACAATTTGTCTGCCTGGAGAGAAATCAAAACAATGTATGAACCAAATATTGCATTAAGTCATCGAACAAAAAACTGCGTATACCCAACTGGTGTCCTATAAATTGACCCAACAAACAAGCAGAACATTTCCCAAATCCAACAGAATAAGGCATGCCTAGAGCTTCATTCAAGTCAGACAAATTAGAGAAAGTGCTTGAGGCTGTAGATAAATACATAGCATATTCTCCAGAGGCACAAAGACAAATTTCCCTGACTAGGTTTCTTCCGGTCTGCCTATTTTCCAGAAAGTTTAATTGTGCAAGGATGAACGAGACAGACTGTTTTTAGCAGCACTGCCTAGCTGAACATGAATTAAAATTGTATCAAATTTCTGCAATAACTTCTGTCTTGCCCATACTAAATGCAAAGCATTGTTATCACCCCTTGCATATATTCAACAGTAATAACAATAACAACAACAAAATTACATCATTGATAGTTCAGACTATGATAGACTCTCGAATACCTAATTGGAAAGGTCAGCATTAAATCAAATCTGAACTAGAAGTTTAAGAAGGAAATAACCCCGAACTAGAACCCCAAGCCGAAGTCTTAGTCCTGTCAGGACAATGAGTTCCTTTGTCTGCCTAAGTCGTGGATGTTCTTTCTCTGAAGGTTTTATGCCTTCTCCCGCTGGCAGTGCAGCAGCCCGACTGCTGCCGAGCGATTTCCTGGCAGTGCCTACCAGGAGAGATCAGGCCACTGTCCTAAACCTGCAGCTCCAAGCAAAAGGCATCGGTGCACGCTTGAATTCCTCGTTCTTAACCACGGTTGGGAAACAAACGCACACGCTCTCGTCCCTTGAGGCACCCTATTGCTACTATTCTTCCGACTCCTAGCCGTAAAAATAACCCCACAGCCATCCGCGGTTGGCTGGGGCGGGGGGGGGGGGGGAACAGCGCGGTAAGCCCTCGCGGGCGCAGGCGGGCGGGCCAAGCCGGGCCCCGGCGGCCGACCCCGCGGTGCTGCGCGCGGCAGGGACGCGCTCGCAGAGCTGCGGGCGGACCCCGTGGGGTATCCCCGCGCCCGATGCCTCCGGAAAAACGGAGCCCCACGTAACCAGCCTTTTCTTCGAGTGTACGCCCGTCACGGAGGTGTAGGGGCGCGGCGCCCCGCCCGACGGACGGGAACGAACGTCCGTCCTCCCGGACGCTTCAGGGCAAAGGTACCGCCGCCCCGCAGGCCCGGGCTGCGTCCCTGCCAGCGCCGCCGCCAGCCCCAGGCGGGGACGGGGCCCGAAGGCTGCGCCAGCGCGGTAGCCGAAAGGAGAACGACGTCCCCGGGGACGGGCGGGGCACATCCCCCGCACGACACCCGCTCCCCTCAGCTCCCGGGGAAGCCCCAGAGGCGGACGGGAACCCGGAGCTCCCCCCAGGCCCCCCTCGCTCAGGTCCACGGCAGCTGCCCCCGCCTCACCCGGAGGTTGGCCTTCAGGCCGGCGGCCTTTGCGATCCGCTGGAGCTCGACGTATTTCAGCAGCTCCAGCTGCTGGAGCGAGGAGAGCGCCATGGCGGCAGCGCCGACCCTCCGCCTCACAGGCGCCAACCGCCGCGCTTCGAATCTCGCGCTCAACTGACACGGCGCGCCTTGCCCCCGCCCCCACCATTCGAACTCGCCCGCCGCGCCATGCCATTGGCTGAACGAGGCAAAGGGGCCGGGCCGGGAGGGCGGGGCACGGAAGCCACCAATGGCGGCGCGGCCACCGAGGCGTGCTTTTTTTTTTTTTTTTTCAAACGCGATAGGCGCTCCTGGCGAGGGAAAGGCCTGTCCTCTCCTGTGTGATTGGGCGACGGAATGACTCGGTGCGGCCCACTTCCCAATAGTCTCGGGAAATGCGGACTGATGCGTCCCTTGCCCAATAGCAGCGCAGATCTGTGAAGCGCCCTCCAGTTGTGAGGCCGGGAAGGCGGGCGCCGCGCTCGAACGCGGGGCGGGAGAAGATGGCGGTGCGCCGGCAGCTGCGGGAGCTCTTCCAGGACCCGCAGCTCGGCGGGGCCATCACTGTGGAGCGGCCGCCGTCCCCCGCGGCTGCCACACGGATCTTGCGGTCGTCGCCTTCCACCCCGCCTTCCTCGCCGCCGGCCGCGTCGCCTCCGCGGCGGCAAGGGCCGCTGCCGGAGGACTGCGCCGTGTTCCAGTGCCGCGGCTGCTGGGCGGTGCTGGGGGACTCGCTGCACCTGTGCGCGCAGGAGGAGCGGCGGCTCGGCGTCCTCGTCTGCTTCAGTCAGTGCCCGCCTGGGGGCCTTGGGGCGGGGGGGTGCTCCCTCCCGGAGGGCCGCCGGCCTTCCCGGGGCGCTGCGCCGGGCTTCGCGTTGGGTGTCCTGAGGCGGCGGGGTGGGAGGGCGCGCCCCGGGGTGGGGTTGGTCCGGGGGGTCCCCTCTTCAGCGGCTCTCTCCTCCTCCTCAGAAGTCACAAGCGACGTGGCCTGGGAGGATTCGCTCATGATCGGCCTGGAGGGAGCGCTCCTGGGGTGGTGAGTAGCTCGCCCGGCCTCGCCCTTGGCATCGGGCCTGCCGGGAGCGGTCGCCACGGTGGGCGGCGCGGGCAAACGGAGGCTTCTGCCGAGCGGGGAGCCGGGAGCTGCCCTGGCTTGGGCGCTGGGCTTTCTCAGGGGCTCGGGGAGCTCCGGGCTGCTTTTCGTACTCGTGCCTCATCATTTCGGGTGGAGAAGCCTTTCCTAGGTGTGTAGCGTTCGTTTTAGTCGAGATCAGGAGTTGTGCTGTTCTAACCTTTGTCGGTGGAGAGGAACGCAGTACAAGACAGCCTGGCCTTTAGGTCTCTTCCTTCTGCTCCTTCCCCAAAAGGTCTATTACCTAAATTAAAGCATCTCTGTTTGGGGTTTTGGTTTTTTTTTTTTTTTTAATACTGAATAGTGCTGCTATTCACGAGCCTACACTTAGCAACAGGTTAGGTAACTCTGTATTGGTCTGGTGGGAAGGATGTAAATCTCACCTGAGGACTTACAGAACCAGTAGTTTGTTTAAATTCTGTTTAAAGGCTATTTTACAAACTATAATGGCTGGTAACTTTTTAAATATTACTTGCTTTCTTTTTTCTTTTTTTTTTCCTCTCTCTGCATGAGGCAATAACCTGTTTTATCAGGAGGAAATTTCACTTCTGTGACCTGGCGCAGGCATTGTTTTACCAGTTAAATCATGTTCGAGTAGTATAGCCTAAACCGCTCTGTGATAATAAGACATGTATTTTCTTCCTTAATTGCAGCTTCACTTATTACAGAGATTATTACTTGCACAACATGCCCAGCTTTTTATGTTCGTGTTCTCTTTGTATGTATTACTTCTTTAAGGAGAAAGCATTATTATGTCCTATTTGCCTGTCCTGATAGAACTGAAGATTTGATGTCCTCTGGCAAGCATGCAGTATCTATGGTTTCAGAAGCTTCTGTTTAGTAATATTTTTCCCTTTCTCCTTTTAGTGCTTACAATGCATTATCCTGTCGGTCATGTGGCTTGATCGTGGGCTTCATTCTTTATTCCACCTCCAGTGACCTGGCGTATCTCCGAGGCTGCTTCTGTTTCTTCAAGGACAGCATCCGCTGGTGAGTGTACTGTATTCTTACGATTTCACGGGAATTTGTAAGTTATTACAACGGGGTGTGCAACCAATCTACAGCTAACAAAAGCGGCTTTACTTCTGACTGAGTGCATTAGTGTGGGATTTTAATATCCTCTATGTTCAAATTGTTTGTGCTGGCATGACTCTGTTTGATTTGCCTTGTACTTCTTGAGCGTCCTTGTGTAATGTCAAGGTTTAAATCTAGTTGTTGGCAATACTGAAATCTCCTTCAGTTCCAGATTCACTTAGCTAATGTAAGCTATCAAATTAGTTCCATGATAGATTGAGCACTTGATTATGGAAACTGTAAATTACTTATAGCTGGTGATGAGAGGATCTTATGATTTCAAAGTAAAACCATTGTTACGTTTTTAATATTTCCATAATGTTTTCACTACTTTTGGCAACAACTTTGTATCTGCTTTAAAATCATCTTAAATAATCTCTCTAAACAGTGAATGCAACTATGGGGTGTTTAACTGTTTTTTCTTGGTTTTTTTTTCCCTTTCCCCTTTTGTTTTCCAGTTATCTCTTAAAAAAACAAATGATAATAGAAGCTTCTAAGGTGAATTTTCCTGCTGTAACCTTAAAGGAGCAACTGCGGGAAGTAAGGTTTCTACATTAATTTGTATGGAAAGTATTTTAAAATGCTGATATTTTTGAATATTAGTCCAAAAATATTGATACAATTACTTCTTTATTTTCTCCATCTTATGCACTTAAAAAGCTGACTTACAACAGTGACTGACTTAAATGTGTGAGACATGCAAAATATTTTCTAGAACCACTTATCTGCGAAACATATTCAGTTCTAGCTGGTTTTCTGGCAAAAGTGTGTTATCCTTTTATCTCTACACTTTGAAAAGAAAAAAAACAAGAATCGTTTAGACAGACTTCACTGAAGTATTGCTACTTGTGTTGTCCCTAGAATTCGTAAGTCACTGTTGAAGAATTTAAAAAATAGCCATTTGTTAATTTGAAAGGGATTCTAGCACAGTTGTATTTATGGCTATGTAAGCTCAAAACAGCATGGAAGTAGTTTCAGAGACAACACTAGAACCTCCCTCCTTTTTTGGTGTTTAAATTGGATGTTCTTTTCTGTAACTTGGTTAGTTGTTGAATTAGTCTGTCCCATAGCTCAAACAAAGTTACTGTGTGTAGGAGGCAGCCAGTGTATCCAGTATCCTTACTTTTTTTTCTTTTTTTAGTTTCTTTTCTAAGCATGGAAATGAGCCTGTGACATTTCTTAAGTTTTGTCCTCTTTAAAGTCATCTTCCAGTGTCTTGTAAGATCAGAGTGTTTTTATAGGTCAAGTGAGGCTAAAATGCAAAAAATCTTATCCAGGCAATACTTCTAAAGTTGAGACACCTTTTCCTGAAGTAAAAAAAATGGTAGTACTTCATTGCAAACACAAATTATGTGACTGGAGAGTTTGCTTGTTGACTAGAACAAGTGCAAGAATCTGGTCTTTGCTTTCTGAGACATTATGTCAACAGGATTTTAGCTCTGATGTGTTAACTTAAACCCCAGGCTCTGGAAATGGCATTTTTGAGGGACTGTCCACATGTATTCCTAAGTAACGTTGAAACAGTCTGACCAGATCTTGTCAAAGAAGGTCTCTGGCCACGTAAAAACTTTTAATGAGTTAACTAGGAAAGATTGGATTGATAGTAATAAGGCTCCAGCAACTCTGTCTCCTTAAGGAGAGTATTCCCATACATCTCTGAAAGAGGTTATGCTGGCACACATTCATCTACCGCCTCTTTGTAGCCCAGGCCTCTGATTTGGGTGCCAGTTTTGGCTGTACTAGACACGCAGGTTAAAACCCAGTATAACTTTCCATCTTGAAAGTCAGCTGCTCTTTAGCCACTGGAAGTGGGGTGCAGATCATTCAAAGATCCAGTGCTAGGACATTTTTCTCTAGTTTTAATACTCTTATTGCTCTTTTTTTCTAGCTGAAAGAAAAGCTTGTGGAGGTCCACATTCGCATAGAATTGCTGATTAAGAAGCTGGAGGAACTGGAACAAAAGAATAATGTGGCAGAAAGGCAAAGCTCTGCATCAGATGCAGTTGGCCTACTGCCAGGATATGCAATAGTCAGGGTCAACTAATAATATGCCATTTTCAAGAACTGCTGGAGCTGTTTCTGCATCTCTGCTGAGTTTGTTCATTATGATGAAACAATGCCCCAGAACAGCTTTCAGTGTTGATCTGTCACTTTATCTTTGTATAGAAAGAACTGATGCTTAAACGCATCCCTTCAATCTAAGGGGAACCCCTGAAAATCTGACATACTGAAGTTATGCTTGCAAAAATTAATAGCTCACCCATGCAGCACATCACTCTCCGAGACAGTACAACTATGACTTTGATGCTCTCTAATGACTTCAGGGGGAAAACCAGCCTTTGAAATACTAAAATCAGGTTTCTGGAATTATACAAAACATACTAACAAGATGATATTCAAGAGGAGCCATTATAAGTTGAAAGTTCTTGCAGAAATCTAAAGTTCTCGTTCTACCTTTTCATATAGATACAGTGTTAATGGCAACTAGCTGTCGGTCAAGTGGCTCATTAGCTGCATCTGGCACATGAGGCACTGCTAGTGGCCTCCTATTTGCTTGTGTGTGCAGCCTGCAGAAGGAGCAAGCTAGCATGTCGTAGAAGCTGCACAGTGTGCTTAGTGCATGAATCCGGATGCCACAATGCTGGCTGGAGCACGAAGTTTTGGATTTCAAATTCAAGGGCAACTCACACGCCTGCCAAGTCCTCTGGAAGCGCAGCCCTGTGGCTGCACAGGCCTGAGTCAAGTTCTGGCAGCTCCATGAAGCTTAGGCTGTGAGCAACTGTCTTTAGCAGATTCGAGCCTGCCTTTCCGGGGCTGACGCTGTGAAACCAAGGAACAGTCTTTTCTCCTTCGCTTCTGCTCAATTGTGGGAACGCTGCGCTGCTGAAGTTGTGATGACCTGCCTGCTGCCTTCCCTTGGCCAGTCAAGGTGTTTCATAAAAAATACCTAATGGGAGCTCACTGGGATCTCTCTGTTTTGAATGGGTTCTGCTTCTTTCCAAACATCTAGAAAGTAATTTGATGGAAAAGAAAGAACACTACTTACCCCTTGTTATTGGCACAGAATATCTTTATACCTTATTCTTGTTAGTTGGAAGATTGAGGGTCTTTTCCTTTCCCTTTTGCTGCCTAAAGGGCTGATGTTTTAAACCTTCCGTAAAGTTCAGTAGTTGTCTGTAGTAGTCTAGAGAGGATTGTATTTACTTGATCAACTTAATTTCAGTGATACATTTGCCATTTCCTTATTCTGCTTCTACAGATGTTTAGCAGGTTGCACTGCCCATTGCTGCTGATGCCAGTACTCCCTGTATTTCATAGTCTTAATTGTTTTATTTGTAAAATAACTCTTGTAATGGGCTTGGAGCAGAGGGGACAAAACTCACTGCGAGGCGCCTCAGAGCCCTTAGGTGGGCAGCTGGTACTTATACTACTAATGTTCACTGTGATGCTTTTTGATTGAGAGTTCCGGGTTGTTTCAGTTCATTCTGATTAAGCAATAACATAGAATATCAACAGCCATTCTGCCAGGAGAAGGAGGGTCTCTCTCTGTTAAATTCTAATACTATATGCTGTCTAAGTTATTTTTGTTGTTTATGTTTTACAGATTTGACAGGCATGAGTGCAAAAATGCAGTGCTTGTCAATGACAGCTAAATTCGGGATATCAAAAGTAACTACCTGAAGTAAATGTTACACTCTTGCAAGATCTGTTTCATTGCCTGTAATGATAACTGTTATCTTTGCTAAAATGAGCTCTATCCTGAACCCTTAACTGGAAGGCTGTTGGTAACAGTTGTCACTGTATATTCATGTAAAGTTTGGATTTGCTGTATTTGATTATTTCGTTATTAAGAACAAATAAGTTCTTAAAGTTGTGTTTTGCAGTGACTTCTGCATTATGTTTAAGGGCCTGTTGGTCTTTAACTGGGGTCTTGTGACTAAACTCATTTTGTGCAAGCATTTCCCCATGTCAGGTAAATGTTTTCCATTGTAGAACTTCACCGTTGTGTTATTTTCTAAGTGACAGCCCTTTTGTTGTTGCATCAGTCTAAGAAACATGATTGGTAACGGGACTACTCACTTTTGCCCTTTCATTCTGGTTTCTGCATGGAGACTGTTTCTTGCTATATACTTTACATATATACTGTGTCTAATAGTGCTAAATTGTCTTGCTTCGTCTAGCTAAGTGTCTACCCCAAAAGAAAAAGAAAGCTGTCAGTTACTTTTTTTTTATATTATCTTTACGGATGTAAAGAAGAAACTTTTTAAATAAAAAAGCTGAAATTCAGAACTATGTATTGTGCGGATCATGTATAGTATCACATGAGTCATAAGCCCACTTCTTTTCCCTAGACTACATTTACAGAAAAAAGCCATCAGTTTATCTTGCTTAGGTCCTGGTTCATTATGAAGCATTAAATTAATGGTTCCTCATATTGTATTACTTAGCATGACTTTAAACAAATAATGAATATGTGCTAAATAATAGCTGGTAAATTTTTAAACTACATTTCTCTGATCTTTGGAACTGGCAGGACCTCTGCTCTGTTGAGTCAAGCTGTGGTCCTTCATGTCTATTTGTCAAATGATGTTTTTTCTTGGCACTATTGCCTGATGTACCTGCTGACACTCACAGCAGTACAGTGTTCTAAGTAAATTCTGTTTTAAGAAGCAAGCCACCTTAATTCACAAAACATAAAATAAATGCAATATCTATCTTATCTGAGATGAACATTTACTGAGATATCAACTTAAACCCCTGGGTGCATTTTGATTTAAGGAATGCTTATAAACTTCTATTCCTGAAAGATTCAGCTTTTGATCCCAGACCCTGTCCCGGATTCAAGTTCCTCTTAATCTACAATTGATCGGTGAACATTTGTTTTTCTTACTCCAGTGTAGAACCCAATCTCCTCTAACTAGGCATCTTGAGAGATGTGTTCTAGCTTTAAGTGCAGCCAGGGCCAGTCTGGCTTAGGAAGGATGGTTTCTCTATTTAAATGAATACCAACCACTTAGAAAGCAAGTCTCAAGGTCAGGCCTTCGTATGTTAGCTAACCAGCACCTGTCTTCTCTGGAATCTGAAGACAAAAACAACCAGCAAATGAAACAAATTAAGGTGGTTGAACAGGCTACTGGAGTAATAATCATACTGTGAATCTTCTATAAGCTAGTGTAAGGGTTAGCAATCCGTAACAGGTTTTGGAAAGCTTGTAGTAGGCTTGGGAGCCATGGCTTCTTCAGCACAGTCCTCATGAGGTGGTATCCTGCTGCTGTGTTACAGTGCTTCCCAAAACTGCTTTCAGCAGCAACCGCAAGGAAAGTTGTGCCTCCCTGAAGGTTGTGACATGCCCACCACAGAAAGCATTTTTCAGAAATGTAGCTGCCAAAACAATAAACAATCCACATACATACTACTTATTACTTTTAGGCAATCTATACAAGCAAGAGTAGCTTTCTGCTACCATCTAAAATAAGCCTTGAAGCTTTCATCAGGTAAGTTGCCCATCTTAATACGAGTGGAGTAACAATTTTTCTTTAATTTCCTTCCACGAAGTCAGAGGCTCTTGTGCCTGAAGTCTGCTGGAACAGCTGGACCCAAAGCAGACATCCAGCACATGTAAGTTCAGCTCAAATCGTTTGGTTCTGACAAAGGGACAACAAGTACAAACACATCTCAGAAGTGGAGTGTAGTGTATAGTAAGTAAGTTGGTTAATTTGTCTTCTGAACAAACGACACATCCAGTTTTAGTGCATTCTCAGCCTGTGCTGCTTTATTGCTAAAAAAATTTGTATACAGGTGCAGAGTTTCCAAGTTCATTTTTAAACAGTTCCTCTTTACAGTGTCAAAAGAATAAAATCTTATCTTGAAATCCTCAAAGATGCATAGATATAAAAGCAAGCTGCCTTTTGGAAAAACATCAGAATTTGCAGGGAGACATTCTTTCACTGTTACCATGTAAAATGTGTGCAATGGGAGTACATAGTTCCTAGTGACACCAATAGTTTCCTCCACTAATCCATGTGAGCGTGCCATCAGAAGTTCAGTGTAAGAAGTATTTTCTAGCCTGTTTTTTTAAGTACTAAGGTAATTTTTAAGAATCTATAACTAGTACTTCTCCTTTGCTGTTATAGCATACTTTTTGAAAGGAGATCTTCACTGACATCCTAAAATAGCTTATTCGCCAGGTTTTATATTGAAGGGAATAAGCATTAACAAAGGATACAGCTGCTTACTCGTCACACAAAAGAAAATATTTAACAGGGTTTAAAACCATGCAAAGTGTTCTACAGAATACCCCCTAAGAATTAGGTGACCATGGTTAACCGCTGGGCTAAACTTGTTTTACAAATTCCCTTTTTGCTTGAAGAAGTTGGCTCAAAGGATTTCATTTAGTCTAGCTCCTGATACCATAAATTAGTTATCTTCTCCTCTCATAACACTGCTATCTTTATTTGGCAATTCTTGTATATCTAGAAAGAGCATTCATGAGAATAATGCAACCCCTGTTCTAAACCCAAATCACGGTGCTTTATGGATGGTTGGCTATGAAGTATGAACAGGAGTTAACTTGACACACAATTTCTTCCTCCAAGACACTTCCTCTTTCTATTTAAGAAAGAGGACTGAGCCTCTGTACATAGAGAAGTGTTCTGCACAAGTTAAGCCCACCTACAAAATTAAGCTAAGCTAGAAGTATGGAATTCTGCAGTAACAAGCTAGTATTCTACATGTTTGAATACAAGTTTAAAGTTGGAAAGGTATTAGTGACGTAGGCTATGCCACATGTTCCATGTTATTTTCAAACTGCCAGAAGAAAATTAACAGCATTATCCACTAAAAGACTTGGGAAATATTACAGAGAACACACTAAAAGTTTACAGAAAGATGGCACCCAAATTCCCTTTTATTTAGTAAGTGAAATAAAGAAAAAGAGACTATTGCAACCTGTGTTGCAGAAGATAAAGACCTTCAGTGATCAAATCTCATTTTCTGTTTTTAAAAATCTCTTTAAAGAACTTAAAAAATATACAAGATTACCAGTATTTTCAGGTTCATTCCTGCAGATGCCATTATTGCTGGCTGGTACCAGTATGCTTCAGTACAGCTGCCTATGTGGCTAGAGAGTTACCTGAAAATACTGTCTATTAAAAAGCTATTCAACACCTGAAATATATGTACTGTGCTTATTAATTTCAGTCTTCTCCAAATAATTTCCCTCACCACACCCAAGCATATTACCTACTGTCTGGCAAATATTTCACTCAATTTGAGTCTGTGGTTTCCGTTACTTGGTTTTTTTTGTGTTGTTTTGTGTTTGTTTTTTTTTTCTTCCACCAGTTGCGCTCCCCTGCACCTTGTAAGAAACTCTGCACCCTTTTCCTTGCTACAGCTGCAGCAGGTGAGAAACCTCATCTCGCCCCTAAACATGCTTAGTTCATGCCCTGCTTTTTACATGCTCAGGGCACTAATATGAACCAGACAAGAGGTTATAAAGGCGAGTTCTGCTGATCCTGGTTCCTGATTTACAGTTTTGGTGCCATGCTTCTGTCCCTATCTATACATTCTGCCCCTTTCTCTACAGAGGCAGCACGTTCTCTAAAAAAAAAAAAAAAATTTGAGAATCAAAGCAGGAAGTTCAAGCTATTGGTATATTAATTCCTATTGCTTCATTATGTATAAATGCATATCTCAATTTACTGGTAATAACTACATTACACTAGACATTTTGAATCATGCATAATTAGAATACTAGCTCTAAGATTTGGTTTGTGGGCCTGTGCCGCTTTCCTTCAGTTTCTCCATGCCTCAGGCATTACAAACCAGCCACCTTTTATTTGACCTGCAAACACGCTCATTTGGAGGGGAAGTGGAGAGAAGCAGACAGGATTTACATAGGACACACTAAACAGTAAGTTGTAACAGTAAGTTACCTTTGATCTTGGACCTCAGATGTTGTAAAGCCTTAGCGAATCTGTCTATATTATAACCTGGTACATAGGCTCTGAGACAGAAACACACTCTGCTTACATCATGAACACCGACACTTTCTCTAAAACTCAGGAGAAAGTGTAGAGCAGGCTGAAAGGGAACAGACATCAGAATCCATGGTTAGTGTTCTGCACTGTTAAACGAGACACCCTGGTTCAACTGCTGGCTTTTGTGGGCCAGTCAAAGCGCTACAGGGGCAAAATGCTGGATCATTCAGTAAAAGAAATCCAACGGAATCTAACTTGAACTGCCATTATGCAGCTCTGTACCTGAACAGCAAGTAGTAGGATTGTTAGCTTTGGAGGAAGACCAGACAGTTTCCTAGGGATGCAGGAAGCAGTTATTTCTAAGATTGGTTACCCATCAAAAACTGTTCTTCTCTTCCATATTTTTTCCTTCTCTGCCCAAAAAACACACTGCCCGCTCTTGACAATGTCATCCTTGTGTAAAGTGTCAGTGTCCTAAACCTCGGTACAATTTCTTCTCGCTCACTATCAAAGAGTCTTTGCAAGACTTCCTTTTTTTGTCCTAAACTTGACAATTATCCTCAGTTGCAGAAGGTGCAATTCCTGAAGGTGCAATTCCCAACACAAGTACTGGCTAGACCTTCTGCAGCAGCACTACTGGGCACAGAAACAGCATATACTTGTATCATCTGGGTTTAGTACTGCTCAAGGAGGCATGTCAGGGCTGGTCACTACACCTTTGACAGCTCACACTGCAACATGGTAGCAACTAACACTTCCACTTAATTTTAGCAGCAGTGAAATCAAGGAGGTTGGAGCAAAGGTCATGCCATAATACAAGAGCTGAAAGGCAAAGGGATTCCTTTTGTTGCTGTGAATAGTAATTTCTAATCTAGCACTCCATAATATACAGATAATTAGAAAAAGTCTGCACTGGGAAGAATATGCAGATAGCTTGCTTGGCTACATCAGTCTTGATTCCCCCCCCCCCTTCTCTGAATGAATAAACCCTTGAAGAATTCTATTCAGCCACAAAGTTCATATTTCTGAAATATGAACATGACCGTGTTTTCATTATTACATAAATGTACTTGCTGACCACAGACCAGAATAAATTTATAGTTTCTCTAATGTAATCAGATAACAATCAAATTAAGGTCCCCTATGGCCAGCTTCCAATTTTATCAATAATTCAATAGCTGGAATTTAAGCTGATTACAACTTTGCAGATCAATTAGCTTTTCATACACATATTACATATTTGCCAACACTTAATTTAGACATCTTCATGCTTACTTTGGTTACTTTATACTGTAAAAATGCTCACTGCCCTCACAGTCCCTTTATCAACTTGGAAGAGCCAAAGGGCTTCTTCACCTCCGTAATTTTGGAACATTAGAAGCTTCCCTTCAGCTGTAAGTTACAATCCAAATTACTTCAGCTTTCTAGAAGAAATCCAGCCAGATAGATCTAAACCTCTGATGTAGTAATTCTGTTCAGAATACGGTATTATCTGTTGGGCCTTATTGTCTCTATAGACTACATATCTGCACTGAAAACAGTGCCAACTATGGACATTTTAGAACTCCTGCAGCTATTTTATGTAACTCTTTGATAGCAAATACTTTGCTGGGTGCAGAGCTGTAGATCAATAACCCTTTGAGTTACCAGAAGCTTCACAGTACTTGCCTCTGCAAAACTTCAGGCATCAACAGAAATCAATGATGGTCTGAAACAGAGTGTTTAGCAAGACTAAAATTATTTTTCACTGTAAAGTAACATTTTTAGAGTTCAACAATTGTGCTTGGGACATACAAATGTTTTGAGTGTCAAGTGGTCTCTAATTTTTTATTTAAAGACCATCTCAGATTGGTCTTTTTAAACAAAGAAAACAAAAAGTACTTCCCACAATAAAAGCTTCTAACTTCAGAATCAGGTTCTCTTCACAGTGTAGTACTTGGAAGGGTTTAGTTTCTTCTCAGAGAAACACAGCAAGTGCTAGACTACAAAACTGAAAAAAAATATGGGGAAACTTCAGCTATCCTTTCAAAAAGAACTGTCTGCCCTTCCCCCAGCACTCATTGACAGTGCTTCAGGCAAGTGACAAAGCTAATTTTTTTTTTTTTTTCCTATCAGGTTCATTAACTAAGTATTCAAGTGCCAAATTCCCTCCAATGAGAGGAACATAAGAGGAATTCACCCATCTTCTCAGGAAGAGACTCTTCACACAACTCCCTGCAGCACAGAGCGCCACAAACGTATTTGGTTATTACCCACTTACTCTACTGTACAGTCTTGCTAATGCAAGTTATTTACTATCACATGCAAAACAGTTATTGCTACTAAAGTTCTATTTTCTTATTAAATCATCTTATGGCTTTGTTTGCATCAGGGATTCTTCCCCCTACATACTGTGCTATTTTGCATTCCAGTTTCAGAGGTATTTTTCAATTGATTCTCCCAAGCACTAAACTACTTTATTCAATGGTACAGCTACTTCCATTTAGAATTGAACCTAACTCTCAGCACAGGTCCCCCAGATCTCTGCTGTAAATGGCCCACCTGTCCAATTTTCTTGGAAATCTATTAGATGCAGAGGGTTGGTTGTTTGGGGTTTTTTTCTTTTTTTCCCTGTTACATACATTAACTCTGCACGGATTACTGGTTTTGCACCAAAGTACATGCTTCTTGATTAATTACTTTAGAGATATATCATATCAAAATTACAAAACCAAGCTACCCATTCCCTCCCTCCCCCTAATGGCCATTTACAGGCAGGTCTCAGGAAAAAAAGATGCAGTATCCTCTCTAAGTTGAAAGATAATTTTGTTCTTGTAAAAGAGATAAATGGGTGAAGAGCAACACTGGCACCAAATAAAAGACTTTTTCCTAGGAAATCAGAGGATGCCATCTACAGAGCATTGCACATCTCAGGAATCGTATCAGTCTCTTATTTGACCAGTCCAAGCTGCCCATTGAGTGCTAAATCATTTGAACTTCCCCTGGTCTAAACTTTCCTTCTGAAAAAAGCAGAGGGAGACAGAAATTATTAAAATTGAGCTTAGAGCTGGAAAGCAATACTGCAAGTTACCTAAAATACGGGATGTTAATTTCAATAATACAGGGGTGGGGAATCTCTGATCCATAGGCTAGAGACAGCCTGCTGCACAGATACAGTCTGCAACGTTGTTTTTCCAACAGCCCTTGACATTATATTCTCTCTTATTATTAAGATGTATGTAAATGCAGGATCCACCAAAGGTGTTAAAGGACTCAGTAGGACTTCAGCCAAAAAAGGTTCCCCATTCCTGCAATAATGGATAAAAGTCTTCTACGCGTAACTGGCAGATAGCATTTTGCAACCATTAACTTATTGTATAATGAGGATAATGTTTAACTAGTTATAACAATTATATAGGCAGATCTGAAAAAAAAATTACTTAAAAGATTTTGTAAATGATCTTAAGGTGGCAGAGATGTGTACAAAATGCACACAAACTCCTTAGCGTATTCATACTTTTCTGAGTATATCACAGGATGGGTAATAATAAAATTGAAAATGCTGCACATGGAAGAAAACACGTTCAACAAAGACTAAAGAGAAAAGAATCCCACCAATAGAGATGAGAATTCTGGACGCTTACGTACAGTAGCTTACTTTGCAGTTGGACAGATAGACTAAAACCAAAAAGTCAACTATGATTCTATGACGCCCGTTAAGTGAACGCATTCCATTTCTAAAAATAGCGTTGCCATTGTCAAAGGGAGGATACTGCATGTTTAGACCATGTTTGTGACATTTCTATTGTATCCTTTCTATTGTTAATTACATTATCATAACTGTTTATTAATAAGTTTGTCACTCTGAAATTGTAAAAATACTACTAGGCTCATGCACTGTCCTAACATGGCACTACAGTTTGCTACAAAGCACTAATGCTTATGGAACTATACACATCTCAAAATGGAAGACATTGGTGATTTTGTTGTTTTCAAACAACTTGTAACATCATTTTGTCCACAAGTATTAAAATATATATATGTATATATATATGATCTATTGCACATGCCCCTTGTTTTTGTAATCTTTCACATAGGAAGATTTCCAACCAACATAGAGAAAAAGTGGAGCAAGAAAAAGTAAGTAGGCTGAGGCAGCATTTCCTAACACAGCAGTTTTATAAAGGTGCTGGCCGGAAAGGTACAGGAATGGGGGGTCTTCTGGGCATGCACTATTGGAGTATTACTTCTGTGAAAGCCACAGATCTTTAGCCCTGCTAAAAATACTATGTTCTAAAATTAAACTTGAAAACTAATGTTGTTCCATTGTCATGGACAGGAGTCAGGAAAAATCAGCAATTCTATTTTTTTTGTTATAATGCAGGGTTACAAGATGCTGAGGGTTATTCCTATGGAAAAAGAAATCAAAGATCTTGAAGTGTCTACTCTCTAGTCAGACAAATTCTTATTTTTTGTACATGTCCACAGAAACAAAAAATACCTTCCCATCGCCCCAAGTATTTTGTCATCAAGCTATGCAAGAAACACCTGCTAGTTCTAACGTCAGAAGGATAAGTATGGGTAGAAGGAAGAAAAGGAAATTCCCAGATCTAAAATCAGATGTTTCTTATACCAGATACCTCCCAACCACTTATAATCCTATGATACTGACAGTATTTTCCATCACTTAGAGATGGATCCTGCGTCTACAGACATCTACATTAAATACGATTAGTTTCAACATGAGGCCCTAAAAGGAAGTGTGCTTTTCTAGTTGCCTCCAATGCCAGAAAATTCAGACCATATTCAGCAAAGAAAACCTATATTCTTAAAAGAACTCAGACCGAGCTGGTGGTTGCCTCATCAAGATCAATGTAACTCTTATCACACAGGTCATCACAATGTTACACACAATTTTAGTGCACCTCTCTGCTCATTACAGTTGGCATCATTTTGATACGCAGTGTCTTGCCCACCACACTTCAGCTTACGTGTCTGATCTTTTCTTCATGGAAACAAAAAATGGGTAAAGCTGTCATTAAATCTTATTGTTACAATGCAAGTCTAAACACAGACTTAACTCTACTCTGAAGACTAGGATCAACGCCAACACTTGTCCTTACTCTGCTATGGAACTTGGTCCCATAAAATGTCACCATATTTTAAATATCAGAATGCTGCCCTTGCAATCTATCATTAAAATTTAAGAAGGATTTCAATTGTTGGCTTTTCAGCCATTTTCAGGCTGTCTGGCTCTCTCCACCAGTTATATAAAAGGAAAAACAGAACCAACCAAGAAATCTAAAACAACCCCCCAACAATCCTACTATCTCCCAAAACCTATTAACAGAACCTATATACCTTTACTTGATCCAGATTTGAAAATATTATTTTAAGCTAGTAAGTCACATTTTCTAAATCATAAGCTTGGAATAAGGTGCACTAAGAAGAGCTCCAGATTTGAAGTGGAATAGAATACATATCCCAGTTCTGGGTTTTTTGCCAAGAAATCTTACTTGCCATATAGAATAGCATAGCAGGGAGAATGTAAACAATATACGCTCCCACCTCAGAATGACAGAAAACATCCTATATAATCACAAATGATGGAGACAAAGGAACTTGTGTAAACATAAGAACAACAGATTACGCCTTAGTTTGGGAAGGAATAAGAGGAACCAGAAAAAGGCCCATCCTAAGTATTTCCGCTCTCTCTCAACTCACCCCTTACGTGGCTAACAGTCCATTCTCTTAGGCCTATTTCTACCTAGATGGCAGAAATATACAGGTCATCTCAGTTCTCAGTCACAGAAGAATCAAAAAGCTGATTCCATCAGCGGTATGAAAAGCTGAAACTGTGCCAAGGAAGCTGAGTGGATAAACTGCAACTTTACACCTCTGGTCTCTTCCATCCCACCAGAAGTTGATTTCTTTAATAAAGAAAGAAGTTCTGCCCCATCTCTTCTACTGTATAATGTTTTTGTTCCTTTTGCTACTAAGGATTCATAAAAAGCAAGAGGGAGGGAATGATTTAACGTAAACCTAATCATTATCCTGTTACCCCAGAGGCCTTTAAAGCTTCATTTTTCTTTGCTAGAAATGAAATGGTGCAGAGTAATTTCTCTTTCTGGTGAAAACTCTTCATATCCAGCACTTACATAGGTTTACACATGCAAATATACATTTTGATCACAGGCTGGGATGATGCATTTACACACTATAGACAAGGTGATTCTGCATTTGTTCCTGTGCATTAGCTGCTTTATGTGAGTTGACATCAAGATATCTATCTACAAAGTCAAGCCTGGGTCCTGGACTAGAAAATACCTATATGGGATGTCCCCGGTTGTTCGGTAAGTTTCTTCCTTAGGTCAGAGCAGAAAATATGTTCTGGTTTTCCTGCTGCAACTTTTCATACATGTCAAGACAGTTTGACATAGCAATGCCTGCAGACACTTTATCTGCTAGGAATTCCAATATGACACAGTGAAGTACTTAACCTTCCTAAATTGAAGAAGGAGGTTTCAGTGAAGAACACCAGCTTCCACTTGCATCTGATTACAAAGTATTTCTCATTTTAAAACAGAACGCAGAAAGCTGGATGAAGAGCTGGCACAGAAGACATTTCTTCAGGGAAACAAATGCTGATTTCTGTTACTCTGCTTTTGAGTTTTGATAAAACGGTGGGGTACTTCTGTGGGAGAAGTCATCTGGTGAATCAAATGTTGGGCGAGATGATTGAAACCGGAAGTAGAGAGATCTTTGTTTGTTCAGCTCCATGGAAGTGAAGGACAGGTTTTTGCTTGCTAGAAGAGAAACACCCACATCTCACAGCTTGTAAGCAAGCGACAGGACCACCTTCTTCTTGAATGTCAGGAGAAGATCTGGAATCCTAAAATAAAAAAACCAGGACAGGCAGTTTAAGAATCAGAATAAAATACATTCAACACTAAAATGCCCACTGGTTCATTACTTTAAAAGCCTGACTAACGGACAAAATTAGCTGGCTTCACAAACTGCAATAATACCTTGCTCTAAGATTTTATATCTAACTGTAGAGGTCCATAAGCTGGCTAAAGAAATACTACAGAAATGCTGAACTATACACTCACTCAGAAGCAATGCATCCAAAAAATATATCAGCATTAATTAGCTATGGGGCTTCTTAACTGTGGCTGCAACATATAGCATGACAATGTTGAGGAAGCACCAGAACACACCCTGTGCACAGAGAGGGTATATTCTGCTATAGCAGGTCACAGTTCAGAGAGACACCAAAAACTATCACCTAATTAACTACGGAACCATCGGTGCTAGAGAGGAAAAAAGCACTTATGACAGTTGTAAGATCACACAGATTAGGTACTCACTTTTACTCATTTCTCCCCACTTATCCACAGTGTAGACATACTTCAACAACTGTCATCTTGTCACCGATCTCCTGGCCTTTCATCAGTGACACTCACCTGGTATCACCTAGTCACAGTAGCTGTTAAGACATGATTTTTTTGCTTTAAGTTTGATGCCAGCCTGGATTGGAAGGTAACGCAGGTGCACTTCTGCACAGCTAGTGCCAGAAACATTTATTATCATTCTCCTGTACCACGATGAGAGATGTGAAAGAGAAATTATTTTCTTTGGTTTCCTCTCTCTCACATACAAGAACATGAGGATACACTGTATTTTTTTAAGCCCTTCCCCTCTTTTCCCCGTCTTATTCTAATTACCTTAACCCCTTAGTTGATCGAGTTCAGAAATAATCTTGCAGTGAAAATTTTCCACTCCTATGTTAGAAGTAGTGAGTAGATCATGAAAATGGAAACACAGCACACATCACCATCACTTTCTCTCTGAGGCACCCAAATATTTCAGCTGACCATGAGCTTGACCATCCATGCTCACACTGTTGGGAAAGTCTTATTCTTGCTATGAAGATGGGGAAAAACAGACCTGGAGAGCTGCAACAAAACATACCAAAGGTTTGTGGCAGAGCTGAGAACAGAATAGAGCACTCTGTTACACATCTTAACTACCAGGATATCTTTATTTCATTCACTAGGGGGAAAAAAAAAGAAAAAAATAGAAAATCAAAACTCCAGAAGTTGATTGTCATCCTTAGAAATTTTGAATGTACTTTTTTTCTATTTGATAATTGACATTTGGTTATGTTATCTTTCTTCCAATCCTACTGTTTAACAAATACAACTTTTAAGATACTACTCCCCGAGTTAATACATTACACAATTAGTGTCTCTTAGCAGAGCAAAATGACATCATGGGACAGGAATTTTATAACTTTAAAAGCATTTATTCTTGTTAGAATATATAGTTAAATCAAAAGTTCTTTCAAGCTAAGCCCAAGCTGAAAGCTGACACTGTGGCAACATTCCAGTTCTCTGAAAGTACCCTACGAAAAATTAAAATCTCAAGGACTGATTTCTTTGGACAGAGGGACAAAAAAAAAGAAAAAAAAAGAAAGAAAAAACCTAAATCAACCAACAAGCTTGACAAGTTTGACACCTGATATTTAGTACCTAAATAACCTTATGGCTTTACTCACCATTATTTCTGATCAATCCACATTCCCTTCAGTGAGCCTAGAGAGAAAGAGATGAACAACAGAAATTAAATTTGCATCTAGGAAGCTATTCAGATCATACATGACTATCTGCACAAGACAAAAGATTAGCTGTACCTTCCAGGAACTAGTTAACATTTTTAGACATTCTATATAAAACATGCTGATGCTACTTTTCAAATTATCATAGCCACCCCCTTCTTTTAGTTTACAGGAAAGGATGGTCAAGTGAATTGGGCCCAAGTATGGAAGACCCAGGACAGGCAAACTTTAACTAAGAACAGGCTAGGGAGGAGAAGCATATAGCCAAAACACGCCTGAAAAGCTTTTGCTCAAAAACCATTCTGTTTCCTGGAGTAAAATCACGCGTGTCATTCATTCCGCAGAATGTAGTTTACACAGTACTGAATTCCCTTTTTCCCTGGATTTTGTTGGTTTCTACTTTATTGAGAACAGCCTACAGCCCATGCTCAACTGACCATATCTGGAGCATTAAGTATACACCACTACCGAAACTGCTTTTTAATTGTGCACATTTTGAAGAGAAACGATATTGTTATGGTAAGCTATCATCAACAGACACACATTCCAGTTTCACAGGAACTGAGATGGACACAATTTCAGCCTCCAATAAGGCAAGAAACTCATGTTAATAACAAACCATCATAGCAAGGAAGCGTAACGACTGTTTTCAAGGATGCTGAGCTGACAACTTAACTGGAAGAATAATGCATTGCTATAAGCAGAAGTCTCTCATCACACAGAACTTACATTATTAAAAATTCCCAGTATCCTCAAAGTGTTACTAGCTTCCGCCCTCCTGTACAACACAGCATTTCTGCAAGCACCAGGGACCTGCACCTTGCTCTGGTGAGGCCGCACCTCGAATACTGTGTTCAGTTTTGGGCCCCTCACTACAAGAAGGACATTGAGGTGCTCGAGCGTGTCCAGAGAAGGGCGACGAAGCTGGTGAGGGGTCTGGAACACAAGTCTTATGAGGAGCGGCTGAGGGAGCTGGGGTTGTTTAGCCTGGAGAAGAGGAGGCTGAGGGGAGACCTTATCGCTCTCTACAACTACCTGAAAGGGGGTTGCAGAGAGGTGGGTGTTGGTCTCTTCTCCCAAGTGACTAGTGACAGGACTAGAGGAAATGGCCTCAAGTTGCGACAGGGGAGGTTCAGGCTAGACATTAGGAAAAAGTTCTTCACTGAGAGAGTGGTGAAACACTGGAATAGGCTGCCCAGGGAGGTGGTAGAGTCACCCTCCCTGGAGGTATTCAAGGAGCGTGTGGATGTGGCATTGTGGGATGTAGCTTGATGGACATGGTGCTGTGTGGTGTTGGGTGGGTTGTGGCTTGTTATTGTTGTTGTGTGGCGTGGGTTTTGTGGTTTTTTTTTTTTTGTGGGTTTTTTGATGTTGTGTGTTTTTTATTTCTTTTTTTTTTTTTTTTTTTTTTTTTCCCCCCCAGGTTGGACTCGATGATCTTACAGGTCTTTTCCAACCGTACTGATTCTGTGATTCTGTGATTGATTCAGAAAAATTGTAGTCAGCAGATGATCCCTAGCCCTGTATTTCAGGGTAGTTATTCCATTCTCGTGTTGCCAATTCTGACCCTTCCTGTTCAAGTTCAACCCTCAAGAATCTGCCATGCACTATGTGACTTTGAGAGATTGCAGAATCAACAGCAAAAGATTCACAAAACAATCTTATAAGGAACAGTTATCAGGAACTCTCCCAAACTTCCTTATCATAATGGAAACAATTCCCAATGCCAATCTTTGAAAAATCAGGTTTTCTTTCACTTATCCTAAAACTACAAATAAACTAAACTAATTACTACAGTAAGTCTTATTATAAAAAAAAGCAGCAGGTGACACTTAAAGCAACTCATACAAAGGAATGTTTCATCCAATACTGAAATTCAGTTTGCTTTAACCAATTTTTTTTTTTATTATTTTATTTTAACAAGTTCACCAACTTTGGATGCCCCAGTTTTTAACCGCACTGCTTGATATACTTTCTATCTGACTTTCACAGATTATGTGGGAGAAGCCTTCACGCTAGTACCAAGAGAACTTGCAAATGTAACCGGATATAAATCAAGGATATTGAAAATTAGTAGGCACTGAAATTGATGGTGACAGTATCAAGTCTATACTTAAAATCTAGTGGAAATTATGAAGAAGAAAAAAAGAGACTATTTTTTTTTCATACCTTACTGAACATACAATCAACTGATATGGAACAAGAAATATCTGTGAAAACTCATCATTATATATATTAATAATTTTCTGTTAAAAATTCTGGAAATATTATTTTTATTAAGTTTTGACTTATTGCCAATTCTTTTTTTTTTTTTGCCCTACCTTAACTAAAGGTTAGTTTCCATGAACTTTAAATCTCACATTCAGATAGACAAATGTCTTGGATACAGGCAGCTTCAGGTATTTCAAAGCCAAAAAGAGATGAAGAAACATCTCATAAATAAATTTACCAGCAAAATTGTAGTATTTTTCTTGTCATATAGATCAACATGCCCTATTACCAATGGAAAAAAAAAAAAAAGTCAGTGTTCTGACATAATCAGCACACTGGAATTGGAAACTATGCTAAAATGCATAGGCTACAACTATGCTACCAAGTTTCACTGCACCTCTCACTCTATGTTTTAAGGGACCCTTAGTTTTAATTAGATTGGTCAGCAAAAACCCAGATCCATCAGATCTGGCTTTCCAAAATAGTACCTTTCTCTCTCACACACAGACACAAATGCTCCAAGAGATGAGCGGAATTAACAGGGACATAGAAGATGATTCCTCACCTCTTCCCTAGAGCCTGAGAAGTAGGTGAGGAAGGAAAGACATAGAAACAGGTTTATGTAGAAAGACCAAGACACGAAAACTTAAGTTAAGTGTGGTGGAGGTGTGTGAAGATACAGAAAGCAAAATTAGCACTACAGATTGCAAGTCCTTTGAGGTCTTTCCGATGGCTTAAAAAGTGTCAAATTTAACGTGGAAAGTTGATAATAACAAAAGCTTAAATCATAAACACAAAATACAACAGAAGTAGCTTACAGTCCTGCAAAAAATTAGCTGCGTTCATGCTCCTTTCACTTTCTAGGTAACTTTTAAAAAGGCATCTAAACCCAATCTATGAGGCAATGCAGAGAACTGTAATAAGAAAGGTTAAGACTGGTGTGACTGGAGAAAGAAAGGGAGTGTCTGAGCGTGGAGGCACGAAAAGGAACACAGAGCAGGAACAAGGCTCTCAGAAGGGCTTGTGTTAACGGCACCCAGGTTAGCAGGTCATCAACACCCCCACTCATCCCCCTGCAGTTTCAGAAGACACCCAGATCTGGAGACAAAGAACAGTGATAATTCACAGAGTGGGACAGGATAGAGACACAGACCACTGTCACCTCCAAAAAGGTACACAAAGGCAGATCTGAAACCTAGAATGGCTACCTACCTAGGAAGAGGCCAGAAGACATAAAAACCGGCCTGTTGATGTCCCTTGTCCTCTACAAGGGATCCTGGACTGAGTATCTGGACACAAGCAACATAGTACCAGACTGCTGGACACACAGCTTAAACACCCCTGCTATGGTGCTTGGCTGCTGGACAAACATCTCGGGCACTGCACACATTCTGCTGCTTATCAGATTGCAAACCTGAGCGACTGTTTTGTTTCACTTTATATTGTAAATAAAATCGCCTTCCTCTCCCATGAGGTTTCCAATGGCTACTTGCTACATCGTTGGTACAATGTTGTAACAGTGCTTCCTACAGCAGCGGAGAAAATAGGGAAGACTGTTTTACAGCTGAGCTTTGTATTCACGATACACACACCGTAGTAACATGCTCCTCGAGTGCTGTTTAGGCAAAGAATTATTCCTTCCTCCACATCCCATTTTAGAGAAACCCTCTTTTTTTTTTTTTTTTTTTAATCCTCCAAAGACTGTGCGGGTGCTCACATCTTGCATTCACATAACCTCCGGCATGTCAGGACTGGTTTCAAACACTGTTCCTTTTCTAGTTTTTAAGAATGAACGTGGGAGGTGTTCAAGAGATACTCCAGACTCTTCACAGACGCGGTCAGAATTTTTAGCCTTAGTTGGTCTACAATTATTGACACCCCTGAATGACAGGTCACGATCACAAGATGCATGGCCTGTTCACGCAAATCTTCACACTGCAGACTCACAGCACTGTGGGCAAGATTGTAAAGCAGTGCATATAGCTGATTTGACATATACCAGGGTAACAGAAAACTCTGATTTTTTGTGGGTTGTTTTTTTTTTTTTAAGATGCTACTTCTCACAGCTGTTGCACATTCAAAGCAATTAAGAATAAATACTATTCTAAATTAATTTACTTACTGCTAAAATAGTGTACAACTTCATGTGAAAGAAAGTTGACTGCTTGTTATTCTTTTAATTATAATATAAAGCAGAATTATCCTTGTATGTAATATGCCAAAGGCAAATCCCCTGGCATATTTTAACGATTCATACACAGACACATAATAAGTAGGAATATTCATCAGTAGCAGCATACTTGCCTTAACGTTATGTTGCTCATAAGCTGCCATTACTGTTACTACGTGAATAATACAGCATGTGAAATGGGTAAAATGTTCCTTAGAAAATTTTTCTCATGAACAGCTACTGCTTTCAGAACTAGTTGTGACAAACAGACCTATCACATTTCTTTTGAGTTATTTCAGCAGTTTCAAACAACTACTACATTATTAGATCATGTCAGATAGCATGCCACATCTCCACAAGATCTAAAGCTGTGCTTCTCATTTAACCACTTCAATTTTTTACTTTTACCTGACATGCACATTGAAAACGCAGTCACTTACAATTCTATGACAAACTCAAGCTTTAAAGAATTGTTATCAAATATAGAACATAAGGAATCTCATGCTAGGGACTGTAATCCTTTTGCTTTCAGTAAGAAGTGCCCCCCCTCCCTTTTTTTTTTTTAATTTAAACAAAGTACCATTCTATCATACAAAATACCTCCAATAATTTTGAAAAATTGAGAGCATACCTGACCTGCATGTCACTAACATGGAAAGGAGAGATAGTGGTTTTAGTAATAGTTTCACACATTTCATCATGTGTAAAGTCCTTTTCACCTTATTATCAACGATCCCATGAATTCATAATGCTACAATCAATTCCACTATCAATATAATCTCTCCACTCTCCATAAACTTACTTTGCACTGTAGATCACTCGCACGTTCCGGTTTTGTCAAATGACTTGGAAGCCATTCCCTTTGTGCACTCCTGTGTCAGTATGACATAAAGACATCAGAAAAGGATACAACCGTTCAGATTAGCAAACTCCATCTAGCACACAGATTCCATGAAGAACAGCGATAGCAGAAAACGAACTATAATCAGCGCTATTTTTGTAGCCGGAGACGAAAAGCCGAATTTCGGATGACACATTCTGGTTTCTCTCCTCCACGTACGCCGTCAGCCGCAGCTGTTCACCGGACGCGCGTTCTCGGCTGTTCCTAACTCGGCTGTAGGGTATCGCCGTGCGGGGAACGGGCTCTCCCCCCCAGCCATCTGCTGCAGCCCGCTCCCGTCGCCCGCCCGCTCCCGCCGGAGCTGCGGCACGCCCTCGCCCCCAGCTCCGAAGTTCCTCAGACTTTTCAGGGCGGCGGACGGGTGGAAGCGGCCCGGCTCCCCCCCGCCCTCAGCGGCGCCCCGGCAGGTGTCCCCGAGGGGGCGCCGGCCGCCACCACACGGACACCCCCCGCCCCGCTCGGGGCCACCCCAGCGTGGAGGCCGCGCTGCCGGGGGAGCCGGCCGGGCGCGCTCGCCGGTTCGGCCCGATCTGGCCCGGGGCCGCGGCGCTGGGCGGAGCGCGCCTCAGGAAGCGGCGGGCGCGAACATACCCGGGCCCAGCCCAATCACGGAGCAGGACGGGGAGGCGGGTGCGCGGGCGCCCGGGCCCAGCCCAATCAGGGAGCGCAGCACCAGGCACCGGGCTGGGTGCGGTCCCGCGCCGGGGGCTGTTGTTCCCCGCCACACTCACCTGAGCGCGGCCGAGGCCGCGGGGCCGCGGCCGGCCCCGGCCTCTCCGCCTCTTCCTCTTACTCCGCCATCTTCCCCTCCGTACCTCGGCCAGCCGGCGGGGGGCTCGCCGCTCCCGGCGACGCCGGGCCCGCCCCCTCGGCCGGAAGCCTATTGGGTGCCGCTCATATGCATCAGCCGTCCAGTTTCGGCGGTGATTGGTCAGCAGCGCCGTCCATCACGGGGGCTGGCCTGCCGCCTCCAAGGCTCTCCTTTCTGATTGGCCCCGGGGAGGGCACACGCCTGGAAAAGGATTGGCTCAAGCCGCGCGAGCGGGGCTGGCCTGGGGCGAATCCTCCGGTGACCTCCGCAAGAATTTAAAGGAGCCGCTCGCGAAGGCGGGGGGCGGCGGCGAGAACGCGGGCCCCACACCCCGGCGGGGTGAGGTAGCGGGGCCCGGCGCGGCGGCCCTGGCGATCCGCCCATCCGGGGAAGGAAGCACTCGCCTGGAGACTACCGGGCTGGCCGCAGCCCGCCCCGACCCTGCCGCGCAGGCCGGCACCCGCAGCGCGGGGAGCGGGGCCGGGGCCGTGTGGCCGTCGCGGCGGCTCCAGCTCTTCCCCTTCACTCGTACCCGGCTCGAGCCTCACGGGCACGGCCCGCTCGGCCGGGCGTTCCTCTGAAGAGCCCCCGGGCGTGACCGTTAGTGACCGTCGCTGACCTGTCGGGGTGCTGCTGCCGCTCCCCCGTCCTCCATTTCACCGCGCAGCAAGGCCCCCCCCCCCCCCCCCCGTGTGAAACCCCGGCTGAACCGGCACCGCCGCCTGCATGGGCCGCCGCTATCAAGTGATCTTGATTGCTCTGAATAACTGCCTTTATTCATTCTGCCAGGTTTTGCGTCATCTGCAAAAATGATTCTTTCTTTCAGCGGGGGTAATTTTACACTCCAGGCTGACGGGTGAGCGTATGGAAGAGTGTGAAGAGGAGTGCCTACCCATTCAGAAAGCTCTCGAGAAACACCCCCGTTTAACCGTGATTCATCACAGACAACTACTACAAGCCATTTCAGTTGAAATCTTAATCCGCTTAATGCACACTTCTCCACTATGTAGTGCTTTAATGCAGATTGTCAGCTTAAATGAAACACTTCTGCCAATTTAAATATCATATCCATGTACTATTTACAACCAAACCTGTAGTTTCAAAGAACTGAAAGCAGACCTTTCAAGTAATTTTCCATTGTAAAGTTATGGAAACTGACATTATTTTTACTTCTGCTCTTCGTGGGTCAAATCCTCTATTGAGATTATTTTGCCCAGACTTGATGCCATGCTAATGGGCCTACACCTATTTAAGTCAACTCATCTGCCACCTTTCAGTATTGATCAGCTATCAAACCTATTTCCACTTTCTGTAGTCTTCAAAATACTCTAACAATTAATGAAAACTAATTGCCTGCACACAGCCAACCATCCAGAGATTCTCAATATAACAAGCTTGAGGCTGCAGATTTGAAAATACTTTACTTCCTACTTGCCAGTAGACTGGAAAATGGTTCATCTGTATTTAAATACCTATCCCATATACTGCTTTTTCAAAAGACAAAAATGAAATATTAGGTAGTTCTGCCTTTGAGCTGATAATCTTATCCCTCTTCCAGACTTTAACCTTCACAAATGACCTTTGTTCTCAAAAAGACTTAAGATTTCATCTCTACAAGCAATCAAGTATACTAAAAATATTACTTTCGTGGAGATCTGCTTATATCTGTACAGCTTAGTTTTGAACAATTTTAAATTTAACACAAATTTAAGATCTCAGCTCTGTAAAACTCCTTCTCTTACTGTCTACCACCCTTTAAGTTAAATGTTAAATATGTATATTCCAGAAAACTGAATAAGATACTCGGTGGCTTCCATGTGATTTATACAGCTAACAGCAAAGTTACATTTTGATAGTTGGGGGGTGAGGGAGTGTTTACTGCAGGAGGATTAGTTGGGTTTTGTTTTGGTTGTGGGGTCTTTTTTGCTGTGTCCCTATGAGAGTGTTTGTGTTCACCTTAAAGCACATTAGCAAAAACCTGATTTCTAAGGTGGAGGCTTATAAGGTCAGAGGTCAAAAACTAGCATTGGTATTATATACCCTTTAATTAGAACAACACTATGAGGAGGGGAAAAAAAGCCTAGTTTGGAACAATGGAGAGGCGTAAAGCTCATGTTGTTAGGGGATCCATAGTGCAGTATTATGAGTGCGTGTCTCTTCTGGAGCTCATGTCTTACACTAGTTTCCTCCACTCTACTAACAGCGTGAAGGATTATTAATACTCTGAAAACAAGCTCAGTTATAAAAAATTGATTTGTAAGGCCTGCTAGCACCATTCTACTGGAATTTAACTTTTCCAGTTATTAAAGGATAGTCAATTACCATACAGGAATAGTTTGAGGTTGTTTTTTTTTCTTTTATACAGTGGAAGGTTTATTTATGGATTGATAAATACAATATCCAGTCTCACTGGGACAATAAGGCACAACTGTAGGTTACAACTATATAGCCAGAAGAAAGCAACACCTAATTTTAAGCATATCACAAAGCCTACAAACACTTTACTTTTCAATCTGTTAATATTGTTACATTCCTATTTTACATGACACGGTCATAAAACTATGTTTCTTTCTCATACAGAGTAGAGGTTTAATTTACATTTCTTTCTGGAATTGTGCTGCACTCCACAAAACAATAAAGTGCAACATTTCACTTTGCAATTCCTTAAAACACATCAAAAATCCTTCAGACACATCAAAAATCCTTCAGACTTGCATGTTATTCTTTAACACAAGTGATGATTAAAGGAACTGAGAAAAAAGGAAATGCACATTTGAGGGTAGTTTGAGACTGGTAAGTTTTTATAGAAATGTTAAAACATGACATAGAGAAGCAGTTATAACACTGATTCTTCAAGAAAGAAGCTCCCAGGGTTTTTGGTTTTATTGGAAGGACCTCCTAGACTATAGGATGCTCCAGCTGAACTACATGAGATCATTTGCCAATCTAGCCACAGAAAATTGTATTACTATTGAACCTTCAATAATTTTGATCTCTTGAATTTATCAGCATTATATCAATGGTATTGATCATCTTACACTTGCAAAGAGATTTATGTAGAAATATACTCCGAAATATTTGGGATAATTTCCCCAAATCATATTTGGGATAATTTCCCCAAATCATATTCTTATGCCAGAGCTTTCATAAATGCAGCTACCACCCTCAACACAAATCTAACAGACCAGGACTTCCATGCTGTAAAAAGTAAATAATTACCGATTATCCAGGCCACTATGATTTAAAAGAGAAAAAAACCAAAATCAGTACTATGTTTCATGACACTATTACCAGGGGGCAGAGTCAGAACTACAAATCCAGATTTTGGCATGACTAGTTTTCTTGCATTATATATATTGGTAAACAAGTTCACCCTTTCAGAGGCAAAACCACCTTGATGAGCAGAGGGATTCTAGAGCAAAGCAACCTGGAGAGGGCACTTCATGGTCCGCTGGCTGTCAAGCCTGCAAGCTACTCAAAGGAAAGAAAAAAGTTTCTGCATCTGCTACTGGAACAATTTAAGTGACTTAGTGCAGAATTCCTATTCCTTTTGAGGACACCACAGCCTGTCTCCATCACAGATTCTCCTATTGTCCCTGTGAATTCATCCCACAAAGAATAAAAATCTATTCACAGTACTATGAAGTACTCTAGGCTATCATCATGCATTCAGTGCTGGTTGTACAATGAAGCCATAGAAATTGAGAAGTCCTCAAGTAAAAGGCAGATTTGGAAGCAGGGAATAAACAAATCTGCCTGTAAAGAGCCAAATGGGAAAGGAAAAAAAGGCAGCTGTGATGTGGTGTTGCTACTGGAAGCAAATGTGAATCATTATCACTGCACCTAGTATTTGATTAGATGTTTGTCTCCAAAGTGTTTCAGAGGGCGCTTCTGTGGAGTGTTCCCGTTTTTCCATTCTCAGATTCAAAGCTCAGAAGAATCAGTTTGTAGATTAAACAGTAATACATAAGGAGAGATGTTTTTGCTGAAACAGTAGTGTAGAAGGAGACAAGGGAGAGAGGGTAAAAAAAAATGGAAGGAAAAGGTTTTTTAAAAAGTGCTCCTTTCCAAGTTGCATGGCAGCCATTTCCCTTTGTTCCTGATGCACAGGGAATGTTCGCATTGGTAGAACAAATCAGGGAGGGTTTGGAGATGTATTGTATATGCACCAGTAGCAATGCTCTGGGGGAAGGTGCAAAGGAGAAAATGAAGTTCTATTCATTATACAGTAGGGGTAGAAAGGAATAGGTTCTCCATCCATCAGTGAAGAAATCGAATGCTCATTTTCTGCTCTACATCAACCTTCTCCAAAACCTGCAACAAAATTCAGAAACAGCTACTTAAGTTACTGTACATATTTCTCTCCTACAAGGTTTCTTACTCTAGTATAGAGGAAATGGGCAGGAACATGGGATGTCTTCAATTTGGCATGCCAGCCTTTCATCTAGAGACTGCTATTTTTCATTCTGGACTCAGGTCCTTCCAAAGAAAGAAACTTCAGCCATTAAAGCTGGAAGAAGGCTGACAAACAAAATGTAACTAATGCAGTTTCAGTCTGCCAACAGCCCAGAAAGACCTGGATTCCCAGAGTTAGATTGTGTGGGAATGCATGGCCAGGAAACAAAAGGGAAAACCGAGCAGAGGAAGGGGCATGAGCAGTTGTTGAAGAGCTAAAATCAAGACCACACCATCACTAGTGCAGATCATTGTAAAAGAGGTGGCAACTTCATTCACTGAATTGCTATTAACACTGAGGTATGAGGACATGAGTCTGCTCCAGGCTGTTTCAGGCACTGAAGTCTTTCAGTGTTCCAAGACCAGAGTAATTTAAGTTTGAAGAGACCTCTGGAGGTCTTTTAGTCCAACTCCCTCAACTCCTGCTCAAAGCAGGGCCAGCTAGATCAGGTTGCTCAGGGCCTTGTCCAGTTAAGTTTTAAATATCTCCAAGGAAGGAGCTTCTACACCTTCAGTACCTATGATCATCCTTTTGGTAAAAAGTTTTCCTTATAACTAACCAGAATTTCCCATGTTGCAACTTGTTTCTGCTGCCTCTTGTCCTGTCTTTGTCCACCTCCGAGATGAGTCTGGTTCTTCTTGTTAATACCATCCCATCAGATAGCTGAAACTGTTCTGCTGTAGGACAACTTTCTCCACTGACTAAATAATGGCTCCTTACTATTACCTATTTCTGACTAACAAAAGATGTAATTCAAAGGACTAGAGCTAGGAACTTGAATACTGATGTTAGTTGTGTTGCTAATGGATAAAATCTACAAGTGAAAACTGGTCAGCACAATTATAACAGAAGAATTACTCTGTTGTAGCTGTGCTAGTCAGGCTACTTGTGTAGAAAGAATTCGTTGCAAAAGAAAAAAGTGAAAATTCTGCAGTACGTTCAGTGCTGTAGCTTATGTAAGAGTATGAAGAAACATATGGAGTAATTACTAGTACCCTGACAGTATTTTAAAAAAAGTCCTGATAAAGGGAAGAAAAAAGAACTAGCAGAAGGCTTACTTCACCCAAATGCAGGCAGGCAGGCCTATCTGAACCACTTCCTCTGTTCCCATTTGCATTTAAGTCTGAATGACTTGTCCATTACTGGGCTCATTTAGTCGTTAAAAAAAATGTAGTTTACCAACCTTTACAAACTCTGCAAAGGAAATGGCACTATCCCCATCTTGATCAGCTTCCTGGATTGTCCTGTCAGCAATGCTGCCCAGCTGCTCATCTGAAATGTTTACACCAACCATCATCCGTAATACCTGTAACATACAGAAGTCCCCAGATTATTATTAAATAAGAAAACAAAATAACCATTATTGATACAGGAACAGAAGTATTCTTAGTGCTGTTTTTCTCATGTATACTGTCAAAATAACACCATACAAGAACAACCCTGGAGTATTTCCATGGAAGTAATTTCTAGACAGACTTTGTCCTTTGTACATCAAGGCTTTCAGGGAAGATAGCTTCCTTTTGTAGCCACCTTTGACAAAGAATCCTGCTTTTTCACTAGGCAGCAGGAAAAGGTAGAAGTATGAGAAAAACTTCTGGAACTAGGAATGAGTATGTTTTGTTCCAATGCTTTTGTCTATTTTTTCCCCACAAAACATACAACATTTGAATGAGTATCTGCTGTTTGAAATAGTTGCCTACAGGAATCTTGTAAGTATATGGTCCAATGATAACTGCCATTACTCGCTACACTTAGTAAAGCATTTTCTGTGCAGATAGAAGAGGGCAGTTTCAGCCAAAAGCAAATCTTTGTCCTACATCAGGAACCACAAATTGCCATGTCTACTTCCCAGGATTAGTAGTATATAATTACTCCTCTGCTCAAGCCTAGTTTCACATATATGCAGCACTGATGAACTTTGATTACCTTTGCTGCAATTTCAAGAAGTTTTATTCTATTGGGAGGATGCACAGAGGATCAGGCAAACAACCTAATCCACCACAAGGATTGTCCCTGTGAAGTCCTGTTAGAAGCACATTTGAAAGTTACAGAACGTAGTTCTTAAGGGGCTTAGTGTGTTTGTTGGGTATTTAGGTATCATTTCCAATAGGATCTGCTTAGCCTAACCTCTGGTTTAAATTTCAGTCTAGCATTCCCAGTCTGATAGAACAGCCTGGACTATCAAATGAGATTAAAGTCTCATACCATATCTAAAGCAGAAATAAGCAATTAGCTACCAAAGTCCTTCAGGTGTTATTTTGAGAAGACTGTTGTAACTCCCCTCTTCATTCTAAACAGGTGTGAAGTCACAGAGAAGGTAATGATGGAGTAATTCAAAGCAGCCCTGTGCTATTTACCTGAAGAAGCTCATCCCTGGAAATCTTGTCATCTTTATCTAGATCATATAACCGAAAAGCAACTACAGGGAGGAAAAGAAAGAGCAGTTTAATTCAAGTGCCATTATTTTTCTTCATAACAACACATTTAAAAAAAATATAGTAGGTATTCATAAATCATTTTAAGAGAATTAGCTTAGAATTTTAATTCATCATAAAATTCACATTCAGTTCCATAAGGTGTTATTACCACATACAGGAGTAACGTTATTGCCAAGAAGTGAAAAGTCTTACTTAAGTACTCAGTATGAGTACTTTCAGAAGCACTTTGCTTACAGAGGTATTTCTTCAAAGCCCCAAGTCATGGAAGTGTAGTTACCACTATGATACATTCAATCCTTGAACTTCAGAACCAACCATTTTTACATTAACATTCATTCTCTTTGACTATATTCTGGATGAGATATAACAGAAAACATGAGGACTGTTGCAAACTTTGATTAGTGAGCAAGGGCATTCTGCTCATATACTGTAGGCAGGCATCCAAATATTCAAGGAAGTACTCAGCTGAAGGTGAGGAAAAAGCACTGTATTTATATAGAAGACTGGAGAAAAAAGCAGAAAAGCCCATTCATGTATGGATGTGGCTTCTAAATCTGAAATAACTTTGGATGCAAATGATTTTGAAACACTTCTGTTGAGATGTTTGGAAAAGCACATACATTACTCAAGAGTCAACCAATTCCACCAAATTCCAATACAAGAATGGGTCAATTGTTGACATTCTGAACAGGTAAGCTTGCAAGTTAATTTAAAAAAAAAAAAAAAATCGGGTATTGGAGAATATCATTCCACAGGGAACGACTGTACAGAAGACCCCAAGACCCTTCACTCCCTTCCCAGAAAAACAAAAAAAGAAAATTAATTGCTTCTATAGGAAGGTTCACATTTCTTACAGTGGAGCTTGTTACTTCGGCTGTTCAGTGGTTCTGGTCCATTCTGGTCTTTGCTTTTTTCGTTATCTTCTATGGGTCGGAAGTGGGCTAGTGTCCTCATGAATCCACGGAAATTCACCTGGTCCTCTCTGCATAAGCATTTCAGCAGGTCAGTTTTAGCATAGCTTATATAGGTTCTTTATTTCAGTAAAAAAGAGCATGAATGTCTAAAGTATCAAGACCATGCAGACTCTTCCACTCCCACCTCCCCAGGGTTTGGCTGCCTATGCTCAAACCCAGCACTGATACAGTGCAGTAGCGACCTGGGATCATACTGTTGTGAAGTATGATGTGTAAAACAAGAAGCTGTGAGAAGTCTTGTTGAGGGCTCCCCTCCCCTTGCCTGCAAGCTCTATTTAAGGTCAAACCCTTGCCTGAGCTATCCTGCAGCTACGCCTGAGTCTGGCAATGTATCTTGCTGATCTGGATCCTGATTCCCTGGATTGACCCGAGACTTGCTTCACCACTGTCAACTTGTCTGGCAACCACTGGACTGTTGGCTGATGCGACAACAGTCACTGGCCCTGCTCTGCTTTTCTTGTTCAAGCGCTGTGCCCTTTGTCAGTGAGTACATTGCCCCTGCCAGCTTTGCTGTCACCCTTGCCTCCTGCTGTGGGGCAGCCATCGCCCACTGCTCCCTGACAAACAGCTCAAGTCTCTGGAGTTTCTGTGGGAGCCAGCTAGGTAAGTACTTTCCAGGACTCCTGCTTTCTATTCAGGACACCCTGCCTGTATTAGTTGATATTATGACTTGATTAAACAATCTGATCTTCAATCAGTAGTGACAAATGTGTTCAAGAACAGCAGCAGAGAGGTGTAATGAAGAGAGACAGTACTGCATATTTGATCATCTCTGTGGATTCATGTTAGAAGTGCCATAAGCTATGTCTTAAATGTGATCAAAAACTAAAAACAAACATAAAACCTGATCTAACAAAGGTATACCTAGAGGCTAAAAGGTGAAAAACGAGACTGAATTAGTTAATTGCAATACTACTTATAATAAAATTGTATTGCTACAAGTTTGCTTTAAGAAACAAAGTCCATACATGCCCTTGACTGTCTTCAGAAGTGTTGTGACATGAAGCCCGAGTTTGTCACTGAATAAAGCACACAAAACTCTTGTAAGGTTGTGAAGTATCTCTCATTACAGAATGAAAACATGCTGAGGAAACAATCTACCCACACACATTTCATGACAAGTTTGAGGTGTTCAATTATTAGTAAATTCTCATTCTGTGCTTTAATTATCAGCATTCCACTCCTATCAAAACTTCTGATGAACTACAAATCTTGTGCCTGCTTGCAAATTCAGTCCGTTGGAACTCACCCTTCTGGAAAGAAGGCATTGATAATTCTGTCTCCCAATGGATTGATGGCAAGCTCTGGAATCCGCTGGAAGTCTTCACGGCTAAGTAAAGCAAGAACACAAGAAGTCTGCATAAAGTTTAAGTCAGAGGAAAAAAAGTTGTTTAAAAAGAATTCACAGTAAAGATCCATTGGGTTCTATCTCTGCAGCAAGACATTTGGTTTTTAAAGTTTAACTTTCTAAATCATGTTTTCTGTGACCAATGGCACAAAACAAAAAGACAATGCCAAGCCTGTATTACATTACAGACTAGCAGTGTTCATTTGTCATGTTAACAGCACTTCTCAGATGCTAACATTGTTTGTGCTAGAAACCTTCCTGTAATGATGCTGACTAGTTTGCAATTTAAGGAAAGGAAAGCTTTGAAATGGTTTTGAAGGAAAATAATGGTTTCAAAATGAAACTGAACTTTTTTTTTTTAATAATTATTTTGGTGCTGAATCATTTGAGTTGGCATGATTTTTCCAGACCACCCCATTTCAGATTCTGGGACAATACTACACTCCTCCAAACATACCACAGGTGATCTGCATATTCTAATTGAAATTTCTTTGTTTATGCAACAACTTTGTATGTTACTATAAATGCCGAATCTCAGATTATTTTAGCTTCAACCAAGCAGCGCGCCTATTTTAAAGTAGTAAATTTGGACTTTGACACGAGCCTGTACACCAGCTGTAACTTCACTAGTACATTGCAAATACTCACTCCTCTTGCGAGCCAGTCTCCTTTCTGCTCATGATTATATACACAGAGTATACTATAAGCATAGCTATGCATACACTGTTACAGCTTTTTCTGATCTGGAAGACTTCGTGAGCTGTACTGATGTAAACACATTTTAGATCAGTATGACATGAACATAGCATTCATTCTACTGTTAGAGTTGCACTAATAATTTTTCTTTTCTTTCAACCTAATAGAATGTCACTGACAGGAAAGTGGGATAATCTTGGTATGACCAAGGCAGACACACCAAGCATGTCTTCAGTCAACAGGTTTAGTTTTGGGTTTTGTTTTTTTTCTCCACTACAACAGAGCAAAGCAATTTATCAGGTAGTACAAGATGTACCCCATAATCGTTTAGGTTTTAAATTGCAAAGATAACAGCAATGGGGTAAGGCTGTAAAAAAAAAAAAAAATCTATTTTGTCTGGATGCATAACTTGACATTTCCTGCCCAATCTCCAGAAATACTGGCAATTCCATTCAAGTCTAATGCAGTCCTGCTATTCTTGAAGTTTGGGTCAAATTCTCAAACTTGGTTACTAAATACTTGCTACTTTTGAAACTACGCTTACTAAATGAATCAGCAACAAGGTTTGATTCATGATGTACACCAAATAACTGGCAAAGTAAACATGAATAGGTTTTGAGATTATTTAAATATACTGGCCTTTTATAACACTGGTCTTAAAAACAAGGGAAAAAAATGAATTGGCTAACCTTATTACTAGTCTAGCCTGGGAAAAGCACGGAAGCAAGACATTTAGTTCTAAATGCATTCTAAAGCACTCCTTGCACCCAGTCACACCACAGCACTGCTAAGAGTCCCAATTATAATATACCTGTTACAACATGGTTAAACTGTTTGACCTAATAGAGTGACCTGATCATATTTTTAAGCTATCCCCGCAAACTTCTCTTCTGACCAGGTGTGAATTATTTTTAACAGGCAAAGTTAACATCTCTATAACATGATCAACTTGTTACCAGCCCCTTCAGGACTGCTGTATTTTAAGCTATAGCTGAAGGGCAAAGTATGCATTAGCGATTTAGGCAGGAGATGCAGTGATGTGGAAAACCTATGTCCTAGTAACAAATATTTTAGCAACAGGACTTCTGTGTCAATGCTAACATTTACAAGCTAAAAGCAGCAACTCCCCTCTTCCATTCAGAGCAAAATCCTAATGCTTCAGATTTTTTTCCTTGCATATTACTACTTCTTAGTATTCAGCCTCAATTTACATTCTGCATTTCAGCCTCCAATTGTTCTGCTTTCTAACAGGAGATTAACAATTAACCACAAATAACTCCCCAGGTTTCAAATCTATTTGTCCCATCATTATCAGGATTGCAGTAGACCATTTTTGCTTATTAAGAGCACATTACTGAATGAGTGTTATAATTGAAATAGCTGTAACAGCCATAAAAGTAAATGAATGCATGAGGTAAGTTATTCTCCACTTCATAAACTAAGGCTTCCTGCAGTCATTAGGGACCAACTTCACCTGGCCAAGGCTGGAACTTACAGGAAATTTGATGCCCTCAACTTCTGTGTTCATGTGCTATCGCAACAAGGCTCTTCCATAATGTCTTTCCAGGACCTGGCTATTAAATCCTCACTTAAACATAACGTGCAAAGCAACCTTTAACTGCGTGTTATCATTATGCAGGCCAACCATTTAATATATGCGCCAGTGCAATCACACTTAGGCATACTTTGCAGTAAGGAATTTGTAAATTCTAGTAAGACAAGTATTTCTAAGCATGAGTATACCCTCCAAGGCACACAGCAGATCCATACCATAAAGATGGCTCTGCCTTACCGCAAAGGCTGCAAGAAACATTCTAGACCCTTTTTTTCTTCCATTATTTCTGGCTGTTCATCCTTCTTTTGCTTCTAGATAGTAGCAGAGTACTGTTCCCTCAACAGGGTTGAGGAGGGTAGTGCTATCTAGAGCTGAGGGAAAGTAAAACAATGGAGAGAAAACAAACCATATGTGAAGGAGAGGTGGTAGAGGAAAGGAAAAACGTCCAGAGGATATAGGTAACAAGAAATTACTTGAAAAAGGGAAATAAAAGTAAGGTGTATCATGCAAGATGGTCAAACAGATTTTAACAGGTTACTACTGAACAGGTTTCATTGCTCCCTTCTCTTGCTAAGGTTAGCTTTGTCATTCATCAAACCTTTTGGTGGTCTAGTGTATCTCACTAACACCCAAAAAAAACTCCCCACCTTCATCTTCTCCATCCTCCCAATTATCTTTCTGTTGAATTAGTAACTTGAAGCAAGCTGTAGGCCTAGAGAAATGATAGGGAAAGATGATGGATATCCTCCTCTTTCATAGCCGTGTCAGCCATCTCATCTAACTTCAACCTTACACATGCTCTACACAATTTTAAAAAGTCGCTTAACTATCAAAGGAGTAATTGGTTTATAAACATTATGCCAAGAAGTATGCTAAAAGTAAAGGTGATAATAGATGAGCAACAGGGGGGGGGGAGGGGGGGGAAATCCAATGTGAATAAAGCATGGCTGAGGATGGAAGTATAGACTATTCTAGTACCCTAACATTCTCCAATCCAAACCCATATGCTGCCTGTCTTGTCTGCTTTAGATAAAGCTAGAAATCCTTTGCATTTTCTTAAGCAACGGTAAAGAATTCCACATTCAGAGAGCTAGCTTTTTTTTTACTTTGAAATCTTGACATATCAGTTTGAACTAATAAGAACAAGCCTGAGATGATTCAACTCACTAACAAAGATTAACAGATGGCCCAGCTAGCTCGTTACCCTTCTCTCAGGACCAGAGGCTTTCTGAAGTTCGCCAGGAGACACCATCTTGTAAACAGCTGTCATAAGCATGAGATATGCATAGAGAGCTCAGTGTGTCTATTCTCCTCGTGCATCAGCTTTCAGAATACTTGCCCTCTCTCCTTTCTTCCACACTCACCAGGCTATACCAATTGCTGTACAGTAAAAAATACTTCTGAAGTGCTTAACCTGTCATTTCCCCAGTACAGATAAAACTACAGCAAGTGGGAGGCTCCATGCAGAAGTTGCATGCAAAAGTAGTAGTTTAGGCAAGTATCTCCTTTTTATAGCTCTATACATGCCTGTCTAGAGCTACTTACTAGTAGATAAATTTTGGAGCAGATATATTCTTGTGTGGTGTACACTTCAGTACCGGCCCAACAAGGAGACACAATGCAGCAAGCACATACTTATCCTGGTCATACGCATCAATTTCCTCATCATGGAAATCAGAATGTAAAGAAAACATGCACACTGGTTTCCTCCTGACCTATAGTTAGGATGTAGGCAGAACAATGTTTCAGATTTCACGATTTATATATAGCTATGGACATCCAAGGGATAGACAACCTTTTGTTTTGGCAACTCAGCATGTCACAATATTAACATCAAAAGTGACAAAAGAATTTTCAAAGGAACAGTTTTGTCCTGGCTTTTACAACCTGTTTCATTCAGATGGTGCAAGTCTGAGGGAGCTTACTCATTTTGTTTAGGAAGAGTGAAGCTAAGGAACAATCTAACATTTTTCTACACTTTTAAAGAATTGATAAGAAATAATCAGTAACCATGGCTGTAGTCATTTACAGGATAAGGAGGGTGGGGGAAAAGAAAGCCAAACCAAGGCGGATGAGGTTTTGCCTCCATCAATACCCTTCTCTTACATCTCATTTATGTAACTCTAAAAAGAAAGTGCCTTGAAACTGAACATAGGTACGCTGGATAGAAACATCCGGCTAGGAAAGATTCAGCTTTTCGTTATAGGTATAATGAACTACCTGGCTTCTCTAATCACCAGGATTAATCATCATCTACCAGATCTTCTGTACAAAGTGCTCTTTACCTTGCCCACTTTTAATACAGAGATAAGAAGGACAACACAGCTTTTCCCCTTCTTCAGAAGGGTGGTACACTTTTAAAGATTTATTTCATGCCATAAAGAACTGCCTAACACTTCTTTTCCTGATCATAGTCACATGAGTGATTTCTGTCATGTCTCATTCGTAAGTCAAAGGTATAAGTCATCCTTATGGAAACAATCATTCTTACTCACAGGAAACAAACAGAAGACATGCATTCTAAACTGTTTGGTGGTAGTAAGCAAGTGATAACTTCATCTCGCTTGTCTCAAAGTAGTGAGTTCTCTTTCATCAGTATTTCAGAAACGAACATTTATGACCTTCCAAGCTGTAGTTCTTACTCTCCCCTCATTGTTTTGGGTTTTTTTTTTTCAGAAAGTAGTTTTCCATTACTTAAATTTAATGGTTTCCACATATTGTGGGTGCCATGACAGGTTTCAAAATTTGAATGCCACTCTAAGTCAGCCATGTTTGGAAGCAGGCTATGCTTAGAAGGCCAAGACTGCAAGTTAATGGATCATGGTTTACACAGTTGCTGGGATTTTCCAAACGAACTTCACTTCCTTTCCCAAGTACCACGTGATTATCAACAATGAAAGTCAAACTCCTCCCGATACATAACACTATGTAACTAAGCATTGTGCAACAGACATTCATAGCATATTTAATTACTTCTCTCACATAAACTGAGCACAATCACTTTGAAATTTATACAAACTTTATGGACTCAATAGGTGAATTTGAAGTTGGAGGGAAGAGTTGTGGAAGAATGCGTGCTAGGTTCAAATTGTGCTAGGCTAGTCAAGCAGCCATCACCTTTATTCATCAGTGAAGACTAAACCCACATGCAAAGTTTGAAGAGGCTGTTAGTGGTGTTCTTTTTCAAGTAATTTAATTTTGAGACATAAGAAGTATTAACCTTACCTCTACAATATCATCAGCTGATCTGTATGTCACAATTGCCAATTAGCCAATGCTACAATTTACATGATATATTGGCTTCAGTGACAGAGCGGGCTTAAGAAGTTCCTGCCCATCCCAGCCTAAGCCAATTGTTTCCTCACCCACGATCCATTTTGTCATCCCATCAGCTATGCAAGTCCAGATATTTACAGTACAGCCACAGTCCAAATCACTGGAGTCAGTCAGCTTAAAAATATCTATACAAACCAAAAGGGGAGGGAGAGTATTTTTAACCAGAAATAATCACTCAGTAGTCCTGTTTACAGTACAACTCCACAACCAATTACTTAAATGTTAACTGAGAAGTCAGCAATTTGCGGCACCAGAAGGAACTGCATATTTCCTTCAGGAAAGGAAGCTGCAGTAAGCCAGCAGTGCTGCCAAAGACAGTGTATCTTACAACTTGTCACCTTCACCGTCTAAGCAGTGATTCTAGCCTTATAGTTACATTGGTTTATAGGTAGGCCTAGCTTTTATGGGTTTATAGTGCACCCTACAATCACATTTTGCAATATCATATACAAAACCTCAGGTGATCCTTGAACCAATGTTTACCAGGTTTGACTGAGATAGAGAAAAACTAACTCCATCCTAGCCAAACCCCATATACTATGATACAACAAGGTTCCTTCCCCTTCCTACTCTCCTGCACTCTCTCTAGCTTCTCTGTGCACTAGTTCTGGCATATGCTGCTACATGGTGAATGGGAAACAAAATCCACCTGAAAATTTATCAGATTCCTTTTGTGTTGTTTTGCTTGGCAAGTTTTCAAAGCTGTAGGTTATCTTCCAAAGATGAGCCTTGAGTACCAGCATCAACACAGAAAAGCTACAGACCTTCAGTGGCAGCATGGTCTTAGACCAAGTACATTGGTTGCAAAATTGCACCCCTGGTACAATCATGGACAGCTCTTATCTATCAAATGTTTCCATAACATTAATGTAATCTGTAAGCAACTTCAAGAGCTAATAACAAGCACTTTAATACAACCAGAATTCATAATAAGTTCAGTAAATAAAGAGCAAACCAATACCAACACACAATACAATAACCAGAGTTGGGAAGGCTAGGGAACAAAGACAGCAGGCAGAGACATATTTTAACAGGCAATCATCCCACTAGAGTTTACCTTTCAGTTGAGAATACTCTTTCCAGCAGACTCAGTCCATCAAAGTGAAAAATGTTTTGCAGATAAAGTTTAAGCCTCACCTTTATTTAATTAAGCTGTAAGAAACCAGTTCACTTCTGTAGTTTTCAAATTGTATACAGAAGACAAACACTTTAAAGGTCTTGGAATATCCTGCACTACTACTTTAAAGAGTAAAATGTGTATTTGTTTAGTCACAGTGACTTGGTTCCAGCTCTTTCTTTTTATTTTTGAGCATACTAATAGAGATGGGTGTTCAACAACAGGTGCGAAGTTCAGAATAGTAAATGGCTTGCAGATCAAAGTAGTGTTAAAAGACACTGGGTATCAGAAACAATTAAGAGCCCATGGTCCCAAAAATATAAATGATCTTTTTGTTATGAAAGCCTGGGTAAAGATGACATAGTGGAACCATTCTTGTAATAATTAGAAGCAACATACAAAGAAAGGTAAGAAATAATCTAAAACTGTGGTTTAAGATTTCTGAACGTTTGTTGTAAGACCCTGAATACCAAATCTGATCTTTCTTGTATTAACTGCTACAAACCTTCAGCACTACAGTAAAGACAATTGTTATTTAGAGCACCTCAGTTCAACAATCAGACTTCTCCTGACCTTTCATAAAAGAGAACAAACTTGAATGTCCATGTAGACAGTAGGTATGAAAGAACCTGTTATAACAGCCTCACTGATTCACCATATGAGGAAAACATGCAGGCATCCTGCAACAGCAAGCCACCATTACAAATACGTGTCAATGCAAGGGCAGCTGAATTAGTGACGATACCCACCTAAGAGTGCCATTTTCTCCTTTGTCTAGGCTGGTGAAGCGACTGTACAAGCGGGTGATTTGACTGTGGGAGACTGAAGGAAAAAAAAAAAAAGAGAAAGAAACACAAATCAGCATGTCAATGATTCCTCATAGGAACAGACCTCATTACATTGAGCTACTCTGTTGCCAGAAGCTGTCTTCAAAAAAATAAAAAAGACTACACAAAACAAGTTACATCGGAAGCACATAGCAATGAGCAGCTTAGGGACTTCTTGAGCTGTAAATTGCATCTTAATATTCAAGAATCCACAAATAAGCCTGTTCTTCAAAAATTTGTCTTACTCTGCCTTCTACACATTTGTATTTTTGGTCTCTAACATTCTTTGGTTATCTGATTCAATTAAGCAAATGACAATTAAAACGCAAAAATATTTGATTCACAGTTCCACTGTATTTCCCTTAATTCCTTTATGGCTAGAAATAATCTGGACACAGCCTCCACTGATGACCTCACATCATTCATTACACACTGCAGCCTTCTGCTATAGTATCTTTCCCTTTCTTCTGCTTATCTCTACTCCTGCTGTCTTTTTCCATCTAAAGATGGAAAGTGTACTCAGTTTCTCCACATATGGAGAGTGGTCAGAGAGACTTTACACCTGATCACTTTTCTTCCTTTACAGGACTGCCTGAATCTAAACAGTTTGCTGATTTTGAGGTTCACTAAAGTAATTTCCAGGCTTCTAGGACACCAAGTTAAAAATTAAAAAGCCTATTTCTAAAGAAGGGTGGGAAGGAGCTGGACAGAAAGCAAGCAAAAAGTTATTGCAGACTTTTTAAATCTGCAATTTGAAACACTAATTCCAAAGCCAGTATTAAGTTTAGCATAATGGTATCAACATTACCAACATTATTAGACAACCCAAGATACTAGATATCTAGATCTTCAGAACAGTCCATGATGGGAGCGGGTTAAACCTATCTAGAATAGCAATTCCTTTAACACCAAAAGAATGCCCTACAGAATATCTTGGCTTTTCAGAGCCTCTTCAGATGAATTTAATAAATACATGAAATAAGACTGAATTGAATTTTAATGTTTACTCAGTAAAGGTGTGATTTTCTACAGTGTTAAACTAGGACTTCGTGTCATTTTCAGATTCAATTGTTTTAAAAGCCTTCACCAGCACATGTACAATGCTTTTGTTACTTGCTAAAACTTATTTGGGAACAGGCTGCACAGCAGTTGTCTGATCTGTGGCAACTGAGGCAATTTTTTTTCTTCCAGGTTTGTTCTTTCTCCAGGCTATTTGTTTAGGTTCAACTGTTCCCTACTTTAGGATGACCCGCCAGCAACTGTTCTTTTTTTCCTTGTCTCCTTGGCAACTTTCATTCTTTGCATAGGGTTGGGCAATTTGCTCAGTTCCACCTAAGGCAACTTCTCTACAGTCAGACTGGGCAGCTTGCTCAATTTTAAGTTAAGCAACACACACATAGAAAGCAGGCACCAGTATTTTAAGAGTTCGAATTTCTGCATTTCTGATTTAGTGTTTCAGATATGATACGCAGTAACAACAACTGATGATGAAAAAAGAATAGCCTGAAGTTACATGTCCGATAAGAAGCCCTGTACTCCCGCTCTTCTCTGGAAAGAAAGAGGGTAATGAGAATTCTACCCAGCTACCATTTCCAAACTGATGTCAGCAACTCCATTTTTGGAACACATAGTATGTAGGTATTGACAGAAGAGATATTTTTGTTAACATCATACTAGATAAAAAGCATATCATAGGTATAAGAGAAAGGAAGGTGATTCAGGTCCACCACCATATTCTTTCATAATTTCCTTTTTGGCTCTTATCCCTCACGAAAGCGGCATCACTAGACACTTTTCAGAGCGTCCTCATGCAAAATAAAGATTTTGACATTCCCTGCTGACCACAGGAGAACCAGAAACAAGATCTGCAATTCATGACTGTTCTTAAAATCAAAGGTTAAGACTTAAAGCTAGCTGAAACACAAATTTTATCTATACTGCTAGCCCACTAAGGTCCTTCTAAAAATTTAAGTCACGACCTCTAGAATAGGAGCTGTACCCTCTATTTTACTTCTGTTAAATCATTGGAACATTTTTTGCAATTAGACACTCTGAAACTCTTGTCTAAAACATTAGCATAAACATAAATGTATATGATCTATATATACACTTAGAAAATATATAAATATCTATCAGAAAATCCATCACCCGTTACCACTAAAGTATTTTTTCTCCTAAGCTCTGATATGACCATTAGTTTATCATTAAACCTTAGGTAGACTGCTTTAAAGCATGGGAACAAAGGGTGTGAACCGAATAGTTTGAATACTGTTACATTCCAATAGCCTTCCAAAAGCTTGCAACAGAATGCAGACAAGCAACATCTTGGACCTCTCATTGTTTCTTATAGTTGTTACTAAAATACAAGAGTAAGTAGGACCACTTGAAGGTTTTGTCAAACTCAGATTTCAAAATGTTTATATGCAAAGCAAACCATTTCTGTACAACATCATATAAGATTTAGTTAGGACTGTCAACTTCAGGCTTAACACCTGTACCTGAGAAAGTGATGGAGATTTTCTGTCACTAAGTAGAGGTTCTAGTGGACATGTTATTCCCCACTTCTTGGAAATACTACACTTGCAGATGTTTCTAAACTTATGCTAAGTGTTTTTCACCACAATATTAAAAAAATAATATAGAACTTTAATCTAAACTTAGATTTCATTCAAAAGATTAAGTGTCATTGTATAGCTTTTGGAAGACTATGCTTCAAGTCCCCTAAAAGAGATCTTTTTAATCTGTTCAGCTAAAGATCAGTAAAATATGGTTTATCACTCATGTTAGTATCATTAGCTATTCAGTTCTGTGCTACATGAAATTGGACAAGTTGATAGTTGAACTCAATCAAATTGGCTAAGTGTTCTTTTCAGTCCTTCACACTTATCCCAGATGAACTGAAGAAGTCATGTTTCACAGTAAGGAGGCCAGAAAAAGAATCCTTAGCAGCACTTACCAGAACATCAGTTCAAGACGGACAAGTAATACTGCCAAATTGTTTCACGTCTACAAAGTCCCTTTCTCAAACTCTTTAGTAGGTGAAGTACCATCAGCATCAAGTTTCTAACAAACTACAGCATACTTTATTCCTTAACACTAACTTAGCATTCTCCCTGTGAACTTTGTTCCAGATAAACCAATGCCCTGTTTGGTTTTTTTTCCCCCCACCTTGTACCTTGCATAAATATTTGCACCTATATAATGTGTATAACAGTGCTAACAGCTTGGTGGAATTTTCCATCTACCTAGAGAAGTATAAAAGGCAGAGGAAAAACTGTGGTTACAAGCTTGGGGAAAAGAAAAAAAAAAAAAAAGATTTGATAAAGTCAAAGAGACATGCTGTGATGACTTACAAGCAAGCATGAGTCAGAGAAGATTAGCAGTGCTTGATTAACAAAGTGTTATTACTTATAAAATTGAATAGTAAAAACACAGGAAAATGAACCAAACTCATGCCACAAAGCTTAAACCTGCTGATCACAACCTTAAGCTCCCCACTTTGAAGATACAAGAAAAGCATTTAGAGGCTAACTAGAGCCGAGTGGTTTTCTTTCTTAGAATGCCTAAATAGCCATCTTAATGGTATTTATTTAACTATCATGCAAGTAAAATTCTAGGAATAAAACACCACTGAAAAAATCAAATATTAGCATGAGGAAAAAAGTAAAACTTTTTGGAAAAACATTTCAGATTTGGGGTTTGGTTTTAAAGCATCTTTGTAAGTGATATGAGTCTGCCTTTACTCCATGATCTTTGTGATTAAAAAGGAAAAAACAAAAAAAAAAACCCAGTGAGTTTGCTGGATAAGCAGACTTTGACATTCCTACTTGTTTATCATAGCCTCCTGTAGAAGGTTGCCTTGACAGATGGAAAAAGGACCGTGGAAACTATGTTAACTCACTCAGCTGTCCATTACGCTAGCCAGTACTGTCTTAATTTTCTTCCACTCCTTTTCTGTAGCCACTCATTTTCCTCACACAAATAAACTATCACCTAAAATGAATATATGATACTATTTCTATTGGAAAGAAAACAGAGGAAAGTATTTTCATGTAGCAAGAACAGATCAGCAAGCATAAGCAGGAGAAAAGTGTGATCCGAGAAGACCTTGTTTACCTGAAGGGGGAGCAGCAAACACTAAATATTATGACCTCCCCTCTCCAATCACTTAGGAGGACACCCTCCATTTACTATCATTCAGTATTTGCTAGAATTCTCAGATAGGCAACCCTTCTATCAGCCAAATTAGAACAGGTAAAACTCAGTGTTGTTAAGGTACTTCCTATTTATGGAGAACAACTCGATCTAATACTATAGGGTAAAGTAACTATATACTACAGTCCAGCTTGAATAATACTCTCCAAATTGCTGACTAGGGCAGGAATTTTCACTTTTTCTAGTTAACCATACCCAACTTCCACAAGTTACGTTACCTCCTTTATGTTTTAAATGACACTCGGTATTCATTCTGAATACCCTTAAGGCAACTCTAGTGATGGCCTATGAAACAAATCACACTTGTAAAAAGTTTGCTCTACAATGAGAGCTTTTTCAGGCTAAAAACAGCTGCTGGAGAGAAAAACCAGCACCAGAAACAGAGGCAGACAACTCTTCAAAATCCAACAAGTTAACTCTGACCGAATGCAATACTGCAGATACCAAGACCACTACTTCTCTCCCTTCCCACTCAGATCTCGCTGCCGTTGTACAGCCGATCTTCGCCTCCTTAAGCCACAGCAATGGCTCCCAGGAGAGGTCTCCCCCGCAACCCCTGCGCAGCCAGGAGCCGAAGGAACTCACAGATCTCGGCTGACTGGATGACAGCTTTCACTTTTTAGTGCGCCAAGCAAACATCAGCCCCCCGCAGCTGCCCTCGTCGCGTTCAGGCCAGCCCAAGGAGCACCTCAGCCACCAGCAGCTGTATGTACAGCCGGCGGCTGCTGCCAGCCCCAAGCGAGCGGGAGACCGCCAGAGTGGCAAAGCAGACGCCCTGCCCGCGGGTTTCTGCCAGCCCCGGGCCGCGGGTGCCGCTCCCCCAGGGCCGCTCCCGCGCGGCGACCGGCAGCTGGGGACAGAGGGGGGAACCAAGAGGCGCTTCCCAGGTTTCCGCAGGCCTACGAGCCATATCCGCTCCCGGTCGCTGGGGACAGTGGGGTCCCAGCCCAGGGCCAGCTAGGACCAGGCACTGCCCAGCCGGGAAGGCAGCGGTCGCGCTCGCGTCCCCCACGCCGGGCAGGGGCGGCCGCCCCGGGCACGGCTCGGCGCGCAGCCGCGAGGGGACCGACAGCGGCAGGGCTGGCCGAGGCGCCTCCCCGGCTTGAGGGACGGGGCGCTGCCCCGCGCCGGGCGCCCAGCCCCCACAGCACTTCCCGGCCCGCCTCGCCTCACGGCCCCGCACTCACAGCCCGTCTCCTTCTTGATCTCCTCGATCTCCTCATCCCGCAGCAGCGTGGACGCCCGGGAACCCATCACCGCCGCTGGGCCTGAGGGGAAGGGAAGGGCCGCGCTCCGCGCCGGGGAGAGTTACGCAGCCGAACAGCGACGGCGGTGCCACAGCCACCCCCGGCACGGGCCCGACTACGGCCGCCCAGCTGTACTAAGGCGGAAGGGGAGCACACACCGACTCTTATCGGCCCGGCCCTCGCCGCCCGCCTCAGCCCGCCCCTCAGCCGCCCGGCGGCCGCCGACGGAGACCCGCGCGCATGCGCGCAGCACGCCCTGCCAAGGCGCAGGCGTCGTCCCTGGCGGCTATTACAGCCGAGGCGGAGGCAGCCTGCTGCTCCCAGCAGGGGGCGCGCGGGGCGGCTGTTGCTGCCCTCCGCCCGTAGCGTCCCCGCGGTAGGTTCCCCCGCCATGATTGGGTGTGGGCTCTCATGGTCCCGCCCCCGGGGCGTGGGTGGGACCTCTGCGTCCCGCCGTAGCCCCCCCGCTGCTCTGCGCCGCAGGTGTCCCGCCGGGGGAGCCCTGTCCGCGCATGGCCCTCAGCAGAGAGCACTTCGGTGCCATGCTGGGGAGAACCGTTAAAGTCACCTTAAAATGCGGCGTCTTCCAGGGGGTGCTGCAGCACGTGAACCCCGACCGGAGCCTCCTCCTGCGAACAGGTCGGGGCCCGCCGCGGCGGCCCTCGGAGCGCCCTGCGCCGCCTCAGCGTGTGTGAGGGGAGAGGGAGGGGTGCAGGTGGGCCCCGCGCTGTGGGCCTGGTCGCTGAGGGAAGGGCGCTGGCGCAGGGGCGCCTGGCTCCGCGGGGGACGCGGTGTCACGGGTGGCGTGGGCAGCCTCCCGCGCCGAGCGTGCCCGCTGCGCCCCACGGAGCGCCCGTGGGTGCTTCCCGGGAGCCAAAACGGGCGCTGGGGTGAATAAAACGTAAAGTGGAGGCTGGCAGCACCTGCCTGTGCTCTCAGCTGTGGGGCTGTGTAGGTGTAGCAGTCCTGAGTTGTGTCCTCCGTGCACAGTCATCATATGGAAACCCTCTTCTCTAGAGTGAAAGAGCTGTCACTTAGAATAACTCATTCCTCGATTATTTTTTTCCCTAGTTAATAGTGCTACCCGATTGTATGGTCTTGCTTTGTTCTGCAAATGATAAGCTTTTACCCCAAACAGAGGAACGTGATGTATGTCTGTATTTTTTTCCCCTCCCTCATTTCAGTGAAGAACTTGGAAACTGGCAGAAGCACTCCAGGAGTAAAGATGTTTTTTGGCCATGAAATAGTGAATGGTGAGGCTTTTCTTACCGCATTTTGGGGCACAGGGATGATGTCCACTCTTAGTTCAGCATTTTAAATCCATATTTTGGTCACTCCGCTGAACTCTTCAGTTGCACATCTTTCTTCTAAAATCAGTAGGAATTAAAGTGTTGTATAAATCACACAACTGTTGTTCCCCAATTATCTATCAGTGAAATAATAGTAATTCCCCACTTTGTGAAGGTCTTGTGACTGTACTGCGTTAAAGCTTGTTAGTTAAATAATGAATAGAGTCCAATAAGACCACTAATGAAAGTAACCATTCCGAAGGTAATCAGTTAAGTGTGCCCCCTGTTTACGTCCTGAAGGCAAGTTACATTCATTGTGTGTGTTCTTATATGAGCAAGACTTTCACTGATGGTCTCTGGTGGGAAGTTAAATTGCTTAAAGTTCTAGTTAACTTGGTTTTGTTTTTACTTGCACAGGCAAAAGTATCTCTATTAAAGGGTCTGTTTATCTGAGCCTCTTGCTGTGATTCACTAGTGATAAGAATATGGCATTATTTAAAAAAAACATTTCTAGTGTATAAAGGTCCTGTGCTTTTCTATTGGCATCTGCTTTGCAGACAAGGAGCAAAGTGCTGAGGGGGAAATAGCTAGAAGGCAGCTACTGGACTTACAAAGTGATTAACTGACTCCATTCTGCCTTTTTCCTTGGACCTGCTTTGTTACGTATGTAATAGTCTGTAAAGTAATTAGTTGTAGTTCAATACTGACTTTGGTTTTGGTAGGATAGTGAGCCATTAGTCTTGTTTAAATGCTAGAGTTCTGAAATATACCTTATCTAGGCTACTGATGTACTGATATATTTTATGTAGATTTGTACACCAGAGTGAATTTAAAATTGTTTAAACTATACTTTGAGTTCAATTTCTTTGTTTGCGTGTATGGCCATGTCCTATGGTGGTTAGTATCGGTTACGGTTCTCCTTTTTTTGGGAGATAACAAGCGTCAAAAAGTTGCTTGTCAGCACTAGAGTATAAATTGTTTGTTTCTATTGCAGTGGAATTGCTGGATGAACCAGATTCAGGGAAGGGAACGGCAATGCTCTCTGAGTACGTTGAGATGTTTCCTTCCTTTCACGGTGGGAGAAGGAGTGGGATGCACTTGCTAGGGGAGCCACCCCTTACATTTAGTATAATACTGATGTTCAGACTCAGCTGTGCCAAGTTTGTATTTGTCTGCTCTAAAGAGGTGAACAAGGTGGTGAGTGGAAGACCTCTACCGTGTAAAAGGTTCTTTCAAGCTATTGCTTACAATTTGTCTTGCACTTTTTTCTTTTTTTTTTTTTTCCCCCTCCCCACTAGTGTGCCTAGGTAGAAGAATTTGCTTGGTTTGTTTCCTTGTCAGCTTGTGGTTTCAGGGAGGATTTCCCATGAGCATTTCTTCTGTGGTGGAACAGTTCCAGGACAGTTGCACAGGGTAGGTTAGGTTTATACAGATGCTCTCAAAACATACATAAATGTGACTTTGGGAGCTGGCAAAAATATGTTTCAAACTGCTGCAGACCCATGGTCCTAGATGGCTTTGCTTTGAGTCTTCTCACAAGACCACGTTTGAATAGTTTATTCTTCCTCTTAAGAGAAGTAGGAATGAAGTGGTGTCTACTGAATAGTCCTTACAATATAGTTAAAAAGCACACAGAATGGTGATTAGCAGCAGTCTTTTTGCTTGCTGCTGTCTTGTCTTCTTTCTCCCTGTTAAGCGAGCCTACGTTCACACATACTTGAATATGCTCACCTTGGTAGTAGATTCCTGTGTTAATCCTTTAAATATACAATTTTAGGTACGAGATTCTTCAGCTGCACCTAAAGGCTGATCAGAAAGGGGTTTTTATGTTTTATTCTAATGAGATAGAGAGGTACATGATTAGAGCTCTATAATCATAATGGGATGGGTTTATATCAATATAAGGAAATTTATACGAATAAGTCATATTTCCCAGTGAAGTATTCTTGACCTCAGACTGTCCTGTCATAGAAATTAAGCATCTTATATGTGACATCTTTCAGTCAAGTGAATGTTTACTAGCTCTATTTTTTTTTTGATCCTGAGATGCTACCATTTTATATGATTTAATAACTTCCACTTGATTACAGTAAAGTGGATATAACTGTTTTACGTATTGGTGAACTTGTAAAATTGCCCTCCAATTACAATAAATAACTAATGGATCAGATATTACTGATTTGGTGTAAAGACTTGCAGATGTTTAAATTGCGTGGTTCTTGTGCTCAGGTCAGGTATTCATTCTTTGTACTTTGAACTCTTTCTTCCCTTGAAAGCATTGCTGACCTTTGCAGTGAACAACTGTTCAGGTTCTGCTTTCACCTTTTACTTTCAGAATAAATGTGAAATTTTATCCTTAATAAAGGCCCTTTTGTGCAAAATAAGCTTATTGTTGGGTAGCTTCAAGATCTTCTTTAAGCACCATACACATTGGATTGGGAAGTTGCTTCACATGCAGCAGTTCATTGTCTGGACGCAGGTAGATGGCATTGGATGAAATAATTTTCTTTATTAAAATGTCCATGCTGGTGGAATGTGTAATGTTTTGACTTCTGTGCTGTGTACGGTTGCCTTGCTCGTGCAGGTGCACTTCAGCTGTTGAAGGGAACAAACAAGCAGGCACGGGACCAGCAGATTGTGGCCCATGGAGTTCTCCTTGCGTTTCCCTAGAGAGCCAGCTCAGAGCATCAAATAGCTTAAAATACTCCCTCTCAGGTAATGTGGATATTAGTCAAGCAATGTAGTTAGTTTGTCTTTGTCAGACAACATCTTTCCCAGGGGCTGTGATCTCTTGGTTTGCCTGTGTCAGAACAAGATGTATTGTGAAAGAACAATGGTCACAGAAAGAAAGGTACAGAGCTCGTTATCTGCAGATATGCTCTTTGCCTGCAGATACGTTCACAACATCAGAAGGAAACTCATCTGCTTTCCAGAATGTTTATCCTGTAGCTCTCATCAACTGTAAAAGTGGCCAAGCAGCACAACTGATCTTTTGGAGCAATGAAAGTGCTTCGGCCAGTGAGCTTTCCTCTCTTGTGATTGTTTTAATCTTATATTTCTTCCTGAGATGTATGTGGCGTGATAGGTAACTCAAAGCTCAATAAGATTACTGCTCTTCGGTTCTGTGCTGGCTGTCACGTGCTTGCATTGATTTGGTTGTGTGGTTCCTGCTGTGTACACATATACAGGTACAGATCCAAAATGTGGTCTGCTCGTTCTGTTCTCGTAGAGCCATGACAAGAGTGCAAGACCTCTATCAGCTAAGGGAAGGTTAGCTGCATTTACCTGGGTAGTGGGAGAGAAAATGAGCAAGGGTTGATGTGATCTGCGAGAGCCTTTAAAAATTTGTTCTTATGATCTTTCAACTGACTATTATTTTAGAGTTTAGAAGATTGTCCTTGTGTTGTCATGGATGCATATTATTAACATCTGCATCATAGCTAAAGAGAAAGGAGAATCTTTAAGAGAACCCTTCTTTACCTGTTCATTAGACATTGTTAAGTAGGTGTTAACAGATATTAAAATCTGGCTTAAATTCTCTTTGCCCCCTTGATCACTTAGTTGTCCATGTTCTGTGGTGTCACTGTCTGGTAGTTTTGAAACCTTTTTGTTTCCTTTATAACGACATATGTTTCCATCATAACAACAAAAAGTAACTCACTTTTAAACATCCAGTTTTTCTGTCAAAACCCAGAATTTTGTCTCATGATGTAGACTGTACACATCTGAATCAGACAGTTCAGTAATCTGTTTGGGTATGTTCAGGAAGTAGAGAGGGAAGAACTGAAAAGCTAAACCAGAAAAGTAGAGTGATTATACAATACATACCTTGTGCAAAGTTTATTCAAGTAGAGGAAGCATCTAATGTTTTTTTTTCTTCCTTCTAGAGAAGAAGGGAGGAGAGAATGTGGAGTACACAGTTGTTGATAGTTTCCAGCAGAAATTTGGCCCAGCAGTAAGTACTAATGAAAGCTTTTACGCAGCGTATATGACTTATAAGCCTGTTCCATTCTAATTATCAGTACATCCATTAAGTGGCAGGACTGTGAGCACTGCTTCATGACGTCTTATACTGGAAATCACTTTTGCAGACTGTAGTGAAATTTGAGTAATAGGTAGTAAGTGGCTTCTTTAAGTCAAATAGAAATGGTATCTCTGGTGCCATCAAAGTATATTTAAAGTGTGCACACATGCAGGGAAAGAGTGCAGTGCACGTGAGTTTGCAGTGGGCGGATGTGGATCTGCATCTGTGTATGTTGGTTGCTGTTTTCAGACTCTGTATCACCAGTAACTGAGGTGAAGGGTCAGTATTACTGTTTAGTGAACAATTAATTTTGTTTAGGAAGGGAACAACATGAGGATTTGTTGGCATTTGGAGAGGGAATAGATTGTGTTGTTTTTGTAGATGTTTGGAACTCCAGATGCACCTGGACATTTTTCTCTTAAATCATGTATAACAACATAAGCAGACTTGGTAGAAAGGCTTTGTTTCAGAACTTGGAGCCAATGATAGATTTATTATTAAATTTAATAGAATTTTTTAGATCCTGAATTAGACCAGCAGTACTGTAGGTCCTCCATGCCATTTTGTCTTGCAGTAACATCAGTTGTGATCTGGGCTCTTAGGATAAATCTATTGCACATGCAGAGGAAACAGCTCTTCCCCACAGGAAGAGATTTCCCTGCTTACAGAGGAATCTAACTGTTGCTTGAAAAAGGGGCTGACTTTTTTATTTCTGTTTATGCCTTCTACTCTTGTGTTACATGCACACTACAGGTTGCTTTATCTTAATTGAAAATTTTTTGTGTCTGTGAGAGTAACATGTTTTTCTTTTATACCTTAGAAAATGAGTTCTGCTTTTTAACTGAAAGGAACATACTCTTTATGTGATCTTAAGGAAGTTCCTAAAACCAACTTAGGAGAATTTCTTGGGAGGAGATCAGGGGAGTCTATATTCTTCAGTTATCCATAATAGCTGCTAAAGCTATCATTGATGTTTCTAGTTGCAGAATTTCCAGCTGTCTGTAACTGGAGTGATACTGTGTCTGTTTCTCTTGGATCACTATACATCTGAGATTCATTGTAGTTTTAATCTGTATTTATGTTGTTAAATATGGATCATGACCAGAAGAATCGCAGTTTACTATTTGTCCCTCTGCCTATCATTCTCTGGCACTATTTATTTTATCCCTTTTTTTTTTTTCATTAGGTGCTGCACCTAAAACAGCAGAGTGTTGTCAGTATAGCAGGAGAAGGTGTTAATTTGTGTCGTCATGGAAAACTCTCATGGCTTGAGGTAAGAGGCAGATATTTCCCAAAATGTGTCATTAAACAGAGGCATAACTGAGAAACATTTGGGGATTCGCCTGCGTTCAAGACTTGCTCACATAACTGTTTTGGTAAGGGATATGATATTCTTCAAGACAGATCAGGTATTTTATAAAAGACCTGTTAGGGAAAGAATTATGCCATTATAAGGCAATATAATAATTACTTAACTTGTATGTAATATATACATTTGTATATAACAATGTAACATATTTGGTTTGCCATCTTTATATACTTGTATACAGGTAGAGGTGTTACACTAGTACAGCTGTTACCTATTGAAAAACTGCAAGACCTAATCACACTGCCAATATAATTGAAGGAGTAAAATCCATCTAAAGATGATACAGTATCTTAATTAGCTGTGATATTATCAACATCTGAAAAGGAAGGGACAGAAAGGAGAATAGCTTAATATGTTAGCTCAAAATCTTCTTAGTTTATTTTTAAATTGGTTTAAAAGTGAGTATGTTTGTCCAAAGCAAAAACTTGTGTGGGAGTTTATGCAGAAGTAAGTGTCCACAAAATGTATGCTTTGGTATGGCTAAATTGCTTTCAAATAACAGCTTTTGTTAAACCATTGCGAATTTGAACATAGGCAAAACCTAAATTTTATATCCTGTTTGAAATACTAGGATGGAAAACAATGTCCTTTATTTCTTTGGTAGTGGTCTTTGACAATGAAAGGAATATCACGGGCACAAGAATTTTTTTGGAAGTGGTTCTTTAAAAATGTCACCATAATAGGTGTAGGAATTTATTTTTACTGTGCGTAGGGTTTGCTCTTGATACATCTCAAAATGCTGTATTTAACTGTGTCTAGTAGACTACTGGGTCGTTCTTTCTAATTATTGTGACAGTCTCTGAGCATCTGTGGAAAAAACAAGACTTGTTTGTGGATTAGCAGTAAGGAAACTAAACCTGCTCTCCCCAATGGAAGTCTGTACATAGGACATTATGGCTTGTGGGCAACAGTGCACTTTCTCCTACTTTCAAATCCTTTGTTGTCTTCCCTCACTCATTTTCTCTGCAACTGAATTTGTTGTAGATAGCAACGAAAAGCCGTGTTTTTCTATTTGATATCTTTCTTCTGGGACCTCAGGCTTTCAAAAATGGATTACAGATGGTGCTGGAAGATAAAAACATCTTGAAGGTAAGGGTACAGGGTGTATGAGGACATTTGTGGTGGCAGAGGTCATATACATATATAATGATCTAGTTGCACCAAAAATGTTGCAGTTGGACACAAGTTTGTTTGACTGCTTTTTCCTGCTTCAGGTCATGCATGATTGCCGCTGGATCTCAGACTGCCTCTTTCACCAGTACGGTGTCCTTCTCTCCAATGTCTTTGATACACAGGTACCCTTCAAATATTCTGGTTGGGAGAAAAAGTTTCAACAAGAGAAACTTCAGGCTTGTTCAGGGCATTCTCTCAGAGATGATTTAACATTACTAGAATGTGACAGTTGTTGAACCATGTAAATGTAGCGGTTTCGTTCTAGCTAAAAAGAACCAGCAGGCAAGGCTGATAGTGTTATTTAGAGTCTTGTGTAGACCCATTTTAAAAGGTAGTTAATATCTAATATTAGCAGCAAGTTTAATGTGGCTTTTTTTAAGATGTGTTAACTGGTCTTAATCAAACTTGGCACAACTTGAGGTTATCGTGACTTAAACAGGAGCCAGGTTGGCTTGTGCTCTGTATTCTTTGTTACCCTTTCTGCCCCTTTCACAACTGTAGAAACAGATTCAGACTACAGGTATCCAGCACTGGGAAGCACCTGCTAATAAAAGCAGTGGTGGAAGTGAGAGAACAGGCCAGGTTACAACAAAAATCTGTTTTTACTGGTGCTGGCCCTGGCAGTTGTGGTAGTTAATGTTGCGTGACTGAGAGGAGAATTAGAGCCTTTCGAGAGAGAAGAAAATAACATAATGGCTATGATCTTTCATAGTGGGCATGGATATGTTATGCATAGTTATGTATAACTTGTCCTTGCCCATATACTGACTTTTCATGTCATAGATATGACTGCCTATAGTAAATCTTCAAAGCCCTACTCTGGGCTACGTAGCAGCAGAGGTTTCTCTCAGTCCCTTTGTGATTTTAGTTTGCCCTTTTGCCCCTAAAAATTATGTTATTCCATTACAGGTCAAATATCAGTCAGTGTTAAGTCTTGACTGCTTGAAAAAGGTAGGGGTGAAAATTCCCACCAGTGCTCCCCAGTGTACTGGCCAGAACATGTAATTGATACAGTGGAAATAACTAACCAGAATTATCCACCCTAGGGTCTGAGGTACGCAGGATTGCACTCAATGTTCTGTTGTCTTGGTATGAGCTGACATGCATGCTTTTCTTGCACCGATAGATCTGTAGGCTTAGATTCAATTACTCTGATTCGTTGGCCTGAATCTGACTTACAATGTAAGCAAGCTGGTGAAGTAGTCTGGTTTTGGCTGCCCTGCAGTGTACCTGATATTGTGGAATTAAGCTGTCTTGTTTGTACTACTGGAGCAAATAACTGGGAGATACCTCTGAGCAAACTCTCATAGATGCTTTTTGTGAAGCGCTTCTTAGACACAGCTTCTCAGTGTTGTTAAAATTGGAACAGGCTGTGTGCACAAGTGAGACTCTGCTTAAAAACCACAGCAATGGAATGAAGAACTCTGGGTTAGAGTTAGATGGGATCCCGCCTGCATAATTTGAATAGTGTTGTTTATCCCTGGTTTTGGCCAGTTGCTGCAACTGTTTGTTCCTTGTAATAAATAACATAATATAATTAACACAACATGTAGAGGATGGCAGTGAAAGGTTTCTGATGTTCACGGACTGTCTTCCCCCCTGATGTTCTTGTAGTACTCGAGCATCACCTGTTGAAGTAACTTTTAACGATAACGTTTGTGGAAGCCTTATACTGCTATTTCACATTTGACTGCCTTGGTGGGTGTGTGTTTGTCCCTGTTGGGCTACAGCAGCCTAAAATGCTGCATAGTGAGCAGGCAACTGGCTGTTGTCAGTGCTTACATCCCTAACATTGCCTTCTGGCACACTTCTATGCTGCATCATGAGGCTAGAACATTCTCACACTCTGAAATCCCCGCCTATTGTGAAATGTTGTTGGTTGCATATCTGTGTACTACCAAAAGAAACAACACAATTCTTCCTAGAGGTGTGTACTGAAATAATAAAGAAAATTTGACAGCTTGAGACTTTCCACAAGACAGAGTTCCATGCAAAGTTTAATCATAAAATGTACAAGTGAAGAAGTCACTGTTGCTGTCTGGTTCCACAGATCAATGCACATCTGGTACTCTTCAGCGTGTCATAGTTTTTCTGCCCTTGAATCCAAGCCATTAGCATGCAATGACTTTGGAAAAAGATTTTCACAGTGAAAGCTAAAACATTGTTTTCATTGTGGGCAAGTTTATTCTATAACTTTGTTCATTCAAATTAGACTTTTTATGAATATTGATTGCAAAGATGCTTTCATTTTTATTTAAATATTTAAGTCTTTTCTCTCCTTGTTTGGAAAGCATTGAATTTTTTTACTAGAAACTCTCTCTCTAACCATCTAGAAGAATGGAATATATTTCCATAGATTTGAACATCATCTTTCTTTTGACTTTGAGTAAAAGTAACTGATTGCTTGAGAAGGTCTTCCCTAAGGGTCCTCTTCATCTGCATTTGGCCACTGAGAGTGAAAAGCCAGAGAACGTTTTAGTGGTCAGAAGTACAATTCAAAGGACTATTCAGTAATGAGTGATGGAAACTTCCTCTTTACCTGGTGATTTGTGCTTACAATCCAGTGGGGTCACCTGGGTCTTCTCCATTTGCTTCTCTTCAGTGAACTCATCAGTTTGAATTGTTGCGGTTCCTTTCTCCAGGTATGTTTCCTGCCACTTTTCAGCTGATGGTTGTAGACTTCTTTGGACTGCAGCAATGTAGTCAGCATAGCGGAAATATAGGCAGTCCTAGATTCTCTGTCCTACCACAGAGCATAGGGGGTCTCCCATTTCTTTCCTTAGCCCAAGATTGCTTGTTCTACTTCTAGTGCTCTAACATTTTGCATTTTCTTCATAATACCTTCATACAGTCTTTTATTCCTTGGAAATTCAGTAAATGGATTGGCTTAGCAGTTTCTTGTGGTAGGCTTAGCAAATACATGGCTTCTCTCCCAGTGAAGGTAGCAGTTAGCAATTTAGATGATGCCTTAGAGGCAGCTTTAGTCACTAATAAATCATACCAGTTTGTTTGCCTTTGCTCTTGGACAGGAAGAGATTTTTTTTTTTTCCCCAAAGACTTCATAGATAAGTTAGGAATGGGGGCTTGGTCTTGGAATTTACCCTCACTATAAGAGGCCAGAAGAGGTCAATTACAATTCTTACAAATCTGTGGTCACTACTGCAGGGGCTGAGCTGGTGCTGCCAAGCAGTACTTGGTCTGGTCTAGGTAGCACATGGGCAGCGTGTGGTAGAACAGCTCGAACAGTGGCTTCAGCTGTAACCCTTGCAGTAAAACTGGGCTGCCCTGTAAGCTCATGGTTTTGTTGATGGGATTGTGGATGCTTGTTGCTGAGTGTTGGCTCGAGGTTTCTCAGAAGGGAGCAGTAAGGAAAAAAGGGCTATGAGAGGTCAGTGGAGATTTTAGGGGACCAGAGTGGGAATCTGGGCTTCTGAGCAGCAGAGGAAGTCTGAAGGGTAGGTTGTTCTAATGACAGATAGCTCAGTCTTAGATTTTGAGTGTGGATGCAGGCTTTTAATTTTTAACTCTCCATTCCCCTGGTAAGTGGACTCTCTTCCAGGCTTCCCTTTTCCATTGTCTTCTGTCTGCAGCTGTTGCAATAGTCCTACTTGTCTTTGTGTTCTCCGGTTAGGGACAAGAGTCAGAGCTGTTCCTGCTTTTACTGTAAAAGGGATGAAACTGGGGTGAGAAACAAGCAAACACCATGCCATGCAGTCACTACTGGAGGTTGTTGTCTGCTTCCTTTCTGGCTCTATATGCTGCCAAAGACAAGTCTTACTGGTAAGATCAGGTTTTAGGCAAAAGGTTTTTGACAACTTACATATTCTTTCATCGTGTTTTCCTTACATTGCATCACTATTTCAGGTTTTAGATAAAAGGCAAGACCATAAATATCCTGGGAAAGTATCACTGTATGTTTACTTTCTTCTCATACTGCTCCTAACCACCTGCTGTCTGGAGACAAGAGTACAGGGCTAGAAGGAGCCTTAGATTAATACAACATATAACTTATATAAGTCATTCTTAAAACTTAATTTACCCTTTTATGTAACTTAACAGCTTTAAGGAGTCAGATTACTAGCTCTGCAACTGTATGCAGTCAAAATGAGGATTAATTTGTTTGCAGCACACTTTACTTCTAATACGCATCCCCACTGTCAAACCTCCACATTCTTTGCCTTGCATTAACAGATGCTGGTCATGGCATGTTGATCCCTTCTGTCACAGGTTGCTGATGCTCTGCAGTTCTCAATGGCAACAGGTGGCTTCCTTCCGCATCGTGTCTGCACGTTACAGGAGTGTGTGATGCAGCACTTGAAGATACCTTCCAAATGGGATGCCATCATGAAGAGCAGGCAGCAGATGGCTTCAGTGAGTGATTCAGTGAGGCACCCTCTGAAGACTCAATTGTGAGCTGTGCTTTGCCCATCTTGAGATATTTCTGTTAGTTTTTGTAAGAGCATGGCACTATGCAGTGGTCAAATTGCTGTAGTTAAAGACATTTTGTAACACTGACTTTAGACAGATGCAAGCTTCAGTTGGCATCAGTGCTTGTGCTGGTATTTCCTAATAGCTCACTTGAAATTGAGGTTTTGAACAACCACAAAGCTTGTACAATAGAGGATATATATAAAAAACTTGGGTAAAAAATGTTCCGGATATCTTAATATATTTGCCTAATTCAGAAACCTAGTTCCAACAGAACAAGTTGGTTAAAATGAATCCTGAGTCAAGTAGGAAAAGAGGAAACTCTTATTGCCAGCACTATTAGAATGAAAAAATCAGAGTAGTGATTTTTTTTCTTGCCTGTGCAGTTCAGCAGCATTTGCCAAATCATTATTCTGTATTGTCCTTGGTTTTGTTAATCTTTCAGATGGGGACAAGCAAGGGAAAACTTAATGGGCAAGGAGCTCCTAAAATTTGGGGGATGTAAGCTTGCTAAATAGAATACAACAGAATAGACTATTTCAGTTGGAAGGGTCCTACAACGATCATCTAGGCCAACTGCCTGACCAATTCAGGGCTGACCAAAAGTTAAAGCATGTTATTAAGGGCGTTGTCCAAATGCCTCTTAAACACTGACAGGCTTGGGGCATCGACCACCTCTCTAGGAAGCCTGTTCCAGTGCTTGACCACCCTCTCGGTAAAGCAATGATTCCTAATGTCCAGTGTAAACGTCCCCTGGCACAGCTTTGAACCATTCCCACGCGTCCCATCACTGGATCCCAGGGAGAAGAGCTCAGCACCTCCCTCTCCACTTTCCCTCCTCAGGAAGCTGTAGGGAGCAATGAGGTCACCCCTCAGAATCCCTTTCTCCAAACCAGACAAGCCCAAAGTCCTTAGCCGCTCCTCATAGGACATTCCTTCCAGCCCCGTCACCAGCTTTGTTGCCCTCCTCTGGACGCATTCAAGGACCTTCACATCCTTCTTAAATTGTGGGGCCCAGAACTGCACACAGTGCTTAAGGTGAGGCCGCATCAACGCTGAATACAGCAGGATAATCACCCCCCTTGACCAGCTGGCCATGCTGTGTTTGATGCAGCCCAGGGTGTGGTTTGCCCTCTTGGCTGCCAGGGCACGCTGCTGACTCATACCGAGCCTGCTGTCAACCAGCACCCCAGATCCCTTTCTGCAGGGCTGCTCTCCAGGCACTCCTCTCCCAGTTTATACTTGTGCCCGGCATTACTCCGTCCTAGGTGCAGAATCCGGCATTTGGACTTGTTAAATTTCATCCTATTAATCATTGCCCAATGCTCCAGTCTATCTAGATCCCTCTGCAAGGCATCTTGTCCCTCAAGAGAGTCAACAGCACCTTCCAGTTTGGTATCATCAGCAAACTTGCTAACGGTGCATTCAACTCCTGCATCCACATTGTTAATAAATAAATTAAACAGAACTGGCCCTAGACTTGAACCCTGAGGAACACCGCTGGTGACTGCTCACCAGCCAGATGTAGCCCCATTCACTAGAACACTTTGAGCTCTGCCCTTCAGCCAGTTCTTCACCAGTGCACTGTGAACCCGCTTATCCCACAGTTGGACAACTTGTCCAGAATGATGCTGTGAGGGACAGCATCAAAAGTCGTCCTAAAATCCAGAAAAACTACATCCACCACCTTCCCTTCATCCACTAGGCAGGTGACCTTATTGTAGAAGGATATCAAATTAGTTAAACAAATAGTATATAGATATGCTAGTGCCAGTTGTGGTATCTTTTTGTTGAGTTTTTAATCACCTGATCTTGCTTTTTCTGGGTGGGGGGAAGACTTCCAAAGAAGCTATTAAATATGGGAACTAGATACTTAATGAGACCTCACTATATAGGCAGGATTTCTTTACTGAATAGGACCAATCTCTTTCCTACCAGAGCATTTTTCCTCCCACCATACTGGTCTTGTAACTTCCTGAGTAAATCTGAGTGCTTTTGCACTGCCTGGTCATAGACTTAAAATCTGTCTTGAAAGCCTGGATTAAATGTTACTTAATATTGCTTATAATAGCTACTCAGTGAAACCTCTAATTTGAACAGAGCTTTATTTTTATGTAAGTTTTGGTATTCTAATAGTGTCTCTCAAAATTACAATTTAGAGAATTCTGTATGGCAAATCTAAGCCAAATGACAACATGCCTTCCATAATTTACCAGACCAAATCCTCCTATTGGTCTGAAGACTAAAAGTGGAAAATGACTGTGTAATATGCATGTAGTAAGTATACCAGTGTAAGCCACTCTGTAGTGACAGTTTTGCTCAGGGTATCATGGTCATGCTGCTTAACTGGGGCTTATTTTCATGTTCTTCTGGTTCCAGTTGTGATGGCTGAAGATGTTACTATCCCCAGCTGCTTCCCCATCTCCCTTGATGGGAGGGGGGTTCTCCCCTTTAGATCTTTCAGCTCTTAGGCATTCAACCTAGTTTCAGAGATGGGTGAGAGAAAACCTAGTATTAAATGCTGGAATAGGTGTGTGTTGGTTTGGGGGGTTGTGTTGTTTTGTGGTTTTTTTAAAGAAGCAGTCCCTCCTCCCAAACTCCATCTTCTCTAACATCCACAAGCTTGTACACAGATGGCCTTAGAAGCTGCAAGCATTCAGTAGCACTGAAAATAGAGTTCAGCATTGGGAGATATGTTGTAAACTGCAGAGGAATGTGATGAAAAGCTTTGTTACAATTTTTGTTACTTAAAAAACTGTTTTCATTTGCATTGGGATACACAGGCGAATCCTGACATATGGTTCTGGAGACCCTTTCCAGCTTCTCTGCTTAAAGCACTTGCTTTGAAGGCTATGGACCTTCTGCTGCTCCATTCATCTCTAATGGATAATTTGATGTCTGACCTAACAGCTGTAGTACATGGTTATTTAAATGCTTATCGGACTGGGTCTGGAGATCGCCTTGGGAGCACAAAGGTAGGTATGTCTTTGCTTGTTTCTCTGGTTAATGATTTCATCTAAGGCTCTGATAGATAAACTCTGAAGGACCTAGCTACAGCAGCTTCCTTTTCTGCAACTGTCCACCCTACTTTATGCCACATACCTTGCTTCCTGTGTGCAGCAGCAGAAGTGATGGTGTCTGTATCTACCTAGTTGCATTTCATGTTAGTCCATAAGCACAAATCCACCTCAAGTTAGTATTGTGGATGGTGAGCTGCAGCTGTTAAGGCATGGGCACAGGCATGTGTGCCTTCTATTCACTCTAATCTGAGACTGAGAACCTCTGGGCTCAGTAGTGGCTGTGTATGTGCAAAGGCAGAAGAGGGACAGGCAGTTGTGAAGTGTTGGTACCTGGAGCTGCCAGAGTTGCTTTGTTTTGTTAAGAGCATTTAGTCCCCAAATCTTGTTCTATTTTTCTCTTATTCTGTCATCTTTCCTGCTGAGCTGGTTTGCATCTACTGGCTGTTTCTGAGAAGTCTTCTCTCTTGTTGGCCAAAGATTTTTATTTCTGTAAAAGCATCTCTGAGTTATCTTGTCTTCTTAATTTATTCTTACCTGTGTTATCTTAAAAAAAAAATTGAAAAAAAAATCAAGTAAAGTAACAATTTTCATCTTTGGTTACATAGAACCAGTAGTATTGCATGCCCAGATACCTTGGAGTGGCTCTTGTACGGTGGACTCTTCTGTAATTGCTTCTTAATTTTTAAAGCGGGGGGAAAACGAGATTCTTGGTTAAGGAGCTTGACTTCCTACACTAATGGAAAGAACAGGTCCATGCAAATCAAACAAGCCGAGGTATTGGTGTGGTCTTCTGTCTTCTCAACGAAGTAATCTTAGGAGGACTTGCAATAGCTATGTAAGGTATTGCTGGTATTAAATTCAGGTGAAAAGTGAATGGTCAAACATCCTCATTCATCACAAAGAGACTGAACTAACGTGATTAAATCCTGTTACTGCCTCATTTTTGCAGTTGTAAATGTCATGAAATATTTATTAGAAAAAGAGAATGCAGATCTATCTTCCTGGAAGAAATTGTCTTTTTCTTTGCCCTGGTTTAACAAAGCACTCAAGTAGTTCCCAAAGGATTCAAGCCTGTGCTCAAGGGCTCAGAGCAGTAAATCCCATTATTGAGGATTTAGGAGGAGATTAGTTTAGATAACCACAAGAGGTCACAGTTGCTTCATGGATGGAAGAGAAGAGGTCATATCTGAAAACCTTTTCTTTTTAGAGGATGGCTACCAAAAAAAGAAGGTTGTTCATATTACATAGAAAAAAATTAGCTTGACATCTGAATTTCCAATGTGAAATGCATGCAAAAGTAGGCATGACACAAGGGAAAAGAACAGTCTGTTAAAGTGAAAAGAGTACAAATTCTGTTTTGCATTAGGCTATTTGGTTGTTGAATTTTTTTTAAAGTGGCACTCAGGTTTCTGAAGCCAATCTTTTTGTAAATCCATTTATTCCATAAGATTATCCAAGGAATTAATTTGATCCTGAGCATTTCAAATGGCATTTTGAAGATCTATTTAATATCACATCTGATAATCATACTTCTTGCAGTTGCTTTAGAAATCTTGGTAGTATGGATAGTAAAAGTAGCCATTTTAACCATCATTTCACTGTTAATCATTTTCTGTTGTTTCTGTATCTTGTGAGAAGACCACACAAATTAAAGTTTTTTCTACTTTATTTAAAATCTGCTTGCAATACATATTTAAACTCCAAATATGGAGTTTGGTTTAATTAAATCTGGTCTGTTACATCTGTTTCTTCACTGAGTAAGTAAGCAAAGTTAACTTTAAGGGAATCCTTTGCAAGTTGATGAGTTCAGCTAAATCTGTTCTAAGGGGGGGGGGGGGGCGGAGAAAAAAGCTTTGTTTGTGCAACTTCTACGTTTTCTGGCTAAGTCTCTAATAATTCCCTGAATCAAAAAGCCTTTATTCAGATCTGCTTCTCAGAATGAAGTAATAGTCAAGATACTTACCCCTCCCCCATATTTATTCTAGTACTTTTTCATGGATGTTCAGAAGTAAAGTTTATCCATCACTAAGGTCTGTGTTATGCCTTCTGTGAACTTTGTGGAGCTACAGTTGAAAGTTACCTGGAAAATGCTTTTACTGGACTGTTCTACTTTTTACACTGATCAGTTACAATTTACACTTGTGCTCCACCTTGGACCCTTCGTGAAAAGCAGTCTGGTACAATGAGCTTGACTTCATCTTGGAGCCAGTCTCCAACAACAGCAACACTGGAGTCCCCGCGCTTGATGACTGTGTTCTCCAGACATAATCTGGTGCAGTGCCAACATTACTTCAGCAGGAGTAATGGATCTCCTTGGATTCTGAAGTAAATACCCGTGCCAGGGAAACATTTTGGAAACCTGAAATGTTATCTACTATGCTCCCTCCATGCTGGAGAACTGGAAGAGAGGCCTCTGTTGCTGAAGCAGGACTGCAGCAAAGCCAAAGACATTAAATGCTCTAGGGCCATAAAGATATCTTGCACTACTTCAGCTTCTAAATTGGAAGGTGGACATAATTCCTGAGTGAACAGGAACCATCTGTGGTACATCAAGCCTTTACTTGAAAGTTGTGGGAGTGAAAGCCACTAGGCAAGAGAGTCTCCAAGTGACAATGGCCTCTTTGATTTAGAGGCACTTGGAGAAGATGACCAGATCTGGAAACTGACTGACTTCCATCACTCCAGGTAAGGAATCCTCTTCTGGGCCCTTCTCCGTTCTGTTTTAGTTCTTGGATTGTGCTCTCTGAACAGAACCACCAGGTCTTCAGCCTTTTGACAAAGGGAAAGTTAGTTATGTAGACATGCCTTCTGTTGTGCCTCTGGGCTACAAAGGTGTTTGAGTATGTCATACCTGACTAGAGCAATGAACAGAGCCATGCTTCCCTGGCCTGCTCTTGTTTCCTCTGATCTTACTGAGTGACATCATGTCACATAGAAGAATGCTTTTTTTCTTTCTCCCATTCCCCCAAACTTACCACACTCCCATGGAAACTATACTTGCAAAACAAGTACACAGACACAGTTTCAATCATGAGACGATTAAAAATGAAGTACTGAAGGTTCATAATGCCAACAGCTTTTGTGTGTAATAACAGTATCAGGATATACCTGGTGAAAAAGATGCTTTGGCTTTCCACTGTGAGGTTGCCTGTGAATTGAATAATGCTGAGTAATGACCAATAATGTTCAATAATGACTATTGGGGCAGTTACCTAGTCTCTCCTTCTCTTACAGAATCAGGGGGTTCAACCTCTGGGAACAGATCTGGACCAGACCCTGTTTTTTCTCCTCTAGGAAATAGCAGCAAGGAAAAGTGAACATGCATAATCATGGAGTAAAAGCCAAGCCCATATACTTGCCTTTATGGATCACTGCATCCACTGAGAGTTGAAGACAAGTGTGAATAAGGTTGATGAATGTAATTGTCGCCACCCTTCCTTGGGCTCTGTATGCCCCGTCTCTGCAGTCAGTTTTCCACATGCATCTCTTGCAGTGAGAAGTTTCTGTATGCTCCAACAGGCCCCCATTAGTGGCAGAATACAGGAATCACTTTCTGGCTAAATGCACAGCTTCTACTAGGGTCAGATCATCCTTGTGGCCTTCCAACATATTCAGGAGTGCTTGATTTCAGATTTATGCATAATTGCATGTACCTGTGTCTAATTTTGCCTTGTTTCTCAAACAGGCATGATTGATGAGGGTTTTGCTTTGTTCCAGCTTATTTCAACAGAAGCTTGTACTTCCCCTTTATTTAAGACAAGTTTTCATAAATAATTTGATGGGAACAAAGTCCTAGGTTGTCAGAGGCCATGGATAAGCTGGTAGAAATGGAGATTAATGACAGTTTATTGCTTTCACAGTAATAAACTGGTAAGAGCGTAGCAAGCAGCAGTTATGTATTTTGTGCAAATAGTATGTTTGAGTCTTTGACTTGGATGTCATAATTCTCATGAGCAATTGCAGCAGTCACTGGTGGTAGTCCTGGTTTCACCTGAGGTTTCAGCCATCTTTTCTTCCCCTTGATCTTTCAGACATTTTGCTAGAAATGGGAAAGAAACAGAGTCCTTATGGTCAGCCAGTGGGCAGCCCCAAAACTTCCACCTTGCTTCTGGACAGCCAAACACATTCTTTTGTCATTTGATAGTTGTTTCAGCAGTAACAGAAGATGTACTGAGGAGCTGGCCCATGAGCTGGTACACCAGGTGGGAGACATGCTGTCAAGATGGCAGGATGCAGCTCCATGGATTAGAGCTTCCTTCGGGAAATGGTTGTGGAATACATGGGTGTCATGCATCATAGCAGTTGCTAGTAACAGTAAAGTATTGCCAGGGGTCCACAGCAGCCGAAAATGATAATGCAACACCCTTGTTGATGTAGTACTGGGAGAAGAGAATAAAGAGGAAAATGGAGAAAAAAGGGGGGGGGGAGGGGGAAGGAAATAAAAAGAAAAGCATCTCATTGATCCTGACAGTTTTGGAAATGTATGTTGATACTTTCTGAGGCTTTTTGTGTCATCGCCTGCAAGTAGTAGTTGAGTCTTCTGAATAGTGGACACTCCCTCCTAAGCAACTGACTTTACCCACAAACCAGATGCAAAACAGTAACCTCTGATCCCCAGCGCTTTATTATCAAAACCCTCAGCTTCCTTCTTCAGCGTCTTCCTCAAACTGATAATCTTCCTTACCACTGAGAGGGAGAACTCAACACAAACTTCCCACCCTGAAAGTCTGCAGTTTCCTGCATTTTCAGCATAACTGTCTGCCAGGAGTAATTGTTCTTCTGGTGGATGCAGACATCAAGTAAAATGGGTTTCTGTGCCTCTGCAGCTCTGTCACTAGAAGAGACCTAGTAAAGGAGCTTTATGTACTACATTTCTAACTCTCCTTGTAGATTCGTATTTTGTGTTGTGTTAGGTACTTGGAAATGCAGCTGCATTCTGATGTTTAGGACTTAGATTCAAAGAAGCAAACGCAGCGTGGGAATCCATCAGTGTAAGGAAGCAAATGTTCTCCTAGAAGTGCAGTGCTTTCCTGTTTAAGTGGCGATAGTTCACAAGCAGAGCTTTGGTACCATAGGGGAGTTGCACATGCCTGTGCAGCAGAGTTGATTCCCCAATGCACTTAAGGTAAAGCTGCAGTAGATAAGGTGCAGTACAGTATATAATACCAGGTAACATCTTCATGACACATGATGGCATAAACTCTGTTCTCTGTCTAAATACAATTGCATGCTGGAGCCAGGAGTTTTCCCAATTGGCAGGTGAGTTGGGACTGCACACAACGCATATTAATCATTATGAACATACAGCCTGAATTTTCATGCAACTTAGCTTTAAATGGTTTAGGGCACGTGGATTACCTCTCACTGTAGGATACTACAGCAGTTAGGAAGCTGGATGTAAATTCTTCTGGTTAAACAACTGAAGGTGGGATGTTTTCAAGTAAGCGTTTGCTCTACTTTTTTCTGTAATCCTATCTGAACTATTTAGCTTTCCTCTGGATCTGTGCAAACTTCTAGACGTAGGTTTTGTGAGGCATGGCTCCCTTTTACAAAAGCCGTGGTAACTTTTCCAGTGCATCACATCTATATATCCACTCATTCTGCTCTTAGTGTTTCTACCAGTATGCTCGTAGAGGCATCTGACTTGCCAGCATGTTGCTTCCTGTATCTTTCCTGGGACCTTCTTTAAACATTTACCATCTTCCAATCCCTGGGTATTAAGGCAGGTTTTAAGCAAGATACTATAGTTACTAGTTCAGCTTTTTCATCTTCCACTGTTCAGGAATTTTGGGTGAAATTCACCATGCTGTTTGTATTTCAAATATCGGTATTAAGTATTTATATGACAATTTGAAACACACTCTTAGTACGTAATGAATGTTTTTAGCATGGGAATATCCACATTTTTTTAATGCTGAATGTAGAAGGGAAAAAATACTGTGTTTTTTACCATGCTGCTTTTGTATTCTGATAATCACTTGACCCTGCAGCATGGTTGACGTTTTGCGCTCCTCTCATGTTTAAAGAAATTTTTTTATTTATTCTGTTACATTTTTGTTAAATACTAATAAAATTATTCTGGCCTGCTCTTTGTTTTTTCTGTAACGTCATCCTTACTATTTTCTTCACTTGGATGTGGCTTTGCTTTCCTGAAGGATGCTTACTTCATAGTCTCCATTTCCCCAACCTGTAGCCCTGCCAGTTTCCTTTCAATCTTTCTGTGATCTTTTGTAATGTTTACTCTATGCTGCTTGTATGTTGTCTTGAAGTTGTCTCCATGCTACCTGCTAGGATTGAATTTGCTAGGCTGCCTTACTACTTTTTAATCAAGCTTCCTTATTTGTGTAATTCCCCTTTCTACAGCTGAATGCAACTGTGGATTTTTTTTGTTGTTGTTCCTATAAAGATGATGAGCATTGCAGTCCTTGTTAAGGAGCAGATCCTTGAATGTAGTATTTTGAACAGTGTCCCATGCACTGCTCAGGACCAAATCAAGGAGTGTATCTCCTTTCATGTACTTCCTAAGCAGCTGTTTTGTTGATTTGTTAACTATGTTGGCTTTTTCCACAAAAGGGTTTGGTTTTTTTACCCATAGGATGGAATGCCATGGTTTTAAATGAAAAGCTCCTATGAGCAAACACAAACTGGTTATGCCTCTTTTGGGGGTTTACAACAACTTCATAGCACAAAAGGTTTTTTAAGACACATTTAAATTCCATATGTGAAGTATTAACTTAAATCTTGAAGATCTTCATAGTAAAGGAGTAAACAATAAACGCAAGTCTAATATTTTTCCCTTTGGGTTGCCTTTAAAAGAAAGAGTGTGGGGGGACTTTTTTCCCCTGAGGTATTGTTTGTGTAAGCGGGTAGTTGATACATTGCACAGATCTAATGAGAGATGATTGTTCTGTTCCATTGGCTAATTACAGAGGGAGCTCTTATCTGGTACTAAGAAAAGTGGAGCATGTGTATGCATATGTATTGTTTTGATTTCTTTTTTGTTTCTTTTTTTTCCTTATCAGCCCACTTGCATGGAGCTGCCAGAGGAGCTGCGTCAGCTGGCAGACATCCAGAAGCTGCGAAGGGAGAAAGCGATAAAAGACTACAAAATGAACGAGGATGGTCTTTTGATCAGACCAGCCATGGAATTAAAAGAGAGAAACGATCTGCAGAAGGATAGAAACTACAGAGGTGACGGGGATCGCCTTCCCACAGATAAAGCGGTGTCTCAAATTACATCCTTCTACAATCAGGATGTACTTTGTCAAGAAAAGCTTGAAAATCAAAATCAAGTGGTAAATCTGTGGAAGAACCTTTAAACCAACCTCAAGCTGGCTGTACGAACCTAATTTCTGATACAGGTGACTTGATGAGCTTAAACTGGGTATTTGAAGACATCTGAATGAAAAAAGGGGCTATTCCCCATGCAGAAGTGTCAAACAAAAGCTCCTTTCCTTACAATGACAGGTAAACCCATTGTTGAATGGAAATAATGATGGTCTTTCTTTTGAAGGAAATTCCTTCTGTGTCTGACTGTTCTCCTCGAGGTCTATTTTTGAGATCCATTTCTTTCAAGAGCTATTTTTGATGTTAAAACAGTGGCTTTTGTTTTTCTTACGTTGTTATCAGATCAATGTCTGAAATTGTATTGGTTCTTTTGTTACCTGTTGTAGGTATGTAAAACTCTCATCCAATCTAGATATGTAAACAGGGGAGTTTATAAAATGCCTGTTCATTGAGATTAAAAAGGGTTTGCTTGGAAACATTAAAAAAACCTTCTGGCCAACCCGCGTGGGCTTGGTTTACATACAGATAAGTCTCTTGGCATAGCTATACAACAGTCTTTCATATGAGAGTGAAAAAGATCAGACCCGAATGAACCACTGTGCTGGCAAAAACAGCAGAGGTGCACTAATAAAAAGGACTTTGCTGCCAAGTCAGAGTTATTTTAGGCTGAGAAAAGAAGCTTCCTGCTGAAAGTTGCGTGCCACAGTGGCTTGTCAGCATTGCTGTATCAAACTCGTTTAGGTAAGCCTGTGTAACTGTGATATGGTGTGTATATAGACAAGTGTGTACATAGACAAGTGTGTATAAAGGGGGGTGGGGGGGAGCAATTATATTAGTTTAAAAGATACGTAGCATTCCCCCCAAGCAAAATAAGATCTAGAGGCAAACCAGTTTAATTCCACTATACTTGCTTTGGCTGGTACTCACTAAAAGTAAAGCTCTTCCAACTGACAGTACTATTCCACCACAAGACAAAATTGATGCAGGCCATGCCTGAATCTTGGAACATTCTTTTGGCATATCACTATATTTGACTTGCAAGCACAGGAGTGTTGGAAATTTTTTGCTTGTGAAATTCTGAATTTATACACATTTATGTATTTAAATACATAAAAAATACTGTGTGTTTTGCCATTCAAATGCTTCAGGCAGGGTGGTGAACACCTTATTCAAGTGTAAGGAAGGTTTTGTTCTCAGGGTTGTGGCTATGAGTATGGGTGAACGCTGATGGACAACATGAAGTAGGGAGGAATGGAAGAGGTAATGGTCACTGTCCCAACCAGCCTGCGGTCCTAGAACAGTCTGGGCATCAGGCTGCAAATGCATTAATAGTAATGAAGCCAGGTTGCAAGCGACATGACGTCTACATTTGAGTACGTACCAATACCTGTTGGAGCTGTTTTTCTTTGTATGTAAATTGGTGTGACTAGATGCTTATGATGTATCTGTGTGTTTCTTTTAAATATTGTGAGGGGAAGTGTGTGTTTGGTTTTTTTGGGGTTTGTTGTGCATTTTTTTTTGTCTCTCCACAAAGAGTACTAGACCAGCAGTATTGAAATAGATCTTTTCTTTGAATCTATAGATAGGACTTGCTCACTTCTGGGAGTGGCAGAAAAACTTCCAAGGTTTGCTCTTTGTCAGTACATAGTCTACATTTTTTTTTTTTAAACCCTTAACGGTCTTCTGTAATCGAACTGTATAGTTCCCTTGTCTCGGTTCACTTTAGAAAAATAAAACAGGTTTGAGACAAGTTTGTCTTACAACTTTTTATTTGGAAATTGAGTCTGTGTTTCATTTGGTCTGCTAGGAGATGCTGGCAGTGGACTGGGCCCCTCTCCAGCACTGGAGCTCATGTCGTTCATCTGGAGCAAGATTCTTCCAAGCAGTTGATGCATTATCACAAATCAGTGAGGTACGATGTGGAACATGCAGGCTCTTCTGAGCCAGAGACAGCTTGCGAGCACTTACATTATACTTCCACGACTGAAATCATCTGGATCCATCCAGTCCTATTGGGAGAGAGAGAGAGAAAATGCCAACATGTCAGGTAACGGAAGGAGATAGGGAAGAGGAGGTAGGATGTGAAGGTATCAAGTCTGGGATGTAGAAAAGTGGTCTAGAGAGTTTCTGTGCAGGATATAAACTAATTGCGAAAGGCACCCTTCTTGGTAAGAGACTGAGCTGCATTCTCAGCCTCTCCTAAGAAGTAAATCTCTATCTGGAACTGTATTATAATGGAATAAGGATTTCCAGGCAGGGATTTGACAGTGTAACTACATCCATGCCATTACGCTGCTATAAGTAGCAAAACCTTCCTGGGTAAACATGGCTGCAGCTTTCCCGTATTCTCTTTTGGCAACAGCATAAAGAAAAGAAACAGACTGGAATGGAGTCATCACTCATTGATGCACAAGATTGAAAATGAGAGTTTCCTTGAAAGAGAAAAAAGGTTTTTTTCAAATGATCCGTAAGACCTTGTCATGCTGCTCGGTGCTAGCAGTTCATTTACTAAGCTCAGTAGTCATGCATGACAAAAATTACCTGCAGTTCTTGAACAGCGTAATGGCTGGTTGTAGTTAGGGATATAAGTACCGAAACTAGCTAAGGACAAGTCTGTAATGAAGTTTTACTGGGGCAGTGGCAATGGTTTCCTAGTAATTGTGGTGCCTACTGTGTGCTAGGATGACACAGAGTTCAGTCATGAAGTACAGATTTCTCTCTCTAGGCATAAGTGATGTAGATTAATCATTCATTTAATTATTTACTGTAAATGTACTACCCAATGGGTTTTGGGAAACAGCTGTGCTCAACAGCTAATGGCTCCACCGTGTTTACATGGCAGCGTCCTCACAGTTAACTTTCCGGCCTATTTTGTCCCGAGCTCCTGTGATGCAATTCTTCTATGCATGACGGAGGGAATGTGTTGAAATGCACGTAGCTCCACCAAGTAACCTCTTTTTGCCCGTGTTGCTGTTAACTGTGCCGGTGCCCCCCTTCCGGCGCCCTCTGCACCTCAACGCCGGGCCGGGCCCCTGCTGCCTTCTGCGTGGTTTGAAGGGGAAGCCTCGCTGCGCTCCCGGCCGGCCCCCCGCGGGGCCTGAGAGCCCTGGCCGCCCTCCGGCCGGGGGAGGCGGTTACCTCGCACGGTGCAGCCCGGGGGGTGGGGGGGGCCGGGAGGGCGCCCCGCGGCCGTGCCCACCCTGCTCCCCCGGCGCCCCACCGCCCTTCCGGCGGCTCAAGGGCGAGAGGGCGTCACTTCCGGTACACATCCGCCTCCCCGCGCCGGCATCGCGAGAGCCCACCCCGCCTCACGCGAGACTCGCTAGCTCACCCGGCCGCTTCGGCCGAGTCCCTTCGGCAATTTCCGTCACCGCCAGACTCTACCAATCGGCCGCGGGAGCGCATCGATGGGAGCGGGCCCCCCGCGGGCTGCGTGCGGGGACGGCGCGCGCGGTGCGGGCGCGGGGCCCGTGCGGCGGCTGCGGCGACGCGGGCAGGGCGGCGGGGCCGAGGCGCGGGACCGGGACGGCGGGGAGGTATGCGGGGCTCGATTGTTCAGGCCTGGCCATGGCGCCTCTCCTCCCCCCCGCCATGGCTCCCCGTGTCCCTGCTCCTCTCCTCTCAGTGAGCGAAAGTGGCCGCCGCCGCCGTCCCAGCGCCCGCAGCCGCCGCCTCCTCCTCAGCAGCAGCGCGGGCGCCATCTTGGCGAGGCAGGAGTCGAGAGCGCCCCGCGGCAGGAGACAGGCAGCGCCAGCGCCGGCAACGCGGGGCGAGAGGCCGGGTGGAGCGAGCGGGGGAGCGAGCCCAGGAGACACCCCCAGCCCCCCGCCGCCGCGGCCGCCGCGCCGAAGCCGGGACCGCTGCTCAGGTGAGCCACCGCGGCGACCGAGCAAGGACACGCCGGGCCGGGGCTACGAGGGGCGGTAGCGGGGCCCCGCCTGGGCAGGCCGCGGCTTCACCCCCCCCGCTAAGCGGCGGCCGCAGCAGCCGGGCCTCTTCTTAAAGGGACAGGCCCCTTCCCCGCCCTGCCCGCCGGATGCGCCCCGATATACCGGCGCAGGAGCTGCCCCTCCCCCGCCCGGAGCGGAGCGGAGCGGCCGCCGGGACCCCCCCACACGCCGGGGGGGGGGGGGGGGGGGGAGAGGGGGGAGACACGCGCGGCGGCGGGCGGGGCGGGGGGGGGCGGGGGCGCCGCCGTGCACCTGCGGCCGCACGTGCGCGCCGGGGGGCGGCAGCGCGTGCGCGGGGGCGGGGGGCGCGCAGCGAGGGCGGCGGCGCGGCCGGGCCGGGAGGGGCCGGAACGGAGCCGCCGACAGCGCCGCGTGACGGGGAGCGTCAGTCGCCGGCGGGAGCGCGGCGCTTCCTGCGGGTCGGCCCGACGGCGCAGCGCGGTGCCGGGACCCTCCGTCCTCCCGGCAGGAGCGGCGCCGCGTGGGTTTATAGGCACGGTCCGCCCCGCCGGCAGGCGGGCCCCGCGGGCGGGCGGGCGGCCGTGGAGATGCCAGGCCGGGGAGTCCGGCCTGTGACTGCCCCCGGCTGCGGTCTCCGGGCGCCGCCGGCCCGGGCAGCCCCGCGTGCCTGCCGTCCGCATGATGCAAGGCTGCGGTTGAAACGGGGAGGCTGCTCCTCAGCGCGAGCTTCTGCCTGGCAGCGCCCGGCTGTGTGAGGGCCTGGCCTTGCGGCGAGCTCGGCCCCGGCAGCCACCGGCGTCTGCAGGAAGGTGCTGCGTGCCAGACTGGTGTCGTTGTTGACGAAGAGCGCCTGCTGGGTGTACCTAAAACACGGTTGAAGGTTGTGGTTGCGCTGGTGAATATGTGCGCTAGAAAATACCTCTTTAAAGCCGTGGTCTAAAGTCTAATCCTGTTTCACTGCAAACGCCTAAGACAACTTCTGCTGTGATTGGTATTACTTAGCATTATACATGCTTTTTCTTACCCTGTTGCTGGTCTTGAGTGCTAAGCTCCCTTCTCAGCATTGCTGTGGATGAGAATAATCAATTCCTTCAGATTATTTTTGTCCTTGTGCGTAGAAAATGGTGCAAGTCAAGTTCCTTTTTTATATTTCAGTTTTCTCTCATATGAACAAATCTGTGTGGATTTGTACAGCACATCTGATATGCCCGTAGGTGACCAACGCTCACCTTTTTTTAATTTACATGAATCAGAAAGGATGTGTTTCTGTTGTCATTCCTTTAATTTGTATGTATAAGATTAGGTGGTGAAACCCAAAGGTTGGTAAGATAGTGAGGGAAAAGTACAAGAAATAGGACTGTAGCTTGAACCTTGTCCCAATGTTTAAGGATATTCCCTGTAACTCACTTCTAGTCCATCCCTTGCACGTATATTGTTAAAGTTGCTTAAAATACCGCCTTGCATTTCTTGACTGTTTAAATGAGTAAGCTTTGTTCCATTCGGGTATAACGTAATAAGCTGTAAATTCTGTAATAAGCATGCTATTTGACAAGCTGAATTACATGCTAGGGATTGGTTTAGATAGCAAGAAGAAAATGGTCCTCTTAGAGCCTTCTTGGACATAGTTCCCTTTTTGTGGTCTGGGGTTGAGGGAGTAAAAACCAAACAAAATCGAAAACACCCATGCAGTTTTTATTTTGTGTACAAAGAGAGGAGGAGTGAAGCAATGGCAATGCATGAGGGTAACGGTGCTGTTACGTAGTGCAGGGAGTCAGAGGTCTCCATAAATACTGTTAACTGCCCTTTTGGGACAAGACTTACTCTAATTGAACAATTAAGTAGTTAGGTTTGTTTTTCTGCTAGTCATTTTTCTGCTAGTTTAAACATGGAAGCAGAGCTATGACATGCTAACTTTTGTATTTGGTATGTTTTAAGGTATTCTGTTGTTCACTGATGTATATGCTTCTGCTAAATTTTTTTGTAGAGCTGTATAGCTTTCGGTTTTTTAATAATAAATTTGGCCCTATCTGTGACTGTTATTTTGGCAATTAGAAGATTCAGAGCCTGTGCCCCACTGGCTCTGCTTCTCTGTATTTAAAAGCAATTAAAACGTGGAACAGAGATCAATGAAATGCTGTCTCATTCCTTGTAAAACACTATAAAATCTTACCACAAAAGCAAAACAGCGAAGTAAAGTATATAGGACAGTATCTAGTTTTAACTAGATTTCGTGACTCAGAAAAGCAATTAAAATGGCTTCTATTTAATTTCAAACTGAAATGGTGTGAACTCAATGGTGTGACTGTATGTATGTGTCTTTTATTCATTCAGCTTGAGTTTCGTGGCGGCTGAGGGCTTTAGGTTCATATGAAATATGCTCCTATCTGCTTTTTTTTGAAGCAATAATCTCTTACGTATCAAAGTTATATATAAGACATTGCCACAGAAAGACTATATGGGGATTATGTTTGCTCTAAGATCTGGCATAGAGTGTACTCTTGAAAATGGTTGTCAGTGTAACTATACATTTTGTCAAAGCAAGCTAAAATGTGAGAGAGGAAAGAAGAGCGTGTAATTCTCCAAGCAAAATACCTCTTCAAGTTTTTTATGCCACCACAATTGTCTGTATTGGAGATTATATGCTTATAAAGACATCTGACAAAAATATACCTAACTGATATTACTGTACTAACGTAAGTTTTCCATACAGTTCTGTGTGTTTGTGTGTTTGTGTCAGGGCTTATTCTGGAGATGTTACCACAGGCAATCCTTACAGTATTCTGCAATTCTGATGAGAGTTGTATGCCTCAGTTGTAAATTTCTTCAAGAAAGAGAAGTATCTTAGGTGTTCCTATCAGTTTGGAAAATGTCTCTTAATAAGTTGGTGTGAAAATGGAAAGCACGAAAAGATGATGTGTGGGGAAAAAAACCAGAAAGCTACTAAAATAGTGAGGGAACTAAGATAGTATAGAAGGTTGTATTCTTGCTCCCAGTTTTTAATCCTACTTTATGTATAACACTTTCAATGCTGTAAATAGGCATAGGAAGAATACATACTTTCCGTGTGTAAACTGGGATTTCAGGTGTTTGTCCACTTGAATGTTTTGTCAGTGCGCTTACACCAGTTGGACGGAGTAGGGGTAAGAAGCTCAGCTTTTGTGGGCTGAAATATTTGAACAAATAAGCATGCTTACCTGCTGGCAGGTAACACTTCATATATGTGCACTTAGTGTGTGGCAGGTGAGGCCATTTGAATTAGTTTTACCTCCCTGATTTGCCTTGCATTTGTCATAGGCTAAGAAGGGGTGCTGGGGGTTTGCTGCAGTGTTGTACCTTATACGTCCATGGCAGCTTGTGTTTGTGTACGTGCACTCAGCTAGGAGTGTAGTTGTTATCATTATTTACTCTGAGGTTTGATATGAGTGTTAGGCATAAAGAAAAGAAAAAGTAATCCTCTGGGCCTTACCTGAGGTGTAGAGGTGCCAGCAACTGAAGGGGTGGGGGGGAACAACAAACCAAAACCAAGAGAGACTCCTGGAGGAAAAAGTACTATTTTAAACAGCCATACAAAGCAAATCCTTTGTAGCTCGCAGCTAGGCATAAGTGCTGAACTGAATGCTCGCCACTTATGGGACTCCTGCTTTAAATTGATAATGGTAGCAAAAACTTGTTGGACTTCAGTCAGAAATAGCCAGTGGATATTTGTTTAAACTGGGAGAATCTACTTTTAAAGCTAAGCTGCTTCATGAGAGCACTGTTTTTGCTGTTTGGTTGGTGTGGGTCAGTGGGTATAAAACTTAGAAACCTTGTTATAAAACATAACTCTGCTCTCTAAGGACTCCTTGGAGGATTCTTCTCCAACGCTGGGTATTTACTTACTGACTAGACATTGTAATGGGCAGACTTGAAAAAAACAGAGCGAGTGAAGAAACCCCATGCCTACATTAACATTGAACTAAGCAGTGTGATTTAAAACAGGATAAGGAAGGCTTCTTCAGAACTGGACTTAGATCTTCAAAAAAATATATATGATTATGAAGGTTATTTGTATGAAGTTGGTGTGTGTGTGTATATATATATATAACTGAACTCAGATCCTGCTGACGATATTTTACTTGTGCCTTTAATAATTCAAAGTGCCACATGATACAATTAAATGGTTTCAGTGTGAGCTTCTGATTAAGTAAGAATGTTAGAGGATTCAAAGTGCCAGCCAGGCAGTGCAGCAGCTATTTGTTTCCAAATGCCAATTTTCTAAACTGTTACAACTCTAGGAGTGATGATGGGAGAAGGCAAATAACTACAGAATTTGATACTGAAACCTAACATAAAATTGGTGTATATCAGTAAGAAAGTCGCGATGGCAGAAGGATTACAGCATCCAGTCATTTTACCACCTGTAACATATGAGTATTTACCTAAGTGTTACCATCAGTAATGAAAACATTTCAAAAATACGTATTTCTGCAATATTATTTAAACTGAGTAGGCAAAAGGATAGATTTGTTTCAAAAATGGTGAAGAAAAGTGGAATGAATGTCATCACCATGTAAATCCACTGAAGCAAAGTCTTGGTGATGTCTTGGATGCTGTTACCTACTGTAGTGCATCGGGCTGTTGGGTGCCTTTCACTTGTTCCCATCTTCTCTCCCTTCAAGCATTTTTTGCCATTGGAAATCTTTGTTTCTTAAAACCTAGAATGGAAAGGAAAGAACAGAGAATAACGAAATATCTGTCAATTAGTTTCCCATATTATTACTTTGATCAGCAGAGAAGCACTGTATGACTTAGCATATAAATAAATGAAAGGCTGAATTAAATGGCTGAGCTATTCTCTATTCAATATGCCTGTGTAACACTTACTAAATTTGTTTTGGGCATTGTTAACACATTCAAGAATATTGTTAAGCTCTCCTCTGTTTATTTGTTTATTTGGTAGGCAGGATACAGACAAGTGACTGTTTTGAGGACAAGAGTAATTAACTTTGTATGTACAGGACCCTCTTGGGACAATTAAAATAGAAGACAAGCAAAAGCATGTCTTTTTCTACGGGTGAAATTCAGAGTACTTAGACTGTGTCAGCACAAGGAGAACTTTATTAAATACATAAATGTAAAGTTTCCTGATCTGGGAAGTAATATTTAAGAAAATAGGTATCTGAAAAACGTACGGATGAGACAGGTACATGCTTAGCATAGTGTACACAACAAGGGGATTAATGTGATAAAATATGGAATGAGACTTACTCTTTGCAGTTACTGCAGTCATTGCAGACAGAGGGTATTATCACTTGCTTTCATATTTGCCTGGAAACTCTGTGCAGTAGCAGTGAGCCACTCCTGAGAAAATACCTTAGTTTTCTAGTTACTAAACACATCTGATAGCATGTTCTTTTCATAGGGTCATTTGTATCTTACAAGTAAAGAAATAGTCTTCTGCTGGGTTACCTCCTAAGCTGTATGAGTGTGGAGCCAGACGAGCACCACTGCCTGTGCGGAGGAGAGGCAGTGATCCAGACTGGTGCGTCCACGTAGACCAGCACTTAGGCAAGCGCGTCTGGGCAGCTAGAAAAGCATCCAGTTACTCATTTTAGATTGGGAATATGATTGTGTTTGTTTTGCTTCTGGCCTGTTTGCTGTCCTGCAGTTAAAAACTTGACCTCAAATCTATCTTAATTCTTCCCCTTTATTTTGCTGTTAAGCTTGTATAGTTTTGTGAGGGCAAGGCTCATTGCGGTGCAGAAGAGCACGTCTGGTTTGTTAACTGCCTTGGAGGTGGTGAATCTGAATAAAGTCCCGTGTGTTTTGTGTTCCCTGGGGCACGTTTCTTTCCCATGGTGCCTCGAGGACAGGCAACGCTACCAAATGTTCAGTTTTGGGAAGGAGGTTTTCAGCAAAGAGCGGACAGGTGAAAGATGCCTTGTGGTTCTGAGCAAAATTATTAAACAATGGTTGTGCATGATGTTTTGGCTGGGAAAGTAAAATAATACCACGTTCACATAACACATGCTGTTGTTGGCGGATGCATTTTGAAATGGAGTGATAAAAGGGATCACCATACTTTTTCTGGTATGATACTAGGGATTGAATCTTGCTCCTTGTTTTGAAAGAAAATCACTTTCACTTTCTTGGTGTCATTTTCTATCTCCTCCTGGATGCTTTCTTCCATCAGAGACACAAGTTTCGTGTTTCCCCTTGTTTTCTAACCTCTTTACTTTCTTCATGGCCCTGTCTCTTGGAAAGCAGTTTTTGATTTTAGGGTGGGTGGGTTTTTTTTCAGATGGCTTTTAAGCAGTATGACATATGTAGATGAAAGTTTCTTGGAAAACATGAATCCCTTATTATAGGGAAGGCTTTCAGGTGCTTTGCTCTGTCTTTTAACCTCTGCTGGAAATGGGTATTTGGTAACAGAGGTCAATCATTCCATTGCTGTCAGGTGTATGAAGATCTAGCATAGAGAAAGCTGAACCTAGATAGCTTCAGTCTAAAAATAATTTTTAAATAAGGGCTGTTAGCCCATCTAACAATTTCTGGCACGCTGTTGTTTATTCTGTATAGGTGAAAATGTTAACTCAAGGCTATGTGTTTATTAAGAAATGGTAAAATTTGCTCTTGTTCAACCACAGCCATTAGTCTCAAGGTGGTAATCACTTGTCATAGTTTTTTGTAACTTCAGAATTTCTGAATCTGTTCTGTAATTTTTGAGGATAAAAGGCTTAGAAAAAGTTAAATGCTGGTTTTCAGACTGTATACGTGTAGAGAGAACAATTTGAATACCAGATATTCAAGCTGTGTTTTCACTTACAGAAGCTTAAAACAATTCAGTTGTTAACAATTTAATAATTGAACAAATATTAAAATGTTTTGCAATGAATTCATGTGAAGTTTGCTTCAGGTTTTGTAGTATTTTTAAGAAGTGATAGAAACCAGAAGAATCCTTCAGAAGAACAATTAATCTAAGTCTTTCAAAAGCTGACTGGTTTTATTTTTGTCCTCCACCAGAAGCAAAAGCTTAAGGCATTTATTTATTAATAAATATTTTCATATTTAGGGTATTGACGGCACTTTGTTTACACAGTAACAACTGTGACTTTGGAAATAATAGTGAGAAAGATAATTTTGAATTATAACAATGACGGTATCTTTTGTAACCGAAGAAAAATAAAATTCCAGTTGACAGCGCTATTACTGTAACAGCTGTTAACGACATCTTTTGTAGTTGAAGGAAAATAAAACTGCAGTTGACAGAGCAATAAAATGTTTTGATAGTTTTGTTTTTAAAGTATGTATTATGTAAATATTGCAGGGCGATGTGTTTGTTTTTTTAAGAATCTAAAATCCTGAGAACAAACAAAAAATGAAAATCAGGCAGGCTATTTTTACTGAAATATGTTGGAAAAAACATAAAGCTAGGGTATGTTATAAATTTGTAAATAGAAAAAGTATGCAATAAATTGCTAATTGTGTGTTACTTTTTCTTTAATAAAGATAACAGCTGAATTTTAGAATTGAAGTTTTTTTGGTCAAGTATTTGTAGCTTGCTTGTCAACAGGTAACAGCTATGTTCTGAGTGCTGCAAGAGTAGCATTGCCTTAAAGTAAAGGAAAAGTCTGAGAGGTATTCTGTAGACTACAGCTGTGAACTGAACAGTAAAAACAGAAGAACAATATTTTCAGTAGTTCTTCCCTTTTGGAGTAAGTTTATGTATATGATTCAACTTAAGAATAATAATTTAATTGCTTTCGTTCAGCTTTCACGACACAGGGCTGCCCTCTGTTTAGAGTTAAGCATGTTATCTTTAATAGTGATGAAAGTTTACGTTAGATGTTCAAGGACTGGCTTCATTGTAATCGTACTAGGTCAGCGCAGTGCTCATTCCTATCAAACAGCATCCATGAAGTCATAAAACAGAGAACTAAGAATGGTTTGGCCATAGTGATATTGTGGTGGAAAGTCTAGTGTGAATTTCTGTTTGTTTTTTTGTTTAAATACCTATTAACTGCAACCTAAGCTTTTTGCCCAAAACTACCTCCGTTATATGTTCTGCAAAGTATTAGCATTTGGTGTAGTGTGCAGTAGATTTGCCTGCTCACCAAGTTTGTTCGTTTCAGAGGTGGTGGTGATGATGACTGTTGTTTCTTCTTACCAGCTGTGTGTTCAGAGGCACCTGTGCATGAGGAGAAGTTTGTTCTATGGCCTCAGAGCTGGGTGCCAGGGAGGATGGCAGCTGCTCAGAGCTGGCAAAACCCCTTTATCTGCAATATCTGGAGAAAGCCTTGCAACTGGATCAGTTTTTACGACAGACATCTGCCATCTTTAACAGGAGTATATCCAGGTACCAAAATGTTTTCCATTTTCCATTGGGAATACAAAGGAAATACAAGCGTTTTTGTGATGCTGTTCCCAGGCAACGCCATATTAAGGGTTTAGTGGTGACTTGTTCATTATAAACTCTCCTCCTTTAAAGATTTTGCACTATGCTTCTCTTAGCTCACACTGATAATTCAGTGTGTTGCCGGCCCACGTACAAATTAGCACGATGTTTTAAAACTCTTTTTCGTAGCTGAGTGGCTAAAACTTTCTTTGTCTGCAAAAAGTAGGATGAACAAGCACCAAGTTCATTTTTCAGTGAGATGGTCTGTAGCCATAAATGAAATGCAAGGACTGTTGTCAGATACAGAATTTATATGCAAGTAAGTTGTAGCAATGAGAAATGAGTCATCAAGGTATGTTTCTGTCCCATAACAATTTACGTTTAATTTCATCAGTGTTTTGGAATTGTTGAGTTACAGAACTGATTGATAACTCTATGGGTAATAAATAACAGGTATATTTACAAGCATGTAGTGAGATCCACACAAGCAGTAGAAAAAGTATAGCTGTATATTTCTCACATGTACAGTAGTGCTGAGGATGACAATATTGTGCTTTGGTTTGACTTGATACTAGTTTCTTGTTTAGTTCATGTTTCTTAAATGAGATACTTAGTTAAAGACTGAAGGTGCAGGTTGATAGCATAGCCAGGCTGGTCTGATGATTAACTACTGCTTAGGGGTTAACAGGAAATATTAACAGCAATATTTCTAATGTGCAAAATTACATCTGAAGCTCAGATTCTCAATTCTCAAACCTTTAGACAAATTGCCACATATAAGAAAGTTGCGTGGGTATCTCCTCTTTTGAATATTTTCCTTTCATTGACACCATATTACATATCTTCTTGCAGCGATGAAAGTGAAGATGGATTGGATGACAATCCTTTGTTGCCTCAGTCTGGGGATCCCCTGATGCAAGTTAAGGAAGAGCCTCCAAACTCTTTACTTGGGGAGTCTTCTGGAGCAGGGAATTCCGGGATGCTGAACACACATTCCCTGAACGGAGTACTGCAGCCGGGTAGGCATGCACTAGGTTGTATCTCTGCTTTCTTTGGGATTAGCTGGGAAAAGCATTATTTCTTAACATTTTTATTTTAATTTTTTTGCTAAACAGAACCAAAGTCTGAAAAAGGGAGCTTGTATAACTTTTCCAAACTGAAGAAAAGCAGAAAGTGGCTGAAGGTAAGAATATTGGAAAGAAATGCAGCTATTATGAAATCTGTGAGTAGGGTTCCACTCAACACTCTGTAGACAGTAGTGGGTGGTTCCATGTTGTCATACGATATAAATCATGGTGTAGGAACATGTAAGCAAGCAGACGGCAACAAGAAAATAAGTTGAGCACTGGTCAGAGCGTTATCACAAATTATCACAAATACAATTTCCAAATACAGTAAGTTTGTTCTCATCTCAGTAGTCCATTTAATTTTACTTTACATGTACTACTGAGAGCTCAGAAAGCTAGACTAATGTGTTTTAAGAGCTGCTCTAAATCATGTGATGCAATTTAATTGATGCAAAATCTCACACTGAAAAAGAGGCATAAGGTGAATAGAGATGTAGTAATATTTTGTGTTGCTGAAAAGAGGACTCCAAATGAATTCTTTAGTCTTGTTCTATATTGGCTTGTGTTCTGTTGCACTATTTTTTTTGAGGTAACTGGAGCTAGTGTCCCTTGCTAAGAAGAAAAGAAGGAGGTGTTTTGGGGTTTTTTTTGTGGATTTTTTTCTTTTACAGTAAGAAAAAACACTTACCAAAGCAAAAAATACATTCTACAGAGGCTTCTCATCTTGGAAATGGAAAGAAAGAAGAGTGTGTGACAGTTGATAATGAATATTGTATTAAACTTTGGGTAGAACAAAATAGAATTTAGTCTCTGTAGATTTGACACTTTCATTTTCATCGTGTAGCAAAATGGACAGTAGGCATTTCAATTTTGGTGAGCAGCAGCATTTTAGTTAAATTTCACAGTGAGTATACATTCAGAAACTTGAAGTAATTTTAGTATGCTGTCCAAATTAAAATGAGCTATTATGAAATAAATAAAATTCGTTTCTAAGGTGAGCTCAGTACAAGGTCCAAATGAGGATGGAAGGAGAGATTGGAATGGTGGCTTTATGCCATCTTTGAATTTTCATTGTACTGTAGCCTTCTCTAGTTAGCAAAAACAGGTTGCCAAGAGGTCAGACAAGAGCCAAACCTGCTGCAACTGATGCAGGTGGAAGTGGTAGAATGGCAGGACAAGCTACAAATGGGGTAGGCAAGTACCTGCAACCATACATCACAAAATGTCCCTACTGGTATCCTGGATTTTCTCACTGCTGCTTTTCTGAGACCATAGACAGACAAAGTGGATTCTAAAATGACTTAACTATCCCCAAACTAACAGAAAACTACCTCCCCCCAATCCAGAAAATGTGTATTGGATTCACTGCTACACAGTACTGTACCTCAGAAAACTATTTTCCATTTGAGGCATTTACTTTGTAAATGCTAAGTATTGTTGTTGGGCCAGACCCACAGCCCTTTATTAGGTAAGGGCTCAAGAGTGCTATACATAAATAAACAATTCAGTATAGGGACTTGTGATTGTTAAATTAGTTTCCATTTATTCTTATTAGAGTATCCTTCTGAGTGATGACTCCAGTGACACAGATTCACCAAGCGATGAGGACGGAGAGGAGGAGGAAGAATTTTCTCTTTCAAGGGAGGAACTTCACAATATGCTGCGATTACATAAATATAAGAAACTGCATCAAAGTAAATATAGCAAAGATAAAGAGGTAAAAATCCAGAACTCTTACATTTCCTTGATTTTTAATCTTTCCTTTAACTGTGTTATTTTAAGTGCTCTTACATTTTCATCAAAAATCATAATATTTTGTGGACTGGAAAATATCCTTTTGTTTGGTAGACTAGAACAATCTAATATCAGTTTCAGACAAGGGTTATTTAATTAATTACAGACTGAAAAGCTGTTGATGCCTTATGCTGAGAATCTTTCAATAATTTATGTAGCTAGTACTGGCACATGTTATATATAGCTTCCACAATGCTCTGTCCTAGACATTGAGCAAATATAGGGTGCTAGAATGCAAGATTTGGATAATATATATGAAAACTGAGTTGCTGTGTATTAAATTCTAATACAGGTAGTAGCTGTTGTTCAAGGCTAAAATTGTATATTTAAACCTAAAGCAGTATACTTGCATCATGGTGACGAGGTGATGTTTACCTTCTTGAAAGGGAGTTCCGAGTTTTCTTCCTTAGTGTTTTCTGTGATTCTTTGGGGTTTTACTTGACTTTCTTTTTTTCTTTCTACCTTTCTTTTTTATTTTGGATTTTCTTCTCATAGTCTCTTTTTTCCCTTCTTAAAAGACAGTAGTCTGCTGCATTTCTGCATTTTTCTTAATATTAGGCCAAATTCTAGACTGTTTTGATTCTAAAAATATAATTCTTCAAGTTAAATGGGCTTTTGCAGAAATTATTTTCATTGCTGTTTAGAATTGCACCAGAAAGTAGTCTCAGATGAAGGAAGCCATCCTATTCTGCTATTGGAGGATGTGTCTGAAATTAAAATTTGTCGTCTTGTTTCATAGTCTTTTGGAATTTCTCTGGATGAGTGAAGAAATATTTTCCTACCCTGGTCTTTGCTTCTGTCCACTTCTTTTCTTTGTTTACTTGTTAAGTTGTAAACCAAGATTGTGTTAGCTTCTTGTAATGTTACATAACTACACAAATATTCATACACCCAATTTTTACACAGGTCATAACTTTTGTTAGATTTTACATAAATATTTATTTCCAGACTAGTAAGAAATAATATCCAGTGGAAATAACCAGGGTATTGTCAGATCAGCGGTACGCAGTTATGAGGGGGAGAAACACATCTGTCCAAAAAAATTTGCTTATGCTCATCTTCTCACCTTTCAAAAATCTTTTATTAACTTAATAGTATGCTTAGGTTTTAAATAATTAATTTCTGACCTGTACTGTCTTTAATTTGTCTGTTTATATGTAACCTGTGTATAGTTCTTTAATATTTTAGTTGAATAATGCTTGGAATATACTGATTTTTTTTGATAATTTCAGAAAAAAAATCATGAGGCAGCTATATTTTTACTTGACAATCTGAATGTTCAAGTTGTTTGTCCTTGTGGAAATCTTTTTAAATGCCTTTTATCTAAACCTATCCTTTCACATCCTTTGGAATAATAAAGTAGAACACGTATTAATTTGGGAATGCAAGCGAAACAAATAGGAGGTCCATGATTGGACCACTTCATGTAACGTACTGTCTTGCTGGGCAGGACAATGTATGATCCTTGATAACAATGCTAAATATGGAGAAGTGCATGTTTTCTGATGTCTTATTTATGATAAAGATCTGAACTTGTTTACCTGCTATCTCTGTTATCTGTTATATCTGTTTTCCATTACTGTGCTCATTTACATCCACTTCAGTTGCAGCAATATCAGTACTACAGTGCGGGACTGCTGTCTACACATGATCCTTACTACGAGCAGCAGCGCCACCTGCTAGGGCCCAAGAAAAAGAAGTTTAAAGAAGAGAAAAAATTAAAAGGTAAAGTCATCAACCTCGTGTTTTTAAAAAGCTGCTGTGATTAAACTTGTTTCCTACATTATTTCCTTTGAATAAACATAAATACTCAAAACTTCTGGGTTTTGCATGGAAATACCCAGTTCTGTCAAGAAAAAATCTTTAGAAAATACTGTGCTTTATCTTCTGGCTCCTAGAAAGCTAGAGTGAAAAAAAGGAATGTGAATTGAGAGTTCACGGCTTTAGATTTTCTTTGTGGACCTCTGAATCTAGAATGAAAGAGTTATGCAGTAAGTACCTTATAGCTTTATTCATTGCTTTGGAATCCATAAATACCATTGTGTATCATGGTCCATTTACTCAGTTTTTTGAAAACATGATAGTTCCTTGAAAAATGTAAGACTTACTCAGTAAGTTCTGATGCAGTTATTCTTGAATATGTAACTCTAGAAAACAAGAAGTGATAGGGAGTGCGAGTGTTTTCCTGAAATTAGAGGGAACTCAGTATTGATGTCCAATGTGAGTTAAAATAGAATTACTTCTGTAACCTCTCAGCTGGAGTTTCTCAGATGCATGTTTGCCAGGAAGTACAGTTTCCTTTCTTGATTGAGCTGGCAGCAGCTGTAAATCTGTAAGGAAGCAGGAAGAGAATGCTATGAACTGTCAGCGTAAGGTGAATTCTCTCTACTGCAAGTACTTAAGTTTGAACTGTGTTTTAAGGGGGCTATTTTGGGCTTCCTTCCTTCCTATCTTTCTGCAAGTTCCTTTAGCTGTGTATTTTTTTTTAACTCCACTGATCTTGCAACATCCATGATTTTGCATACTCACTAAGAATATTTTTAATATCTGATACCAGTATCAGTTTCCTCTGACAGCTGGTATCTGTAATACATGATAACATACCAATCTCTTTCAACTGTTGTGAAGTTTGGTTTGAGACTTATCCTACCAAATGCTAATGTTGTTACTTTTAAATGTCTTACCTTTACATGTCTTCAGGTAGAATTCTACCACAAAGCAAGAAACATTGCACCAGCTCCCAGACATTTTAACTCCTAAGGCATGTTTCCCTGGGTGGAAAAATTGCATTTCACCTCTCTATTTATTAAACAGGGAAATATTTCCATTATAAAGTGATGAGGAAATAACTGATGTGATAAATGGATGGTACCAGAATTGGCAACCGTGGATAAGTTTGGCTTTTTTGTTGGTTCCACACATAAATTGACCAGGATAGTTTACTCAGGAAAGATACCTGACTAAATGTATCCCAAAAATAGAAAAATAAATTGATTTTTATGTTCATTGTTGCCATGCAGGCAAGTTGAAAAAAGTAAAGAAAAAGAGGAGACGGGATGAAGAACTGTCTTCAGAGGAGTCACCACGACGCCACCATCACCAGACCAAAGTTTTTGCCAAGTTTTCTCATGATACACCACCACCTGGGTCCAAGAAAAAGCATTTGACTATTGAGCAACTTAATGCACGTCGTCGGAAAGTGTGGCTTAGCATCGTTAAAAAGGAGTTGCCAAAGGTGAGCTTGGCTAATGGCATTAGGTCAGTGATGATGGCAAGGAAGTGAAACGGAAAATTAACTTAGTGGGGAGTTGACACTTGGAAAAACAGGGTGAAGTAAGACCTGATTTTTCTGGTGCTCATTAATGGCCAAACTGATATTCTGTAATCTGTAAGCAAAGTGTAGTTTGAATTTCTTATCACCAATGATATCTAAGTGGATCATGCAGTGCTTTGCTGCTGCTTTCATTTGGCTATCCAGCCCTTTTGTATGAATAATACAGTAAACTCTAGCAGGTGCTCCTACTAATCTACATGATAGCAATGCAGAGCAAACCAATATCTAGGTTTTACATAAAATTCAGGAAAGGAGTGTTTCAGTCATTGTAGTGTGTGTTTTTTGAAACTTACTTCAAAAACAGTCTAGGGAAAAGCGTTTGTATCATTTACAGGATGAGCTTCAGGCACATTAGAAATAGAAAGCTGGGTTCACTGTTGCTAGTTTTCTGAGATGTGAGCGGATCTTACAGCCTGCTTTTTGGAGTTCACAGCTAACAGACTTTGGATTCTAGGAAGTTGAATAGGAGTGATGGCTATAGCATCCTCTATGAACTTGTAAGACAGGCAAAAGATATGTGCAGTGTGGTAGACCTTATTTTTTCAAAAGACTGATTTTGATCACGTGAAGAACATAGGATCTACATTGATTCTTAGCATCTTTAGGAAACAGTGGAAATTTTTGTGGTTTACTTCAGTGATAACAGTGGAATAGGAGAACCCTGCTTTGCAATAGTAGTAATGAAAGAAACGATCATGAAAAAGGAGGTGTTTTACATGCGTCCTTCAGGAGTTGCAATACATTTATGTATGTCTTCAATAATTAGGGATGAAAAGCTGTTTCAGTCAAAATAAAAAATACTTACACTACCTGTACCTGATTATACAATAGTGTGCATAGCTGAGGTTGGCACATCCATCTGCTGAAGACTGGATAGTGATCTTTTAAAATACTGTGAAGCCATTACCCTTTAACTAATTTTGAGATGGTATTCTTTTATAGGCATACAAACAAAAAGCCTCAGCCCGCAACCTTTTCCTAACCAACAGCAAAAAGGTAAGCGTTGTTTAGCTTTATACTGTTAGTTGTACTGGATGTAATAAGCAAAGTGTAACCTCTTTGTGTTTCTTCTGTTTCTTATAATGCTGACTGTACTAGCAGAGCAAAGCACTGTATAGAAGTAATTTATCATTTAGTATAAGGCTTTTCATTTTTTAGATGTGTCATTTTGGTGCGTTTCATAAGCAACAGATGAAATGAGCAACATGAATTTCTTTAATGAGATCTTTTTTGCTTTCATAAGGTTTAGTTTGTACATTTTTAATTTACTGATCTTTGATGCAATAAATTAATGGCATTGGTACACTTTATTGGCTTTTGAACTGCCTATCTATCCACTAGCTAAAATTTGCTGGTTTAAGCATTCTTGTTTAATATTCCAAGAGCCCCTTTGATTTAAATGTGTTAATTTACATAAATATATACAGGAGCCGAGATTAAAAATAGGACAATTTTCTGCTTAAGTGATTGCAGAAGGAATTCATCTCCTCATCAGAGTTTTCTCTGAGAAGTGTCATTGTTTCTACCTAGAAGGTCTTACTGTAGGAACGCTTGGTAATGGCTTTCTGAGCATTGCTCAAGTGTCTGATTCATTTATATGGCTAATGAAAAGGTAATCAAGTATATGGCTGAGAATCATCAGAGACAAGATGATGTAGGAAACTTTCCGTTCTGTATATACATTATCAAGAAAGGGAGCATTTTCTGCGTGAGGTGTGCAGAAAACAGGACCTGCATGTATATATTTAAGAAACTTTGCTGTAGGTGGGTTCTCTCCTGTGGTCCTCCTTATCTAGCAGAGAGTGGATTTCTTTGTGATGTCTGGGCAAATAGCCTGTGGTTATTGTATTTGTAGGTATCACAAACTACGTTTTAGCAAGTGAGTGATGCAGCAGACATAGAGGTTTTGAAATTCCACTCTTTTTTCTTTGTTTTCGTTTTGTTTGATCATTTGAGATCTGCATGTTGGAATTGATGATGTGCAAGTTTTAGTGGAGGAAAAAAAACCTGTCACAAACATCAAACCCAGCAATTTTGACCATTATGACAATGGCATTAATGTATTTTTACTAGAATAAAAAATTACTTTGTATTATGCTTCTTCATGAGATGGTAGGAAAATTGTAGGATACTCCCTCACTTTTCAGTGTATTAACATGTGAATGGGATTGTATTCCACCAATACTGCTATTGTAGCAGCCTTATTAAAACAGTGAGAAAGCATGGGTACCACAGAAAAGGGTCTAGAATAGATGAGTCAGAGTTGCAGGCAGGCCTTGAACTCTGGTCTCCTGAGTCCCTCTCAAGGACCTACCCACCAGATCAATCCTTTAATACCATGCCACACTGAAACTGTCTTCAGGTTTTGTCTTCTCAACCATCTCAGGAGGTTTTTGGAAGTTCACATTCTCTCATGCCATTTCAAAAGCGTTACTGCTGAGTAAAGTATCACAGTTTTTCTCTTCTGAAGGATCAGACTTAGTTGTGATTAAATTTGATTATGTTTATTGCTGGCTTTCTTTAAAATCTGCCCATTTTACCACTGTTTCGAAAACGTTATTTTGCCCTAGCTTGCCCATCAGTGCATGAGGGAGGTACGCCGAGCTGCTATCCAAGCCCAGAAAAACTGTAAGGAAACTCTACCACGAGCACGTCGTCTTACCAAGGAGATGCTTCTCTATTGGAAGAAGTATGAAAAGGTGGAAAAAGAACATCGCAAACGAGCTGAGAAAGAGGCTCTGGAGCAACGCAAGCTGGATGAGGAGATGAGAGAGGTACAGCAAAAACACAGATTTCTGATAATTAATCTGTTGAGGAGACACAGAAGTGACCGGATAATTTGAGTTTCTAAATCCAGGCCATGAAATTCAATTATTTGTTCTGTTTCAGCAGTATTCCATGTATTTCTACTACTAACTTAAAATTCTTTACATAATTCTTCTAATGTTAGCTAGAGCTAATAAAAAAAGCCTTCAAACTGTGTAAATTCTTTACAAGTGAATGAAATGAAGGAAGGGATTAGACAACTAGCGTGTCTCACAGACATACATAACTCAGTGTTAGTAAGGGCCAGGCTTTTGTGATAGTTTGTACGTCATTCTGGGTCCAGAAGGCAAGCCACCTTTTCACTCACATTGAATTTCCTTTTTTTCCTCTCTTTTTTCCCCCCCTAGCTGTAAATGGATGTCATAATTTACGTATGGGGCACAGAATTTTTCTGTGGTTGCTTTTTTGTTGGCCAGGTGACAGCTTTATTGACTCCCTTACAGAGTAATAAGGGTTGAATTTAAGAAAAAGCTTTCTTGCCAAAGCTCTCTAGTGGATGTATAGTTGTTACCTTACATGTGTGGTGATGAGCTAAGGTTGGATCTTTAGAATACCTTATGTTTAGTTTTATGCTCAAATTATGCTTTTATTTATTGCGATCCCGTCGTTCTTGCAAGTTCGTAAGCATTTTGTGAAGGTTTCAGCTGACTTAGAAGTTGTCTATTGATCTATAGCATTTTTTTAAAAAGAACCTAAGAATGAACAGAGTTTCTACAACGTCTCGCTGAACCCTGAACCATGATAATATCTCAACTGTGTTACCTAGTGATGCATTTCATGTATTCTACCATAATTCTCTTTTACTAGTAAATAACAGAATGTTGAAGTTAGGTTGTCATGAGAGGTTTTTTTAACTGTTCAGTTCTTTTACTGTAGACCACTAAAATCCTCTTGATTTTTGTCAATCTTTTAATTTTTCAGTGTAAACAAAACTTTTAAACTCTCTGTTATTAGATTATGGTGTTCTTTGCCATGATTACTGAATTTAAAAGAACTTTTAATTTACAACAATGTTATATTTTAATATAGGTGTTTATGGTGGTGGTCAGTGTTCTTATGTGAAACTAGTGTTCTAGCATTTTGGTATTACAGTGATGTGCATAATATAATCTAGATAGAGTAGTTGTTGATATATTATTAGATTAATTTTTTTCTTTAATTATATTTTAAACATTAAACCTTTGTCCTCTTTTTTTTTCCCCTTCATCTGTTTTTTGTAAATGCTCTTCTCTTAGGCTAAGAGGCAGCAGCGAAAACTTAACTTCCTGATCACACAAACTGAATTATATGCCCATTTTATGAGTCGTAAACGAGATATTGGACATGATGGAATACAGGAGGAAATCCTACGCAAACTGGAAGACAGCTCTACCCAAAGGCAAATTGATATTGGTGGAGGAGTAGTGGTCAACATCACCCAAGAAGATTATGGTAAGCCATTCATCTACAACCCTTCCTGTGCACTCTTTTGAAATTTACTGTACTCTCCATGTTACTGTGCAAACTTACTCTTTCAAGCACAAAATCTTTCTATGTAAGAAGCATTGCTATAATTACTGGAATTTGCTTGTGTGTTAATTTGGGTGATTACTGCTGCTGAGCTCTAACATGGAGATGTTGTTTTCAGATAGTAACTATTACAAGGCCCAAGCTCTGAAGAATGCTGAGGATGCTTACCAGATTCATCAGGCCCGGGTATGTATTTTTTTGGATCCATGAAGTAGAAGAGAAGGCAGAGTAATTGGTAAAGGCCACAGAACCAGGATCTTTCATAGCAGCCAAGTCAAGTAGGTTTGTTTAATCCTGGGTTCCAGATTTGAATTTAATTCCATTGCCGCTTTCTGTGCTAAACAGGTAGAAAATCAGAATATAAAGATTTGGGCTATAGGAACATTTTCTGTTAGTTTCTGGCAGACATCCTATGCCTTAACGTGAAGTGTAAAGCCTTTTACTATACAGTTTCTTGGTAAATCAATATGTTTATCATCTTACGCATACTTCCCTCTTCCTGTTTAGACCAGATCATTTGATGAAGATGCAAAGGAGAGTCGGGCAGCTGCTTTACGGGCTGCTAACAAGTCCGGTACTGGCTTTGGAGAGAGCTACAGTTTAGCAAACCCATCTATCCGGGCAGGAGAAGATATTCCACAGCCTACTATTTTCAATGGAAAACTGAAAGGTTACCAACTGAAAGGCATGAATTGGCTGGCCAACCTATATGAGCAGGTATCTTGGTACATCTTGCAAATTTTTAAAACTTCTAGGATTATTTAAGTCATTAGAGTAAACTTGGTAAAAAAAAAAAATTAATGGTTTTAAAAACAGACCGTGTATACTAAATTGGTAATATCTTTAGAAGAAAGGAAAATATTATGTAAGCCACCTATCAGTATTCTTGATTATTTAGGAAATAACAACTTTGAATGGGGCATTAAGTTCAAATTCTTTATGTGGATGTTTATATAACTGTTTATCACTTAGATTATACACTGAGGAAACTTTTGGTGCTTGGAGCAGCTTTCAGGCTTTGGTCAGCTGATAAACTGCAGGCAGCCTTGTCCTTGTGTGCGTACCCAGTTGGCAGCGTGATTGCAAAGTGCAGACAGGCTGAGGAAAAAAATCAGCCCGAGAAATGAATGAAAGCGTGGTTGAGATAAATTATCTCTTGGTAGAAGATGTAAGAGACAATAAGGTGTTTCAGAGTTGTTACGCTGGGGCTGCTCCCCCTAAAATCAGTGGCAACCATTCTGCTAGTTCTGGATGGATTAAAAAGTAGTAAGGTGAAAGGTGTTCATTTATGGATCTTTTGTAGGGCATCAATGGAATCCTGGCAGATGAAATGGGTCTGGGTAAAACAGTACAAAGTATTGCTCTCCTTGCTCATCTGGCTGAGGTAGGTGAACTACAGCTTATTCCTCATCAGTATGCTTGATAGAAGATGCATACTTTTCACATATTTGAAATTAAATCTGGATTATAAAGCTTAAATGTCTTAAAAGGCATTTTAGCTATGGCATTTCCCTTTATTTTAAAGCTACAGCTTTGACAGGGTGTGTGTGTATGTAGGTATAAGTGTATATATAAATAAAAAAGGAATTTTTGTTTATTCACAGACTAACAACTTTTCACTTGCACTTAATGTGAAAGCCTGATAAAAGAACAAGTTGTAGACTTCACGGTTCACTGACTTTTACAAATCAGAGACTTGTAGAAATAAAGCCCAAATTCTGAGCTTCATGGCAATTGGCATGGTTTTCCATATTTGTGGGGTTTTTTTTAGGAAGCGTAGTTATTCTTCTGTGCGAGGGCAGACAAACAAAACAGAAAAAGCAACGGGAGCTTACTTCTTTATGCAGAAATAGATATCTTTATTTAGAAACAAAAAGTCTTGATTGGCATCCAGTCACTTGCTTTAAATAGTATCACTTGGTTGATACCTCCTGAGAGCAGAACTAGCTGCAGTAGTGACCAAATGACAATTATGTGCATTTGTTTATGTTCCTTTTGATACCAGTTCACTGGCACTATCGGCCACAATAGTGGAAGAGTGTGCAGAGCCAAAGGCTCATGAGCTCATCTCTATGGAAGGGATAATAGATACACTTGTCTCCCTGTTGCACTGCAACTTGAGATTTTTGGAAGCCCACGCAAGGCTTTTACTGTTTCTGGTTCTCCCTTCTGCAGGCCAACTTGTATCTACCAATACACTAATGGCCCAACTTTGTTATTCACCAGAGGGCATCTTAATTTGATGTGATGGAGCAAAGCTTGCCAGTGCCACCTGAAGTTCTTTTCCTCCCCAAAATGACAGGGGCTGTTCATAATGTGAAGGTGGCAACTTTCAGAAACAAAGGAGAATGCCACATTGAAACAGTGGTGGTTGTTTCTGTGATGAAATAAGTCTTAGCTGAACATTAGATCTGCTCTATTTGATTCTGTATCACTCTGCTGTGCTGGGAGGAAGTTTTGTTATGTTGCATGTAGTTCCCTCTTTTAAGTAGCCACTGTCATTTAGTAGTTGTAAAGCTGTATCAAACTGTTTGTGTCCCTTCCCCACGTTTAATTTCTGGGTGTCTTTTTATTTTTTTAATGTGTATATTCCAGAGAGAGAACATCTGGGGACCTTTTCTAATAATTTCACCTGCCTCTACTCTTAACAACTGGCACCAGGAGTTTGCCAGATTTGTACCTAAATTTAAGGTAATAAGCATGTGCAAGAAAGTTATTTGTTTTCTCAAAAGCAAACTGTTTTGTTGTCTTGAGTGCTTTGCAGCATCTTGGATGCCTAATTACATTGGAATTTGAAACTCTGTAATGGGCCTGTTTCTGATATTTTCTTTTGTCATCCTGTTTTTTCTGGAGCTTTCAATTATCTAGTGTTTAAAAATGTTCTTACTTGAATCATATGATTTTCCTTTTGCAACACTTGAAGACACCTTCTCAATGAGGAATTGAAGTGGGGCAGGGAGGGCATGTTCAGTTCTAATGTGTGGGCCCGGCAGCAGATACAAAACAATATTTCAGTCTTATGTACTGTCTGTAGGGTTTGAGCAGTGTTTTCAGTCTTTCAGATCAATTTAGGTAAGAAAGATTGTATGTGAATAAAACTGAACTCTAACAGATTAGAGGGAGAGAGAATGCAGTTGTTATTACAGAAAAATAGAACCACCATAGACATACAACCAGTAATCAAGAAAAAGGAGAGAAGCGAGGCACAAATACATAAGAACAAAAAGATTAGAAGAAAATAATTGGAGTTCTTCAGGTATATTGTGAATTTGAAAACATAGTAAGGTAGAAAGCAAGGAACGATCAGTTACTGAAAAACAAACTGCTTACATATTCCCCAGTAGAAAACATTGGAGTGTTGCAAAGGAGGATGTGAAAAGAACGTGTACTGCTGAAACAGTGCTGAAATTTTAGAATTAAAGATAGATGAAAATGTCAGAAGCTTGCAGTTACATCTGCAAAGAAGAATAGATTATAATTTAAATATTTGAGTTGTTAACGTAGTAACCTTTGATATGAAGAGGTCTTGGTCAGCTTTTTTTTAAACATCTGATTTTCTTTTTTACAGAGAACATATAAGAACAGTAAAAGACACCTAGCTATAAGTAACCAGTGTACCAGTAACATCCAGGCTAACTGTTTGAATCTCTTGGGTACTTAATAAGGTGGAGGAAAAGACTTGGAAGTATTACGATAAGTAATACTTGATTTCTTGATCTGGGGTAGGGCAGTATTAAAGGACTTGCCTTTTACCAAATAGCTTGCTCTGCAGATCGCTGATGAGACCATATGTTGGTTATGGTGGTGTATAGTTTGAGGTATCTGTATGAGGAGAAGTTGTGCTAGAACATACTTCAGCACTGGATGATTTGAGTGTCTTATATTTTGGGATAAATTGGGATTACTGAGACTTCAGAGAAACAGATGAAGAAATAGAAGGCTTAAGTTAGTGAGGAGTTACTTTAAAAAAAACTTAAAAATAACCATTTATGTATTTGCATAGCTCTTAACAATAGGGGCCCTGATTAAAAACCCTGGAGTAGAAAACATTAGAGCAGTTGGCCATTTTACCTACTCTCTCATTTTCTTTAATCAGTTCATTGTATAGCATAGGCAAGCAACTGTTTATACTTTCTCCTTCTCATGAGTGAAATACAGAAAATGTTTCAAAAATGCAATCAGGATGCTTGTGAAAAGATAATTTTCCCTTTTTTGATTTTAAAAAAACATTGTGTTTCTGTCATTTTATAGCTGCTCTTTGGATTTATTGCATAATAATGTTTACCTCATCCATGGAACAGAACATTTTTTAAAAAGAAGTTTTCTAAACTTATGGTTGTTACATCTTTACAACTTTGATCAATCTTTTTCAACCAGTTTTGTTCCTGCTTCTAATCATACAGAAGGGTGTAGTCAGTTATGCTTGTAGTAAATCACAGTGAATTAATTTCTTCAAGTCCATGGCAGAATACGTAAACTAAAAGGCAAATCAATTTTTGGTTAGTCTGATGGTTTTTTACTAGCATCCTTGTTTCAGAACAGTTGGAAGAATATTCAGCTAACAGCACTTTGAAATCTGGAGCTTCTCAGTTGAAGGATGGATGGATATGTTTAAGACCTTTCACAGCCTCAGAAACCAGCATTCCTCGCTTTCAGTCTTAGTTGAGTGTAGTCCTTTCATCAGGCAGAAGATGGCAGCACAATATTATTAACCAGTAACTCTGGTTTCAGTGCACTGCAAAGATCTGTTCCCAGTAATAGGACCCATGAAATTCTGAGCTATAAATGGATTAACAGATTACTCTGGCAGCAGTGCTTACTTTTTAAAATTCTTACATTAAATAACTGTAGCAGTTGAGGGCAGAACTCTTTCTGCCATAAGCCAAGTATCATTTTTAATTTTTAGAAAAACCTGACTAGAAGGCATAACATGCTACTGGGCATTTTGAGATTCTCACCATAGCTTGATCTAGTCTTTGTACTAGGCATAAGTTGCTTGATATCTTTGCCGGGAATGCTCTAAGTATTTTTAAGTGCTTTCTGATTTTTATCTGTGTTAAGAAAGATAATTTCCCGTTTCCTTGTTTTGGAGAAAGAGGTCTGTCTTTCTCATTTTGTAGAATACGTAGTCTAAAATTCTAGAGCAGGTACACTTTTATTTGAAAATAATGTCTTTCTACTTTTGTACTGTTCCAGGTGCTACCTTATTGGGGAAATCCCCATGATAGAAAGGTGATCAGGAAGTTTTGGAGTCAGGTAATATCAGCACGCCTATGTGCTTTGACTGTTTTTGTTATTTGTGAAGAGTAAATCAGAAACTGTTGCTATCCCCCACCGAGCTAAATGATGTGTAGATATAGAGTTCTGTTTCCTCATCCATGTAGTAACATTTTCATTAAGATAATGATGTAGAAGGCTTCTCTTGTGCTGGAGAGCAATACAGTACAGGGCAATTCAGGGCAGTATGGAGTTCCACTGAAGAAACTAGAGCTCTGTAAATAAAGCAGGACGTTTCAGTATCAAGGACTGTTTATTCTATTTGAGTAACCTAACTCAGGATGCCCAAGTCTAGCATCCGTGCAGGCCTGTCAGATTGTTCCTGATTTAACAACAGCATTTTGTAGGATTCAATGCCTGAGTCTTGACTGGGACATTAAGAAGCATCTGAAATTGTTCAGGGACTAACCTGCTGAAGTCCAGACCCACCAGTTGAATAACAATGCTGTAATTAATGACAAAAGTCAGCTGGGGAAAAATGCAGTAATAATGAGAAGATTATGAGACAGAGGTCTGAAATTACAGTATAGACAAGTGAACTCTTCACAATGTATTTACATTATTTGGACATTTGTTTCTTATTTTGTGGTTATAGAAGACGTTGTATACTCAGGATGCACCTTTCCACGTGGTGATTACCAGTTATCAGCTAGTAGTACAGGATGTGAAGTATTTCCAGCGAGTGAAGTGGCAATATATGGTGCTGGATGAAGCGCAAGCACTCAAGAGTAGCTCCAGGTAATAAATTAACTGGAAACAAAATCTTCCCCCTGTATCAACCTCTTGAAGGAATATCGAGAAAACATCAAGATTACACAAATTGATAGTAAGTTAAAATTGACACACATAAGACCCTTTAAGCGTCTAACCTAGTTAAGTATCTGTATAACTCTGTGACGCTGGATTGATCCACTAGTTTTTTGCATTTAGATTTTACTTTTACAAATACGTAAAATGTAATTAAAAAGTAAATGTGGGGCAGAAGCTTAGACAGAGTACAGGACAGTCAAACAAAACAGTGTGAAATGCTTTTCACCTTGTTTTCTGACTACTCACAGAATTCAGCCTAGCGAACGGTCTGTAGTCTTTAGTTGTATTGCTTATATTGGCTCCATTAAATGGATTATTTTGATTCCTTCTTCAGTGGCACTTCCAGACACAAATGAAGGTCAGAACCCTGTGAATACTGTTGGCTGCAATAAAACCCAATCTTTGTCATAAGACTCTGTGCCAGAAAGTTTTCTGGTTGTTTTCAAGTAATAGATTTGTCCGTCTTTACATCTGTAATTGCTTTCCCATAACCTTTGTCCAAGTTGCCACTGTACAGAGTAAGTTGAAGACTGCTTTAGATGCAGACTCATTCTGATCAAAGTGTGTCTCTTCAGCATTCTTTGGAAACTGCCCCTCTAAGAAGATTGTAATGTATAGCTCAGCACTCCTGCCACAGTGGCCTATACACTTAGTGCTGTAAAGTCTGAAAAATACGTGACATCCTGATTCATAATAACTATTTCTTTTGGGAAATTTTATTATTCTGATGATGAGATTTTATTAGTATCCAAGCATTTGTACTAAAAATGTGTGAAAAGATACTTAGAAAAATAAAATAAATGATGCACATTTCTCTGTAATTTGTAAAAGGCTACTCTTCCTGTAATTGTCTTTTGAAAGACTGGGAGTAGCTGTGATAGTTTTACCCCGTGACCTCCAAAAATCATTTGGGAAGGTCACTGGAAGCAGTTGGTCTTAAAGTACCTTATGTTTCTTATCCTTCTACAAAAAACCAGTTTTAATGATTTCTCTTCACTTTATTCATCAGTGTGCGTTGGAAGATTCTACTACAGTTCCAGTGTCGAAATAGATTATTGTTGACTGGGACCCCAATCCAGAACACGATGGCTGAGGTATTTGGGAGCTCACAAGAGTGGACTTTTCTTTATAACAAGAGTATATACTAAACATAGGTGCAAAGTTGAGAAACCTCTTACATTTGTGTGGTTGTGGGATCATGCTTGTGGCAAACCACTGGCAAACAAACATGGAATCATCTCTGGGAGGGGAAAATTTGGAAATGTGGCACGCATTCAAATAAAAATAAAACTGAAGATACCTGATGGTTAGTAATACCTGGATTACAGGATGAAATCTCCTGTGGCTTTTCGTTCTGTTGGCTGAAATCAGCCAACAAAATTGTGCTGTGTTTCTCCCTGCTTTCTAACGGTGTTTTGTTAAGTTGATATATCTGACATCTGTCTGGGGGGGAGGCAGACAGGAAGAGGATGCGGCTGGGTTCTTGTTTAATTTTGCCATGTCTCATGATCTAGTAAAGTGATTTTGCTCATAAAGAGCTGGAAGGGTTTGGGATCCCCAATTACCTTGTCCGCAGTAGGGTGACTTTTGCTGATCTGCTGTTTTCTCCTCCTTTTAGCTGTGGGCCCTGCTGCATTTTATCATGCCAACGCTGTTTGATTCCCATGAAGAGTTCAATGAGTGGTTTTCTAAGGACATAGAGAGCCATGCAGAGAACAAATCCGCCATTGATGAGAGTGAGTGCAGTGTGTAACCACAGTAGTTTTTCTATTAAAAATCTGTTGCCTTTTCCAACTACCAATGGGTAAACTTTATCTCTCTTTTTTGTGTGAGAAATGTCATCTAAAGCGGAGGGTGCATAATGGGATTGGAATGTTATGGATTGTTGTCCATAGTTTATGTCAAGGTTTGTGTTTCTGACTGTAACGTAGCATGTGTAATGAATAGAAAAACATGTAGTGAAAATGTTGATTTGCTACTTGTCTCCAGTCCACCTCCTTCCCAAACACAGGAGAACAAATATTTTAGGTATTTCTAAGTTTCTACAGAGCACATAATCTTGGAGCTCTCCTGAGTGTGTTACAAGCTCTAGATATAAAAATCACAACACAAAGCACTAAACACCTTTTGAGCTCCAGAAGAAAAGTATAAAAAGTCTTTAAAAAAAAAAAAATAATCTTCACAGTAAATTTTATGGGATAATTATGTAGAAAAACCTAGCTAGGTAAAATAGCTGATTTGTAATTGGAGTAGAACACAGCACAGTTGGAACTTGTCACAAAAGTAAAGGCTTTAAGAATTCTCAAATACCCAGAACTTTGTTTTTACAGGTTATTGTAAAGACTGCAGTTGTCTGTCAGTGCAGTATGTCCTGTTTTTGTGATTTTGGGAGGCAAGTCTAAAAACTGTAATGATCTCTTTTCATGAATTAGCAATGTCTCATCTGAAACTTTCTTCTTCACTAATAGCAAGTGATAAATTTAAGCCCATATTGTTCAGCCCACAGGAATATAGAACACATAAAATGATTTAGAAGTTCATTCTTTGAAGCAGATCTTTAGATTTATAAGTTAAACAGCGTAGCTTGGCACTCATTTAAAGAAAGAAAAATCAACAGAGAAATGCCAACTCTGTGCTGTAAGAACTCATATGGGGGGAAATGGCTGAGCAGTACAGGACTTAATTTGTAGAAGAACACCATACAGTTTTCTTCTTTGGTGAAGTAAATTGTTCCTGCTTCCCCACTCCCTGTATTTCAGACCAGCTGTCCCGCTTGCACATGATCCTGAAGCCTTTCATGTTGAGAAGAATCAAGAAGGATGTGGAAAATGAGCTCTCAGATAAGGTGAGAAGGAGTATTGATGTAGAATGAGTATTTCAACTTCATTGTCATAGCTCTGTTCTCTAATCTGGTTTTGCAAAGTCGTTTGTCAGTCTGCATACCTGAAATTTGATCATAGACCTTTCATGGACCTTCAGTTTCTCGTACCGTATCCCAGCAATTTCATTAGATGTGAATGTAACTGAAGAGCCCCTAATTAATAAACTTTTCTTCTAGGGAGAACATTTTGTTAACAGTTACAAATGAAAAATCTTTAAGCCTGATTAAGTTGACAGTAATATCACTAATTGAAGTGGAGGAGATTGATAGAACAATGATTGGGTGATAAACATCTCCAGTTGCCTTTGTGAAGGATTTGGCATGGCTTTAGGATTCTTTTTGCTTGCTTGTAAAGAGCAAGAAATGCATGGTGGCAACATCATACTCTTCTCTCTTATTAGTCTCTTAATTTTATGTGGATGTTAGCAATACTGGATGATCTTGTGGTCAACATGTCTCCAGGTTTTGAGACCACTGGCTGAGACACATCTACTTTGTTCTGATGTGCTTATTAGTTTCAAAACTAGAACTTCCCACAGACACTGTTCTTATGTGATGCACCTGTCATCATCATGGGCTCCTGACAGCTGTTTAAGACGACTCTAAATGGGTAGCATTTTAACAGTAGGATAGTAGAATTGAGGTCAGATTTTAAGCTGATTAGCTGCAGATGTGATGTTTTCAGACCTTCTTAAGAATCTATCTGTTTACTTAGTTGTGCTCACACACTTTTAAAGGTCTGTCTTCTACATTATTGCCTAAGCCTTCCAAAACGCACCTATCAGTTAAGTCCTTCCCAGGATCCTGAAATACAGATATGACTGTGACTGCCTATATATGTATTTTTTGAGAAAGTTATGTTTTCCTTAAGATATGTTTGTCTCTGCTTTGTGCGTACTGATGTGGTCATCCTCCTTTTCAGAGATAGAAAAGGCTAAATCTTCATTTCTGTTTTGCAGATTGAAATTCTTATGTACTGCCAGCAGACAAGTCGACAGAAGCTGTTGTACCAAGCTCTGAAAAACAAAATCTCTATTGATGACCTCCTGCAGTCCTCAATGGGCACTACTCAGCAAGCACAGACCACCACTAGTAGTCTCATGAATCTAGTCATGCAGTTCAGGAAGGTAAGTCTGGTTTAAATAATAATGTAAAAAAAGTATAATAATTCATTAGCACAGAGCTACAATACAGCTTCTAGAAAACACCAAATAAAAAAAATTCTGGCACAAGACAAGCAAATTTGCATGCAGTTCAGTTGTGTTTCTGATGCAGTGTAGCATGATATTGGGGTAGAAGAGCTTTAGCCAAATGGTGCATCCATCTGCTAACTGATTTGGTTCCAAATTGGTGTTGAAGGAAATCATTCACTGAAGGAAGAAGAGGCAATAGCTGTTATGTGAATAGGGAAAAATACGATGCAGTATTCAAATTTGAGTAGATACACTAAAATACCTGTGATACACTAACCAATATTAAAGTTTCAGTGATCAATAGTTGTAGTTGATTTGGTATGTAAATGCTGCTGCATCGGACTGAATTAATTCCTCCTGGTGTTTGACATGCTCTCTTTTTTTATAGGTGTGCAATCACCCAGAGCTGTTTGAGCGACAAGAAACTTGGTCTCCATTTCACATCTCCCTAAAGCCATACCAGATTTCGAAGTTCATCTACCGTCATGGACAGATCAGGGTCTTTAACCACTCACGGGACAGGCAAGCCTACTCCACTTCCTCTCCAGTTTAGGATATTTAGTATTATTATTTAGACTTACTTTAGCTTTGTAAGTGCTAATTAATTCCCTTTCCTGATGTACTTAAATGACATTGGCCAAGTGATGCATTCCTAATTTTCTTCCGTTCATTCAGCTGTAAGCATCTGATACCTGATGCTCTTTCTTCGTGGAATCTTGATCATCAAATATCCCTTTGATGGAATAAGAAAGTCAAGAAAAGGAATTTAGAGTTGTTGCTGATGATTAAGCTTTAAACGAATTCTTAAAAAATACTAAAACAAAACCCAAAAACCCCTGGTTTCCCTTCAGTGAGTTTTCATGTTTAAGGAAGCTATCAGTATCTGTCTGTTGTGACATGGTATATCATGAGCATCTACTAGTACCTTGACAGCTTTTAATGCTTACCTTGGATTAATAGAAGCTGCCCACATGCAGTTTGCTGTTTTCTCCAACTGTGGCAATTTTTGATTAATTTTGTTTGCATTCAGTTATGAGAAATGCCCAGGGCAGAGATGAGAAAGCCATGTTTGAAGATAAGACTAATTGTTCTACAGTGTCAAACGCAATTCCAGAACAATGGTGTGTCTCTGTCAAATTAACAGTAGTGCATGTGGACCGATGCTGCTTTTCTTACTGCCATGCAACTCCAGATATCCAGAGTGCTAAAATACTTACAGTGAAGAACTTTATGGTTACTCTGCATTTTCTGCTGATCATGTGATTGAACACTGTGTGTGTTAACACCTTCTTAGTGATTTTTGTTTGGTTTTGTTGCTTTCGTTTTCAGGTGGTTACGGGTTTTACTTTCGCCATTTGCACCAGACCACATCCAGCAGTCTCTCTTCCATAGGAAGGGTAGGTTTACAGTCCGGGGAAGCAAATTGGGTTGCACACTTGCATGCAATGTTGTATTAGGTCTTGCTTGGGGGGGAAGGACTGAGAGGCCAGATCAGTTAGTCCTCTGAGATAATCTGATTAGAACTTGTTAGAATTCTGTTAGCATTTGTACTTGTACGTATATTTCATTTGCTCAATGAGGAAAGGATGGAAGCAGCTGGAAGAATAATCTATGGACAACTTGTTATTTAGTCACTGCTTAATCCTACTGCAGTCTCTTGTTCCATTCATCCTGTCTTGTATTAACTTGCTTCAAGGGATTAATGCTGCCTTTTAAGTTTAATGTGAATTTTTCACAAACTCAATTCAGAGAAATCTTGGATTCATTTCATGACATTCTGTATTGTATGTTAAACTGCCAACTTCTCTTTCAAGTAAAAAGTAGATGAGATGTAAGTGACCCAGGATCTAATCAATGAGCAAAAAACCCACATAAGCGGCTTATATTGACAGATACAATTTATTATTATAGATGATGGATTTTTTTTTTCCCCTGCTAAAAAGAGCTAACTAGATTGCTCAGCTGCTGGGGTGGGAAAAATTTTGGGAGAAAAAAGCACGAGAGATACTGGCTGCATTACTGTGCTGAAATTGTTCAGCTATGCAAAACCCTTTTCAAGTAAGAACCACCAGGTGCAGCTACAGGGGTCTGCACTTGTCTGTAACTCTCTGATTTCTGTATGTCTTGCTGATTATTCTGGTTCCTGTTTGTTTTGGTATTCATAATAGGCTTTTTCTTGGGGACCCTTTTTGGCATACCATAAAAGGAAAATAATTTTGGGAATATAATTTTTGTGTAGAAGTTACAAAATAAAAAGGTATGAATGGTACTGGGGATACGCAGTGCACATAGGTGGGCCTGAAAGGCTTTCTTCATTAACAGTGGAACATACCTCCTCTGCTCCTCACCCGTCACTGCAGTGGATCCTTCATCCTCACCGTATCTGTTGCATCCTTATTCCCATACTCGCATTCCCCTGCCAATTTCTACATCTCCTTCCAACCCGTTTGACTGACTGGCTGGGTGAGAGGGAGCGTGTTTGGCAGGCATCCTGAGGTATGCGTGTTCTGGTCAGCTCTCTGGCAGATACGTGTTTGGATTCGCAAATGTGCACACTGCCTGTTGATTCTTAGTAGGTGAAATCAATGTCCTTACTGGCTGCGTGGTTTTCTGGCCTAGAACATATTTGTCTTTCTTGGTAAATGTGCTTCTCTTGCCCAGACTGGAAAATGAACTGGAACTCAGAGTCAGGCAACAGTGATTCAGATTAAATTTTCAGTATTTCTAACAGATCTAGGTTAAATTAGGATCTGTTTATTCACCTAGATTTGTCTCCTCTCAGAGAATATGTATCTTGAACTGATGAAGTTTATTGTTTTCAGCCATGAGTGTCTGTGAAATGTTTTGGCCTAACTTCAGTATTTCTGTGACATAGGCATCAATGAAGAAAGCTGTTTTTCTTTCCTTCGGTTTATTGATGTCTCTCCAGCGGAAATGGCAAACCTCATGAATCAGGGACACTTAGCCAGGTGAGGAAAACTTTTTTTTTTGTCTTTTAGTAATTATAGGAAAAGTACAGGTGATGTTAGAGGCATCTCTCTGTAAACCTGCAGCATTTTCTCTGTCTCCTAGTATTTTCATTTGTCTATCATTATCTAACATTATAGCAACTTCTAGAGTGTTCTTCCAGGTATAGGGCACCGTTATGCAAATTGTTGCCATTTTCATGCCTCTGCCAAAAGAAAACCTCTGTTCTAAAGACTTGATGTTATAAATACACAAGACGGTCAAAGGGCAACAGAAGAGTTTCCTGAGGATCACACTGTACGTTGCTGGCGTTATCAAGCATGAAATCCAGACTTTTGAAGGCCAGTTTATTGCAATGCTTACCAGTTGCACTTCAGCATATGTTTTAGCACGCGTGGAATAAGCTTGTGCTGTGATAGGTATTCTTCAGCTCTGAGCCATATTGTCTACTTCCCACATGTCCTGTTTTTAATATGGAATGGAATGCCAAGGCATAGGCTTAGGCTAATGGATTTTTAGCATCGTGAACTGTATTACCTTGGAAAGGGGGGTGATCTGTTTAAGTTATAGTGTACTCTGCAACAGACAGTACTCTGACTGAAGTTAGGTAGTGACTGTAAGAAATTTGAGATCAAAAGCAAGTCTTTATTAATAAATAAACGTGTTTTGCTTAGGGCTTTGTAAGTGTAATGTTCTTCTATTGTTGTGGTTATTTTGGACTACTGTTTCTTGTCTGTGTTTCAATAACATAATACAAATTTCTCTCGATTGACCTGAATGATCTTTATGATAAATTCTGCATTCGTTATGCATGTTATGAATAATTTATATATGGAGCAATTTACAGAGATGTCAGAGTTCAATTCTAAGTAGTAGTGGCTAACTCAGGCTCGACCCTTTTAAATTAAGTGCTTCAGAGTGTATTCTGGTTTAATCGCTTAGATTCAGTTAAGCCACCTTAGAAAAAATTAAAATAGGAGTAATATAATTGGAAGATGTCTAGCAAAAATTATTGCCTTTAAGTCAGGACACTGTGAGCCTGAAATTCTGAAAAAACATTTGTGTCAAATAGTTATGTTGTAAATATACTCAAGCCTTTCTTTCACAAAGCAGTGAATAAATTTATCTACTGTGTTTTGTTTCAGATGGTTAGCTCTTTTCCTGTCTCTGAAAGCATCCTACAGGCTCCATCACAGGCGCTCCTGGATGGAGACTGAAGGGGAGAAACAGCAGGGGTCATGTTTTCTGAGGAACAGGGATTTCTTGCTTGATGTAAATTTCCCGCTGTCTTTCCCTAACTTGCACAGCTGCACTTTGCTGCAGGTAAGCAAAATTTCTGTGACGTGGAGACAGTAGCAAATCCTCATGAGTGAGAAATGATGAAAACCTTTCTATTTTTATAAAACAGAGGAAAACAAACTTGGAAACAGGATAACTTTATCTGCTTTATTAGGCATAGTTGATAAAGTTCAGAGTGCTGAACAGATTTAACTGCTATCTTCCTTCCATGTTGGGATACATTTCTCAAAAACTTGCTATAAAAAAATGAATCAGTTGTATTAGAAGTCTTAAAAATACTACTGGAGCAACAGAACTAGACTTATGATTTGTAAGGTGTGGATTCTACATGTAAGCTTAAGAGTTTTGTAATGTTTTCCTACATGCAAGATGCTTGTTTTCTGACCAAAACTAACTCTTCTCAAATTCAATACACTGTTGCAGCAACTGGGGAAAGCAGAGTCTTTAGCAGTGTTTCAGAGTTGGTGGACAAGCATTGTCAATGGTGTCTTTCTACTCTGAAATTTGCTTCTGCTACTGTCTGGTAGACTCATCTTACTGTGTAATGCAAAGTCATTTTCTCTAATCTTTTGCCTGGGATGTGTGTGAAGGTTTTGTCTTTTTATGACTAAATTGCTGTTGATTTCCTGAGTTAGGTTATAGCTCCATTGATTCGTTTCACTGGGAAAGTAAGTTCACAAAAGTGCTTGCATAGAGTCAGGAAAGCATCTAGGGCAGTTAGCAGATAGGCAGTAAAAAAATCTTTTCTGAAACAGTGAGATCGTGCCAAATTTCTCTAGGGAATATTGCTTCTGTTCATGAGTCTGGAAGGGGAAAGGAGATAGCCAGAATTCAATTGAATAGCGTGTAGAGGAAGTTGAAATTGAAGACGCATAAGCAGTAGGAAACCAACCTTGGACTTGGTGTCATGTTTTGCAGCGTTAACAGCAAAGCCAACAAAATGAGTCCTCCTAGTTATCAAACAAAGAGCAAGCCAGCTGAGTGTGTATGCCAGTTAACTCTGGCTGTGCTGGTGTTTAAATATTTTGTGTTTCCCTGTCTAGCTTGGTAAAATGTCTATGCTATATGGATTTGCTTTCAGGTAGTTTTTTTTGAGATTACATTCAGCTGTTTGTATAGTGGCTGTGTAATGCTTACCTCTGAAACTATACTGTAGCTCTGTCCTCCCATTGGTACGGTTAAGGAAAACTTGTATGGTGTCATAAATGTTGCAGCCTCACAGTAAAGGAGTAGATGATGGTATCAGAAGTTGCATGCACTTACAGAAGGTAGCATTTTTACATGTGATGAAAGACAATGTAGATCTTTACATAGCCTTTGGGTTAGTGTGTATAAATATTAAAATGAAAGTTGTTAAATTTTCTTAAAGAACAGAAGGTGAGTTAACATTATAGATATTAAATATGAGATGTGGAATATGCACATGTAGGTTTTAATATTAACAATGAAATGTAAAGCATTTGGATAGGCTACAGACCCACCTGTACCACAACCAGGCAAGACTTAAACATATAATTTGGTTTCTCCAAATAATTTCTGTTCTTTGAGGAAGTCATTACTTGCGTCTCGGGGGTCCCAGTGCTGTGACTGTGTGGTACTAGTTACACCACTCACTAGTTACTTTTACGTACATAACAGCCAGCTGAGGAGCAGAGTTCATCAGTGTGTGCAATACAGCACGTTTGTGATAACCCCAGTAAATCTAAAGGAAGTTTAGCCCTACAGTTATGACAGATTCTTTAGAACTGTTTTCTAACCTGCATGTTAGACAAATTACCACCTGAAGTCACTTTAAAATGAGCTGTGTTTGCAGAATTTTGTTGGCACAGCTTACATATAGAACATCTGAAAAAAAAAAAAAGGGCGCAAAACCAAGGGGAGAGTTGAAAAACAAACTGCCTTTTACATGCCTGTCTTTTAGCAGCACGCATCATCGTGAGTGAAAATGAACTCACTTTTTTTATCTTAGCCCAAATTTGAGAAACTTTCAATGTAGAATTCCCCAAGGCTTCCTCTAGGGCTTCATAAGATAGTAACATATAGGGAGTGAGGAGGGGGAGAAACAGAGGAAAAAGGAAATGGTATAAATCTGGAAAGGCTTTTCTTAACTGCTCAGATCAGCATTTCCGATATGAGAGACAAACTATGAAAATAAGTCAGTAGACAAAAAAACACATTTACTTTTAATGGAACTTTCTGAAATTGAGGTAACATCTGTCTAAAGATAGTGTGAGTTTCTTCTGTAAACACAGAAACCCCTTGCAGTGTGAGGTCTCTTCATTCCCCTTACTCAGCACCTCCACAACATATGTATTAATCTGTATACTTTGATTTAAATTAATATAAAATCTGATCTTTTGAGATGAACCCTTCTCTCCTTTGTGTTCCTAATTTTCCTTCTATAAAAAAATTAGGAATGTTAATGAGCTTAAGATGCTGGTAGCAGTCACCCATATATGTGTGCAATATAGGAAAGCCTCTTTGAACACTTCCTTTGGATTGTGTGGTTGTAGGTAGATGTGTACATTCTTATTTTTTGACAACCCCCCTCTTTGGTTCTTGGCTTTGTTGTACTAAGGTATATGATCCACTTCAGGGCTGTGGTTGTGTTCAGTTCTGTAACCTTACCTGGTCTTTTCCAGGGTTGACTGGAAATTGACTTCCCATTGACTGATGGGAAGCTGGTTTCCGTTGTCCCTGTTATATCTGGTGTCTGCTCTGTTCATGAATACTTAATAGCTGTGTGTGTCAGGGAATTCAGAGGGACATGTTTCTTATGTGACCTGCTCATAATTTGTACACAGGAAGCATGGCACTGAAACCCAGATTAATGCCTGTGTACAAGACCTAATTCTAATACTGTGTGTATACAACAATACTATTTTTCTCTTATTTTGGATAACTTCTTGGAAATTTTTCTTTGTTTCTTCCTGGGTGCTTCTAATTGGGCTAAAGCCATCTTCGATGGCTTTTCGATACTGGCTTCTGAAAGAGAATTAAGTAACAAACTTGCATAGGTTTGGAATTACAGTTTGTTAGCTTCTTTTCTATCCGTTTCTTTCCAGTCACTTTCCAGGAAATAAAGTTAACAAACCCTGCTGATGACCAGGCCACAATGAGTATGCCAATGCTTGCTGTTGTAAGATTTACTGGAAACCTCTTCTGACTGCGTGCAGTGCTGATTCCTCATCGTAAAATCAGCTGTACCCCCAGTGTCTGGGCCAGGGGCAGGGAAGACAGTGCCTTTGAGCTAGAAGAAATGTTCTGAGTCTGTCTAGTAGCCTGGTTGCTGAGAGAAGTCACTCTTCCTCTCTGACCCTTTCTGTCCTTTCATTACTCCCAGCAACTGAATGCTGCCTCCGCCGATGTGAGCTTGTGCTGTCACACCCCTGCATGAGCTGACGACAGAAAACTGTCTATTTTCGTATCTGTTGAATTTGTTCTCTGATTAAATGTGTAGCTACATACGTTTGTGGAGGGGTGTGACAGGTGATAAAGCTAGCAAACAAAGTGGCACAACTGTGTCAGGGGAAGGGACTCCCCCTTTCCAGCAGCAGTGTTGGTGCTTTGTTGCCACGTTTCTGGTCCTCAGATGAGTAAGCCAGCGTTCGCATCCGATGTCCACAGCCATGTACTCCCAGCCTCGCGTTGCCCACTCTGCTGTTTCAGCACGCAGCCTGTTTTACCAGGTGGTGAAACAGATCACAAAACTAACTTGGAGTGGAGGGTTTGTTTTCGTCTTGATCAGCACCTTAATGAGTACAGACAACAATGAGTACAGGCCGACAAGAAGGGGCTCTGCGGAGACAGGAGTGAACATGTGAAGCAGTTGTTGCTTAAGCTAGCATTACTGATAAAGAATTGCCAGCTGAGTTAAGAGCCTGGTTTTGGGATTACTTCACATTATCCAGTGTGGCCCAAGCTTTGACCTGTGCTTTTATAGCCCTGCTGAGTGTCAATGAAAAGCTATTGTCAGCTCTTTCTGCTCTCACCTTTTAGATAGAGGAGCAGATGTTCAGTCAGAGAGTATGAACTTTCTTTTTGCCTGCTCCAGACCACGAGTAGCAGCTGAAAGACCCACTTACATGCTAGGATTGACTGATTGTATTTCTTAGGTGGTGCTAGCACGTATGTACAGTAAGACTATGCTTCTCCCTTGTCAGCAGGTTCTGAATTATATGCGCTAGCCATCTGCATCTTGCCCAGTGCATCTGCATCTGGAAATAGAAAGGGCCCACAATGCATGATCCGTAATAGACTGCTGCTGTGGATGTTTTCTGGCATTTTTGACATACGTAGGAATGCGTATATCCAGTGTATGACCCAATATACAAGGTGTCTGCTTCTATCATGTACCCTGATGTTTACAACTTCAAACACTGGGATTTTAGAAAATTGGGAGGCTATGTAAAATAAAAGTAGCATGCAATTCATTTTGGCACATTAGGAACTGGGGCAGAACAATGCCAAAGCTTTCGATACTGTTTACATTTTACTTAAGTGAACTGCTAGAATTGTCAGGAGGGCACATCCTGTGATCCTATGGCAGTGAGAGGTATACCTCTTAATGTTTCTTTTTTGTTGCTTGTTTCCTATAGTATGCAGAGTAATGCTCTGTGTACTATAGGAAACAATTATATGTAACAATATATAACAGTTGGGTTGCTATGAATACAGAAGAGTCAAAATAAAAACTTAAGTAGCAAAAATGGCCTAGTCTGTAAGCAGTTTATTTCATTGTTTGAGTGATATTTACAATAAAAAAGGAAATATAATAACTGATGCAAGCAAAGAAAATTTAGGTTTCTGTTATTTCTCTGTGTAGAGTTGAGCATCTTCAAAGAGCTCGCCTTTCTTTAAACTGCATTGTCATCTCAGTGCCCCCACTTCTGAGTCAATATATCTTTCTGTATCAAAAGAACATTGATACACTTACGGCAAATTCCAGGTTTTACACATGGGTGTGTTCATGTGTGTGAGTAACCATGCTAGCATCTTGAAAGTCCTCAGGATAAAATTCAGAGTCATTTTACACAGGAAACGCAGAAAAGGTTGGAAAAGATTAAAGTCCGAAGATACCAGTGCAGTCTCATTTAGAGTCTTAATTTTTTTCTCTGCCAAATTTCATTTTACTTATGCTTCAGAATACATAAGGGAGTAGCTACAAAACAGCTTTATGGTCAAACCTACTAGAATATTCCCATACTTCCTTCATTATAAAAGCTAAGGCCAAAAGGTTCAAAGAAGGAAAAACTTGTTTCTGGTTCCAACTGAGCGCAAAGGCAAGTATTGATGTGAGTTATTCTGATTTCAACCATTTCAGGATTTGAATGTTCTGATAATTACACAAAGAACCTGTACATTGTCACTGCAGCAGATGTGTAGAGTTTCCTTTTTCAAAAGAGAAATATTTGGTGAATGTCCTTTGTCTGTCTTTCTCATGGGTGGTTACAAGATTTAAGAGGAGTTTTTCTTTATAGACGTAGTAACTTCTTAATTTTAATTTCATTTTCAGAACCTTGTGTTCAGTAGCCACTGTAAAGCAGTTACTGGCTATTCAGATCATGTCATACATCGAAGGAGATCAGCTACCTCATGTGTACGGTGCTGCCAGGTGACTGAGCTGCCGTCCTTCCTGTGCATAGCCAGTCCACGGGTAAGTCCAAGTTAAGTTGTAAATTATGTATTTTCTATTGTGTTTTAAATCTCGTTCCAATTGTGTCTTAGGAGCAGGATGATCTATTACTTTCTTTTGGTTGGGTAAAACTGTTGTGAGGATATCCTTTTGCTACTGTATTCAATAGTGGGTTTTTTCATAGGGGAAGTGACTGTCATGTGTACTGAAGGGAAAAGGAAAGTTGTAAGATGCACCCCCAACAGGAGTTATTCTGAGATACGTAGATTTCACTTTCTCTCCTAATACCAAAAGTAGTAAAATTATAGAAGAGATTGTCAAGTAGGTTATCCCCAATAATCTAAGGGGAAGACACAGGTGGGATGGCAACAGAATGGGGTGATCGTTTGGTCAACTCTGATGACAAAAGGGGGCTGAGGAGCAATGCTTTTTTAAAAAGGAAACACCGAATTGCAATATATAAGGATTACTTGAGTTGGCATTTTCTAAATCTTTTGGACATTAAGTGGTACTGCTTGGGATTGTCCATCATCTATTAACTGAAGTTTGAAATTACTTTAGCTGAAGTTTCCTGGGCTGACACAAGAGACTTCAATAAGTCTATGGCTATTGTATTCCATGTTGTTGGATCTTGACAAAGCTGGACAAAATGTACTTTTATTACGAGGCCATCCAGATGTTATATTCTTTAGTCACTGTTGATGTTATTGCTGTAGGCTTGATCAGATGGGGCTGCATGTGCAATTATAGATTCGCATCTGGAGAAGGGTGGATGGCAAGTAGGACTCTGTGCTTATTGCCTACATACTGCTGCTCAAGCTGAATTCAGCTGTGCCTGCAGCTCTAGGGGCCAGGAATCCAACTGAACTTCTCAAAGTCCACATACCACCTCCCAGTCACAACGTATTACCTGGTTCAAGAACAAGCAGTTATTCTCATAGTAAATTGTGAAAACCACTTGTCTTTCAAATTCCTTTGATTTGTCACTCTTTGTACCTGAATTTGCATTACGGATGTAGAACATGTTGAATACTTCTACATCAGGAAGGGAGGAGAGGGGCTTAGAAGGCTACATATGAAGGGGAAGGGAAAGGCGAGGAGAGATCGTATCTGACATTTATTCTAGTGAATAAAATTTACTTGTTTTGGCTTGGCTGGTGTATAAAAATGATTAAGTGGAGGCATGGCTTTTTGTTTCTAGGAATACAAAGACTTAATTTTACGCTTGTTAGAAACTTTTGGCAGGAGTGTAGAAGACCTGAAACAGCAGAAAGAGCACATACGTTCTCAGAAACGATAGCCTTCTGTTGTTGTTTGACCTGTGATGAATTTTGGGAAGTTAATGGAGCGAATGATAGAAACAGGAGTGTATGTTTATGTAGCAGCTATGGTGAGGGGGGGTTATTCTCATTGTATTTTCATTAAGATGATGATTAATTCAGTTTAGAGCAATATTGTTTGGTTTAGTTTCAATAGATCCCAGTGTGTCGGGGTACTGTGGTGAGAAGTGGTTTTGGGCATCTCACAACATCTGAAAGGTTAACTTTGCATGGAGATAAATGCAGGAAGAAATTTCACAATTACCCTAACTAAACTAAGTTATTGAATTTAAGGTGGCAATGCATTCATATATCCCTATCACTATATTTTTTTTTTATGTATTTCTGAACTATGACTGTTACATTCAATCAGTTTGACAATAATGTGTTGACATAGGATGGTTTAGTACTAAGGACTATCCTACCTTTTATTATGAGTAAAACCACAAAAACAAACCTGGGGAAAAAAAACCAACCTTAAACTGCACCATGGCAAAAAGGAGAGAGGAAGAGCATGAACAAGCTTAAATGGCAGATTTTTTTTGGTCTGTTGCAGAAATGTGGTGGTTTTTCTTGTAAGGCCATGTAAAAGATGCAGAGCTCTACCCTAGAAGTCTGTGTATGCATTTAAAAAAGTGTGCAGCTGACAGTAAAGATAGTCTTATGTCCTTAGATGTCAGTCAGTGTTACACAGGCTACACAGGAAGATTAGTTCTTGTTAATGTAGAAATTGCACTCAGGCACACCCAGAGTTCATCTTAAGATTGTCTCCTACTAGCTCTTCCTTTAGGTGAGGTATTACTGAGATGTAGCTAGTAGAATTTTTATCATGTGACTTTTTTTTCTTTTAAAGATCCTAGTGTACAAATCTCTATACTGATTTCAGTAGATAAGCCATGTTTCTGTGTCAGAAATTAGTCTGCTCCGTTTTGTGTGCGGTGCCTGCCTGTCCTAGTGTTCTGGAAATAAATATGACAAGTTGTCTGTGCTTGAAAGAGTATTTGTTCCAGTCTGTCCAGTGTAGAAATATGAACTGAAATGTGATGGTTAATAGTGTCCCTTAAATAACCTAAGTCTGTGCCATCGTTTGCGGTGTACATCAGTGTTCAGGCAACAAGACTTGCTTGCATTTTGAATTGAGAGGTTTTGCCCTGTCCCCCAGAAGTCGGTCCTATGCTTTGGCTGCAGATGGCAGTACAAGGTAGCATCAACTCTAACAGTATCTTTTAAGTAGTAGAAATGTGTACAAAATCTTAACACCGTCCCTTTCACTTTGCAGTGTTTCATGTGGCTGTGCATATAGACCTGTAAGCCAATCTGGTTTAAAAATAGCTCATGGCATCTTGCAAAACAATGGCTTTACCATTATTGCTAAGATTTTGTATGCTTTTTTGATTTTATTCCGATACGTACTATAATTGTGCTCATGAATCTGTTTAAACAATTGTTTGGCCCTTGCAAAGAGAAGTCTCTGTGAGATTAATTTATTCCCATAAGAAGAGCTCCTGTAAAACAGGAGTGGACCACAGGCTTCCACCCAGGAGACTTTTTATTTTGAATTGGCTGGTAAATGTTCCGAGAGTAGCAGCCAGCATCTAAGACAGTCTGTCCTGGTGTGTGGGTTGCTCCCTTCACCTTACAATTCTAAAGTACAATATTTAAAACTGTTCCTATTTAAACTATTTTATTGCTTATAATTTAGTTAAGCCATTAAAATATTTTCATTTGTATCATATAATGTTATATATATATATTGTTCTCAATATGTAGCAGTTGATTATGTCACGCTATAGTAAGCTGGAACAAAAAATTAAAACCCCTTCAGATGCATAAAAGCTTTTCACCTGCAAGACAAAGATAGTTCTTTTACTATGTTTAATGTTTCAGTTGTCCCATTACCACACTAATTCCCACCCCTACTCAATTCTCCAGAAACTTTGCTGCTTACTGTTCACCATCAAACCCTACAGACTCCCGTACTGTTTCTTCCTACACAGCTCTGCCTCCTTTTTTAAAATGTGAAAACTTTCACAAGTTTGATTTCCTCTGTGTTCACTTTTATTTGTTACATTGCCTTTTGTAGTCCCATAGGTAATGTCATTTTGCACAGTGCAAAAATTCATGACATTGTTTTTATTTGACAACATTCATGACAATGTTTTTAACTTACATGAATTTACATGCATTATTTTTTTTAATTGTACTTCTGAAATAAAAGCAACAATGACTTCTAGAGTAATGATATATTTGCTTCTTATATTGGTGAAGAAACCTACAAAGCATTGCAAATTTGTAACTTTTCTGTTATAAACCCATACTGTAAGGTTAGCTGTCTATTTAAAAATGAAACTAAAATTTAATATTAAGTTTACAACATGTTATTAAGTCTCTAGATAGTATGTGACAGTTTCTATGAGCGTTCTTCTGTAAACTTGGTTATAAATAGCTTTTGGAAACACTTACCCCAGAACATTGGCCCAGAACAGACTATATTCAGAAAAGACAGGAAGAAGTTGGCGATCTGCATTTTATTGGAAAGATTCTTGTGTTAGATAGCGAATTGTTGTGTGTTTATATTTGCGTGTGTGATGGGTTGACCCTGGCTGGATGCCAGGTGCCCACCAAAGCCGCTCTATCACTCCCCTCCTCAGCTGGGCAGGGGAGAGAAAATACAACGAAATGCTCATGAGTCGAGATGAGGACAGAGAGATCCCTCACCATCACCGCCAAAACAGACAGGGGAAATTAGTTTAATTTATTACCAATCAAAATCAGAGTAGGATAATGAGAAATAAAACCAAATCTTAAAAACACATTCCCCCCCCCCCCTCCCTTCTTCCTGAGCTCAACTTCACTCCTGATTTTTTTCTACCTCCTCTCCCTGAGAGCACAGGGGGACGGGGAATGGGACTCGCCATCAGTTCATCACACGTTTCTGCCGCTCCTTCGTCCTCACATTCTTCCCCTGCTCCAGCGTGGGGTCTCTCCCACTGGAGACAGTTCTGCATGAACTTCTCCAACGTGGGTCCTTCCCACGGGCTGCAGTTCTTCACGAACTGCTCCAGCATGGGTCCTCTCCATGGGGTGCAGTCCTTCAGGAACAGACTGCTCCAGCGTGGGTCCCCCACAGGGTCACAAGTCCTGCCAGCAAACCTGCTCCAGCGTGGGATCCTCTCCCCACGGGGCCACAGGTCCTGCCAGGAGCCTGCTCCAGCGTGGGCTTCCCACAGGGTCACAGCCTCCTTCAGGCATCCACCTGCTCCGGCGTGGGGTCCTCCACAGGCTGCAGGTGGATCTCTGCTCCTCCATGGACCTCCATGGGCTCCGGGAGGACAGGGACAGCCTGCCTCACCATGGTCTTCACCACAGTCTGCAGGGGAATCTCTGCTCCGGCGCCTGGAGCACCTCCTCCCCCTCCTTCTTCACCGACCTTGGTGTCTGCAGGGTTGTTCCTCTCACATATTCTCACTCCTCTCTTCTCCAGCTACTCTTGCGCAGTTGTTTTTCCCCCTTCTTAAATACGTTATCCCAGAGGTGCTACCACTGTCGCTGTTTGGCTCGGCCTTGGCCAGCAGCAGGTCCGTCCTGGAGCCGGCTGGCATTGGCTCTGTCGGACACTGGGGAAGCTTCTAGCAGCTTCTCACAGAAGCCACACCTGTAACCCCCCCGCTACCAAAACCTGGCCACGCAAACCCAAATACAGTGTGAAAGTGTCGTAATTGTATTTGTTTTGGATCATTTTATTTACTTTGGTTTAACTCTTGGTGAAGTATCTAAAGAGAAACCCAGCAGAGTAGGCTGTCCTGGTATGCGCCATGGCTCAGTTAGTGCTTTTGGTTTTTATTACTTCAGTATCTTGAAGTTGTCCCTTACCCTGGTAAGGGAGAGATAAGAGAAAGCTATAGATTATACAAAGGACAGCCTTTTCTGCTGGAATGAACTCTCTACTCGAGGACCTTACAGCCATTGGGCACACAGCTGTTTGGCTAACGTGGACCTTCTGCTCTCTGCCCAGATTTGGGTGGATGGGGCAGAGCAGGGGGAGTTAAAGGGATGGAGCTGTTCCAGAATAGCTTGCATGGCATGAAATCAGAGTTCCTGTGTTTGCAACACTGGTCTGTCCAGCTGTGTTGTATGTACTGAAGCAGGTAATAGGGCAAGGGATTCATAGAATGGCCAGGAAAAAAAGATGATCATCCTGTGCTCACTTACACTGTTTCTGTGGCCTGCTTCTGTTCAAATCGGTTGTCAAACCCAAGAAATATGTTGTTCCAAACCAGGGCTGTTTTCCTGTTCATTTCTTTTCCCTTCTAATTTATGTATCTTCCTAATTGTAAATTGTCACATGAACTTCTGTTGAGGACAGAAGGTAATTACTTGGTTGTGAAGGGCAAAAATTAAAATAAATAAAAAAAAGAAATCTAGGCAAAATGAGAGGTGCAGCAAGGATATTATTATTTTACTCTCAGCTTTGCAAATTGGCACAAGGCATTGTTTATCAAAAGGCAAGTAGTCTGTGCCTGGTTGTTCATACGACTTTTTTAGTGGTGTGGGGAGACGTTACATCTTTGCTTATTTTAACCCCAGCCTAAGATTGTTTTCCATTTGTACAAATCAGCAATGATTTGACTTTTAAAATTTGATCCTGTGGGGAAGGTACCTGAACTGGGGATTTGGGGATGAGGGGAAATCTGAACAAGAATATTGATTATTATTTTACTTGTAGGTAACAGCTGTGCCGCTGGAGTTCTACTGCAATGACCGAAGTGCAGAATATGAGCGCAGGGCACTAAAGGAAGGAGGAAGTCTTGAAGCAAAGCAGTGTGTACTCAATGGAGCCCCTGAGCTAGCAGCTGGCTGGCTGAAGCAGTGCTCCCAGTTCTTCCCAGAGTATCCAGGAGGGCTGTTAGGGATCAGGCCTCAGAACGGCTGGTCTTTTATCAGGATACCAGGTAAGTTTGGAGGTTGTCGTGGAACGGAGATGAGATAAATAAGGACATCTCTTCGGTGGTAATCATGCTTGGTTATGGGCTTTTTGAGGGGGTGGGGTAGTTGTGTGTTTTGTTTTTCCTCCTGAGAGAAAGTTAACTCTGGTATCTTAAAATACACTGTGATTTCACATCCTCTGGAATAAAGCTGTTAACAGATACTGAACAAGTCTAATACAAACTTTTCTAATGCTTACAAACCTCTCTTAGCATGTCGGCCCTCCAAATGACTGTGAAGAGATGGATTTGCTCACTAAAGCACAGTCTACTCTCACAACCAAATACTATTTTGAGGTAGGAGATAGGAAGATTGCAGGAAAAGTAACAGTCATACCTTGCCTCCTGGTGTGTTGGAAGACCTTTGTATTGACCTAAGAGATCTTTTGTTGGTCTTCTTGGTGAAAGGATAAACATTACTTGTAGCAGTCTGCCATGAGAAGGACGGGTTTGGGGACCAAGTTCAGAGGAAATTGGCCTGGAAAAGAAGGCATGAGGGATTTACCGAGTTTCAGTTGGAATAAAGAAGACTTACTCATATTTCCTGGTAAAGTGGGAAAAAGGTACCGTGTACTGGTAAAGTAAATGCACTTAATTTTTTCCTGGAATTAGACTAAAGTAATCCAAGATCTGCTAGAATTTGATTGCCAATACCACAGTGACTTTCATGGGCCAGACACGCTCTAGTTGTCGTAAGATGGTCCTGAGCAGTGAACAGAGTTCTGCAGAAAGTACTAGAGATCTGAGAGATAGCCAAGAGGAAAAACAGCTTACACTGCCAGATACGAAGTTATTCCCAGACCCTTTTGGGTCAAGGATGTTTGGCAGGGGAAGTTAGTACAGTAAAAGGAAAATGGCCTTTTGCTTGCTACAGTCCGGTTTAAAAAGGTACCTTATAAGTACTTGGAGTTATTTGAAGTACATGCACATTTGTACCTATGTAATGGAGAAAACATTTTTCATGAGCTTGCGCTGGATTAATGTTCAATGACAGTTGATGATTTTTATAGTTTCTTCAGGAGTTCATTGAATTGATTATCAGTTATTTGGAAACAGAAAATGAATTGCTGTAGCAGAAAGGAGGGAAATAGTGAAGGGATAAATTAAGGTAGAAGGCATGGATAGAGACATGAAGAAAAGTAGCCAATGTAGAATAAAGAGAGGGCTGCATTCTCTTGAAAAGACTTCCATTTTAAGCTGATGACTTTGTCATCAGCAAAAATCTGTAGAGCAATAAAGATGGGGTACAAGAAGCTTACAGAGTGAGTGAATAGGTGCAAGGTTAGGCAAATTGTTGTCAAAGCACAACAAAGAAATTGGTTGAGAACGTGGTTGGGATGAGTGTGTTATATAAAGCTAGCTTAATTTAGGAGATGTTGGAGCTAAACGTGGATTTTAAAAAAAAAAAATAGTTTTCATATAGCGGTGTTTTAATTAGGTGGAAAGTAGCATTCAAACCTAAACTTATTCTAAGAGGACAGGGCACATACCACAACAGAACAGTTGTGTTTATACATGTGGGAGCAGGCACAGTGCATTGCAGAAAGTGAGTGATGTGCTGAAGGAGCCATTTACAAGGCTGAAGTCTAGCAAGTGTTGAATGGAACGGTAGGTGTGAAGGTCTGCGGTAAATAAGTGACAAGAAGAAAAGGGGCTCCTAAGCCTGATCCGTCCTCTCCCAGACGCAGCGTTCCCAGTACCCTGGCAGCAGGCTCAGCTGCGATCACTGTGGGAATCTCTTGAGGCTTTTCCTGTTCTTTGAAAGAAAAATGGTCCTGGATTAAATGGCAGGAAGTGTCTGAGTCCTTTTAGCATCGATAAAAAGCACCGGCCTCACTGGCTGTTTACTGTGAGAGCCAGCTAGCTCCTCACTGACCCCATTGTGCCGTGCAGACTGTCGGGAGGGGAACCAGGGGTGTCAACTGGAACCCAGACTTTATCTCTCTTTCCTTTGCTTTTTGCATGTCCAGAGGCACTTTTTCTCATTCTCCAGAGAGCAGTGAGCCCAGCTACAGCCATCGGCCAGAGCTCCTGACTAGGGTTATTTTGAGTCATAATCATTTGTTAACTATTCTTCCCAGGCATATGATCCCACTGTGTCCCCTTGTAGATAATTTATGTCCATATCCCTGCGTGGCTGGGGGCAGGGACTTTTTTTTTTTCAGACTGAAAGCCGTACAATATGATTTTAGTTACTTTCTTTTTGGTCTGGTTCTCTTTTCTTGTTTATTTCATACATACCCAAAAATTGCGTCCTAGGGAGAGTTTTTTGATGTGCAGCTCAGGACCTTTGTCTCCTGACTGGCTTAAGAAAAATTCCTTTGCTGCTATTAAAAAATAAAATTAAAAAAAACCAAATCCAAAGACATTGTCATTGGACGTTTTCACCAATTGTTAAAAATGGAAAATGTAGAATTGCAAATTTTGGAAATCCTGTTTAAAAAAGAAGCAAACCACCTTTTTCTTCCCCCAAGGTAAAAGGGAATGAGAAATAGAAGTGAGAGAAACTAGAGGTGCAAGACACCTTTTTCTCTTTTGAATAATTGTGATGTTTCTTGAAGATGGCTTGAATAAAGTAGTACATTTTCTGTTACCGCTTTCCAGAATTTGTCCTGTGAAGCACTAGGTGGCAGACTTTAAGCATGCAAAAATATTTGATCTTGGAAAACACAATGGTATTAAGATAGCATGCTTGAAGATGCCAGGTTAAAGTCAAATGGTTTTCTCTTCCAGAGATGAAAAATCTTGTTTTGTTAGTTCTGTTTTTCTTTCCTAAAAACCCCCAACTTTCTCATCAGTGTGGTCTGCTCTGATGCTGAGATATTGGACAAATTATGAACTGTTAACAAGTTGCTAACTTTTCAGACTGTAAGACCATCTGCAAATAAGTTCTTTACTTGTAATTTGCATTTTATTGCTATTTAAAAATAGTAACTTACACAATGGAGACCTAAGGAGCCAGCAGCAAAGGACGCGCATCATTTCCAGTTACCAAAACTTAATTCTACCTATTCATGCCTGTGTGAGAAAAACAGTAGCATTTTGCTTTTGGAAACTTGCTAATGTGTTAATGTGAGTCAGTCGAGATTGACTTTTGAACAGACCCTGTTTGTTCTCTCAGCTTCCTTCCAGTCAGATGGCTTTTGGTTAATAATTGTATTAGTTTGTCATGTATATCTAGACTTTTCGTGTTGCTTCACTCAATTCATTCTGAAATAGCAAGCTGACCAGATAGAATAAAAGCAGAATGTCATGGCTGTATGCATTTAAAGGAAAGAATAACATTTTGTATAAAGAGTAAACATTCCTATTGCACAGAGTTTTTGACTGACATAGATATATTTTAAAACCAAATAACCGTAAGTCATTTCCGTTTTTACTTAATTGCCTAAGTTCAAAGTTTGGTTTTCCATAGAAGAATGCAGGAAACTACTAACTATTTATATGTAATTGAGAGAGAGTTCTGTTCTAGAGATGAGTGCGTCATTATACATGATTTTACACTTAGACCAAATGCCAGCCTGAGCTGTGGTCTTGAGATTTCCTTACAGTATCTCCTTGGCTTGGCTCTCTAGTTGATGGATTCCCTAAGGTAGTTGCTAACGATTCAAGCAATGATGTGGCACTTGCTCCTGGCAAAGCAACAAGATCACCATCAAAAGGGAGAGCAAACTGGAGAAAAACAGTTACTATCTAGATAGGCAGACAAGTAAGAAAGAGCAGAGCTCTCTTGTCTTGGAGTCTTAGCTAGTGAATTGCAGGAGCATGGCTCTAAACTTAACAAAGGAGAGAGCGTTCATAGCATTGGCTTATAGTGCAAATATAATAGCTAATAATTTTAAGCGAAATTGACAACTCACAATTTTTTGAATTGCAGAAAGCAGGACTGTTGGCTGCATCTTCTGATGTCCTAATGTAGAACCCACTATTTCCAGCATCAAGTCTATTGCTTGTATTTAAGCTAAAGGATATTTACAGTTTTAACAAGTCACTGGATACTGTGCCTTTCTCTGCTAGTATAAAGTTCTCTTCTGTTGTTAAAAACGTTTGTCCAAAAGAAGAACCTTGAGTAGTGCCAATTGCTCTTTGAAAAACTGAATGGATCAAGTTTCTGAACTCCCTCACTGCAGGAGAAGTTTTTTAACACACTGATGTCTCGGAGATTTTTCCTGAACACTTTCTGGTTTTTACAACCTTTCTGAAAGGCATACTGAACCTAGGCATGTTATTTCAAAAAGATCTTTTGAATGAAGTGTAGAACAACAATTACATCCCTGCTTTTCTCAGCAAATACCTGGTTGCACGTGCAAGAACCAGACTGAGCCCTCTGTGCCACATCACTGCACTTGGGCACTCATGGACTGTGTTGCCTGCCATGCTCGTAAGATCTTTTTAGGAGTGCTGTTGTGTGATCTGTACTTCTCTGTTCCACTAGTATGAACTTGATTTTAGCTATATTAAAATGCATGGTGCTGAGATGAATGAATTAATTTTTGTATATACCTTCTTTTTTTAATCAGAATATTGTGCAAGACAGCTAACTGCCTTACAGAAAGCTGCGTTTTCTTCAACCCATCAGTTAATTCATTCTGTGCAACGAGAAGTGTGCAGAAGTGTTACCTGCTAGATGTTAGAGAATGGTACCTGCTAGACATGTTGAAAATATTTGGGTTCTGTACTAGCCTGCACCATCTGCAGTTGTCAACTTTCCGTTTTGGCTGTAAACCTAAATTCCGACATCCCAAAGAATAAAGAATCATCAGTGGCCTTTCCAACAGATAATTTTTTTGGAAGAAAATTTTTCTTCATCCTCTTTCAACAGTAATGTATTGTTTACTGAAGTTTATGTACAGAATGTACAAACAGGAAGATCTCCTTCCTGAAAAATACTTCATGAGCAGTGCTGAAATAGTGAGGACATGAAGTATAAAATCTGAAGTGACTTGTGGAAACATTTCTTAAACAAAAAAAAAAACAACCCACAACCCAAAAAGCAGAGGGCAGGGAAGAAAAAGAAGAGTTAGGGCAGTGCTGTGAAGGGGTGGTTATTTTACAGTGACCTAGAGAACTGTTCTTCACTTTCTGTGTTGGTGAGGGGTTTGATCTTGAAACTAGGTCTGTGGAGGATAAGTTAGCAGCAAGTAGCAGCAAAATGTCCAAAGGGAACAGCATTTTAATATGTGATGTGGAGAAAAATTTCTTCAACTGTCAGGGCATGTTGTGGTTGTTGATCTGGTCAAACTGAATCCTTAGATGAGGGAAATGGCCGTTTAAAAAAGGATTGATTTCATACTAGTGAGGAGATCAATCTGTGATGAGATTTTGCCGAGTGGGTATATTCATATACACCCGTCCCAGCAAACAAAAGTTATTGTTAGCAGCGTGATTTTAAGTGTCAGCCAGAAGGGATGTTGCAGTTTCTTCCATCACAACTCATTACTTTAGAGATTATAATGCAGTGAAGTGCTACAAAAACTTAGATGTTAACTTGTTGCATGTAGCTGTTCTGGCTTTATTAGTTACCTGCTTTTCTTCCATTTCTTTTTAGACAAAGAGAGTCTGATCACTGACAGTGGAAAACTTCATGCTCTTGATCTTCTGTTGACACGGCTGAAATCTCAAGGACACAGAGTTCTCATCTACTCCCAGATGACGCGGATGATTGACTTACTTGAGGTAGGAGAGCTATAGCCTACAGAAGCCAAATTCTGAAGATGCAGATTTACCAACAATATTTTGGAGAAAGTACTAGTGTCATGGTTCCACCAGTGTACAACAGCAGATGGTATGGGGAAAATGTACAAGACTAGTGATGCTTCACAATTAGTCTCTCAGTGTCCAGCAGTTCGCAGCTCAAGGGCTTTCTGAGCCAGATGTGCCTTCTGTATATTCAGTAATCCTAAATGGATTCTTCTTCCATGAAATTGTTCAGTTGCATCTTGAGGCTTTGCAAATTTTTGTCATTTGTGCTGTCCTGTGGCAAGGGGTTGCATGGCTTAACTGTCCTCTTTTGCTGGTTTTGAATGGCTTCCTTCTATTTTCATTTGATGCCCATGTGTCCTTTTGTTGGAAGGAAGAGGGAGAACAGTGATTAATTTTACATTGTTTATGTTGCTTGTAATTGCACAGACTTAAATTGTTTCCCTCTATCCTCTTATTTCTGAGCAGAAGTTTGGTAGACATTAATAATAAGTGGTTCTCTAGCATATACGATAGGAAAGAAATTAGGAATTGTCATTACTCGTTATTTGAATACAGTCAGTCTGCCTCAGGAAAAAAATAAAATAAAATCAGTATTTGATTAGCAACTGTGCCACCAAAGAGCTAGTCTGAAGAGACAGTAGGAGAACTATTAATTTGGTTTCCTGTTGGTAATACCTGTAATGCTTAGAAAGAAATTCTTTTATTTCTCTGGGCTTCTGTTGAAAACAGCAAAGTTTGGGGTTTTGGCTGTATTTGAAAAAAGGAATATCTTGTGTTACAATGCCTCTGTCCCTTATCAGTGAAGGATTAGTAGTAATAACTTTTATGACTATTTCATTCTGAGTAAGAAAACAGGAGACTTGATGTACGTTAGTTTAAAAGCAGCAATGCTGGAAAAGTTTTCTGACTGAATACATAGTACGTGGGAAAATATTTGCATTTGGCAGTATAATTTCAGTACTGCTAAAACATAAGACCCTGTGATCCTTCAGCCATTAGTCCTAGGTATACGCGGGCTCCCTCAGCAGCGTTTGACGTAGGATACCGTCTTCACAATAAAGTGAAGAGAAAAAGGGAGAAGCCTGAATCTGTAGCTGCCTAAATCATGAGTCCTCTGTGAACAGGAGTGCATTTTAAAGTTAGCAGTTCAATAACAAATCACAAGCTGAATTTTGGTTTTGTTGCTGTGAGGAAAAACAGAACTTGCATGGTTGCAATTCTGTGTTTTGGCTCTTCGCCCAGCATTGCTTCCTATGCCTCTCTTTTTGGCAAAGATTGGACATGGTGCAGGTTTGTTGACACCCTGCATTACACCATGAAGCTCATAAAGCTGAGTGTTCAGTACTTCTGTCTTTTCTGTTAGCATTCCATTTTAAAGGCTCGGGAGCACACTGTTTTGCTATTCCACCTCCTAAATGCTCAACTTCACTTGTTGGGTTTTATTACCCAAATAAGCCACTTACTAAGTCCTCTGTTCTCCCTTCTCCCCAGCCATGTGATAGAAGCTGGAGTTAAGCAAGCTAAAAATCAAGTAAGGACTCAGTTTGTAAGAAAATCCTTGCAAAAGTTGTATAGCAATAGATACTTCTTTTTTCTGACTTGAGATATAAAATGCATCTGCCTACTTGAATATGAAAGAACATAAGATGTCCTATTTCTTTTAACAGTATTTTGAGTGTGTCAGTGTAACTGCTATGATACCGTACTAACCTAATCTACACAGGGCAGAGAGCACAAAACACATTGTTTACACAGTTAAAAAACCATGTTTGTTTGATTTAGCTTCAGCTGAAGAACAGCTGCTTAATTCAGACATTATAAAATGGCAGATATAAATACAAAGAGGGAAATTATTTTCTTTCAACAGAAGGGGATAAAGTATAATTTCAGTACTGTTGTTTCATGCAGATGTGTATTTCATACTTTTTAAGATTGTCATGTTTGTTTTTCTCAATGTGATTGCTTTCTCCTATATGGAAGAGTAATTGTCCGTGATTTCAGTGAGAATCACATTGCATTCATGTGATGAGGGGTCAAATTATATTCTGCGTGAAGTAAAATGTCTTAGTTATATTCTACCAAAAGTTTATTAATTGTGTTAAGACATAAGAATATTCAATTTGGACTATGAAATAACATTAAGGGAAAACATTTTGTAGTTTTTGAGAAAGTAGCAATGTCAAAGCCCAGAAGAGCACTGACTTTAACAGCACGGCATTCTTACCATACTGGAGTCATTGTGTGGTGTTTGTTTCCTGGTATTCTGTTGCCAGGGTCACTTTCATTATTTTTCCTATTGATACTTCTGGTGCCTTGGTGACCCCTTACACTAAACAAGATTGGGAGGGAGATTTTTCAAGCAGGTCTGGTTATAAGTATCTCTGTATGAGAGTAAAGCCTCCCCATGAGGCTTCTCCCATCCCATCACTCCTTGTGGGAGCTAGAAAAATGAGCAGTCATCAAGTGCCTTCCGCAATTACAGTAGAGACCAGGTATATGACTTTTTAAATAGTTTCTTTGCCATCAGAGTGCTCTCTTCTTTTTTACTTTTTTTCTTTTAGCTAAAAGTGTGCCATTTCTGCAAGTGATCAAAGCACTAAACTGCTGACAAGTGTAGTATAAGTTGCAATGTTGTTGTTTTTCTGTCAGTTCAGAAGAGTGTACTGTTAATATTTGGAAAAATACCGGATAAAAACACTTCCCCAAAAAGGGTGTTTCGTATGAGCACTGCTACACTACTGTGAAGTATCCTTCTTGATCAAACGAAGGCGGATGGAGGCAGATTGGAACCTGTTAAGCAAAGTGTTGAATAGACTATTAGCTGAAGGCTAATGTACTAAGCTAGTTTGCAGGGTGGGGGGAACAACCCATGAATGCCAGTATTACAAGTGCAGAATAACTTATTCTTTTGTAATTTGTGCCTTAGTGGAAATGTCTAAGGTCTGGGATAAGGATAAATGTACCTGATGGAATGAAAGAAGTTGTTTTCTACTTGTGCTGAAGTTTGTTTAGAAGACACTGATGAAGAGATGGTTAATAGTGAGATGAGGGAAGACTAAATCAAGATGTTGAAAGGTTGAATCATCATAAAAGCAGATAAAGACTGTAACAAAGAAATGGAAGGAAAAGGGCCTTGCGATAATAGAAAAAGGATTGATCAAATCTGGAGAAGAGGTCACATAATGCCTAATTGACAACTGTATCTCTGGTTTTAGTTGGTGACAGAAACCTGTCACAGAAATGGAATAAATCAATAGTAAATTAGGGCTTGAGTGTCTGTGTGGTGAAGTAGCTGTTCTCTGCTTTAAACTTCTATTGTGGAACTCCAGAAATCATACTAGCCATCAGCTCTCTTCTGTAGAGGTAGACGAAGTGTGACTTTGGCCATTTCCACATTAATTTTATTTACCTAGTTTTCTCTTTCATCTGCTATACATTGAAGCTTCTTTCTACTACAGCAGTCTTTTTCCCAGGCCTCCTTATAGTATGGCAGCTCTTCCACCTCTTCTGCAGTAGTGAAGCAGAACAAAAAAGGAGCAGGAGCCCTGAAGGATAGGTGAAAAGGAGAACTGAGCATGGTACTGTTAGAAGGTTCATTTAGAGCACAAGCACTGCCATGTCTTCTCACAGCACATCAGTTCTGCATCTGCTGAACACTGCAGCTTGGAGCAAGATGAATCCAGTAGTTCTTGCTGCTAAAGTGCCATCTGTTTCCTTTCTGTCTTCATCTGCAGTCACAGCATCTCAAAAAGACATGTGCACTAGCAGGGTTAAATCTAACGAACGTAACCAGTAGGAGTTGCATCTCATCAGCCAAGGATCGCATTGTTAAAATATCAGAGGGTATCTTTCCAGAGAAACTCTGTGGATATCTGTATAGCCTGAAGAGCTTTCTATGTAATTCAGATTTTATTGATAGTTGTGCAGGTATCAGAAAATGCTGAGTACCTTAGAGCATGAAAAATGTGTCTCACTGGAAAAAGCCTTTGCCTACAGCATTCCTGGTTGGTGCCATTTGATTTGTGCCCCAGGCAGTGGTTTCAGTTCTGCTGCTTGGCATGAGCTGTGGGCTGACACACCAATGTAATGTTCAAAGTGTTCTGTATGCAGT